>NW_027137841.1:570082-942547 GCF_000149305.1 Rhizopus delemar RA 99-880
AAAGAGAAAGAGTGTTTACAAAAAGAGCCATGTTTATATTTCTTGATCAAAGCAGGCTAGTTTGGGTTGTGAAAAATAATCGGATGGAAGAGGAGGAGGAGTGAAATAGATGGAATAGAGGTCAGTCGGTGTGACTTGTAGTGGAGTACAGAGACTTTCTGTTTCTTCTTCTGTCAGAGGAGGTGGAGTCATGAATTGATTTGTGCTGATGAAGAGATGGTCTTGATAGTTTATCATGTTTTGTTGTTGAGGTGCTGTCATGATACGTGTGTGATGTTTGGGTTCAGAAGGTATTTGGGAGAATAAGGTGAAAGGGGATGATTCTTTATATAATAAAGACAGTGATTTACTATTTGATTTACCTGTGACATCATCAATACACTTTTATTTTTTCTTTTTTTTTAAACACTTGCCATAAACTTTTTCTAATTGTTTCAATATTTGTTTTGCGTCATCCTTATTCTTTCTTTCTGCGCCTTTGTCTCTAAATAACTTGATCTTACAATAACATGATTCACTCTCTGTTCCCCATCTATTTTCCATTTGAGCTCTCAACGGTATTCCTTTGACACCTTTGATCCTAGAGAAATCAGTCGATAGACATTTGAATCGAATATAAATCTTGGCTCCTATACGCGTATTCCAACTAAAACTGATTTTATCAAAACTAGGTAAAGACACATTCAAAATACCAATCGATTGACCAAGATCTAGTATAAATCAGCAACAAAACTCTCTTTCTTTCTTTCTTTCCAATTACCAATGTCCAAAGCTCTCGCATCAGGTTGCTTTTGTTGTGTTAACCAATACTTCCAATAGTTTTCTGATATACTTCGATGGGAAGCATTATGAAAATCAATGGATAACGTACTCGTCACAACCTCATCCAACCCACTTGGATCATTTAATCCAATCACATACAGTTGACCACGATTCAAATAAGTCATTGAACTTTCTTCTGTCTTTTGCATAATGGCTGTGGCGGCTACATTTGTAAAACATAGGGTGAGCAAAACAAAGAATTCTTTTGGCTTACTCCCTTTTTTTTTTCTCTCCGTTTTTTTTTTTTTTTTTTTTTTTTTTTTACTCCTTTTTTTTTACCTTCCAAAATGATATCAAATCGAAGCTTTCTAATAAACAATGACTTAACATCCTTTCTCTTAACCCCCTTCTTTTTTGCCACTCATTTACCTTTGCTTTTGAGGTTGAAATAAATTATCTTGACAATAGAATAAAGGTTTCATCATTGTATCGTTTGCACTGAAATGACGAAAATGAGGTCGATTGTCCATTTGAAAATTGAAAAAATCAGGTTTATATTGATTGGATAGATAATAGTTTTCCATGTGAAGTACAAAAAGAGAGAGAGAAAGAAAAAAGAAAAAAAAAAAAGAGAGAAAATGAATGGATTTAAGGTTCCTTTTTTTTTGTTTTTATAAAGAAGTCTAACTCCATATTATATCACTTTTTCAAGAAAAAAAAAAGGGGGAGGAGGAGGAGGAAAAGGACAAGAAAGGAGGGAGGACAAACAGAAGATGTCCAAGGAGTCTCTCTCTGTTTCTCTATTTTGATTTTATAAAATACTCTTAAAACGCGTTCAAATTCCCTTTTTCTTTTGTCTTTGTTTCAACGTGAAGACATAAACCTTCTTTTTCACATGGCAGCAGTCGACTTCTTCAACCATTCCCCTTCTCTCTCTCTCTCCCTTTGGCCATGAACATGTTTCTGATCCATTCACTCCATCAGTGTACCTTTTTAAAAACTGAACTAAGGAAAGCGGGAAAAAAAAAAGGCATCATGAAATCTATTATTTGACACTTGAGAGGGGAGTGAGGAGTAAAGAAAGAGAGGGGAGGAAGAGAGGAGAGGTTTCTTTTTTAAAAAAAGGAATCCAACTCATTCTCTCCCCGTAATCTGTTATCCTCCAGACTCATTCTCTTTCTCAATTCACTTTTCCTTTTGTCTTACCCTTTCATTTTCTTTTCTAAACCATCATCCCATCCTGTCTTTTTTTTCTTCTTTATCAACAATCAAAATAAAAAAAAAAAAAAAAAGGAAAGAAAGGGGAAAAAGGAGAGATAAAGTCCAGGCACGCTTTTTCAAGTTTCATAAGGAGTTTATTGATGCATAAAGAGACTATTCTGTAGTGTCGATCCACTGCACTCGGTAGAGGGACACACGAGACAAAATCAAATCCATTTTCTACTGTTTCATCTCACACGTCATTCATTGTGTTTCATGACATAGCCAAAAGGGGGGTTTATGGGTCCATGTGGATTTCAAAAGACCAAAGGTCCCTTGCACAATACACATCCGAGTCCCTTCCATCCAGTGTCTGAACGGCCCAACGACGGATGTCGTCCATGATGGCCAACGATTCGGGTTGTTCATCACCGGGATAGCGAGCACTGAAGTGAGTCAAGATCAAGGTCTTGCAACCGATCCGTTTCGCAAACGTGGCCGCCATCTGAGGTGTCGAGTGGCCATGATCCCGTGTGCGTGCGTCGATGGCGGCCAGGGTACTCTCGGCCGGGTCCAGACGGGTGAGGGCATTGGTCGCCTCATGGACCAGCAAGGTCGGTTGATGACAGAGGGCAGCCAGTCGGGACGGATCGCACGTGTCGCCCAAGAGGACGATCTGTCGACCGGGTCGCCTGGCCGGTGGCTGCAAGACCTGTCCGTTCGGCAGCACATAGGCCGTGTGGGTCCTTTGGATCTCGCCCAGGATGCGCATCGGCTGCTGGATGCCCTGGCGGATCAGGGCGGCCGATTGCGCCTTCAAGAGCGGCACCAGGCCGTCGAGCTTGCCTGGCTGGTCCGGTTCTCGCACGACAAAGCCCAGCGAAGGAATCGAGTGCTCAATCCACGCCGCACGGACCTCATAGGGCTCGCACCACGGCAGTGCCTCAAATCGACCGTCGACAGCCCAGATCGTCTCTCCCTCCAGTTCGTCCGCATGGGAATCGCTCGTCTCCTCGTCCCTGGGTTCGCCTTCGGTCACCAGCTCATGCACTCTGTACCGTCGCCCCAGGTTGGCGTAGGTCGCCTTGAGCGTCTGCCGAAGCCAGGATCGAAGCGGTCGGGGTCCATAGATCTCGATCGGTTTCTCGTCTGGTTTGTCATCCTGGTTTGGGTTCAGGTGATCGGTCATGCTGCACAAAAGAGGAGCCAGTCCAAAACAGTGATCACCGTGCATGTGCGTGATAAAGACATGGCTGATCTTGCCCATCTTTAATCGGCTCTTTTGAAATTGATGTTGCGTGGCCTCGCCACAATCAAATAACCAAATGTCGCCATTCAGCCTGAGTGCTATCGCTTGATGGTTTCTGGTTGGACTCGGTTGAGCGCTTCCTGTGCCCAAGAAAGTGATGTCCATAGGCACGACCATTGAAAAAGGGAAAGAAAAGAAGAAGTAAAAAAAAAAAAAAAAAAAAAAAAAAAAAAAGATGCTGATTTTAAAAGTGAATGGTGAGATTTTATTATGTGTGCATTGCGTGTGCTCTCTCTTTTTTTTTTTATGGTTCGACAGGTCCTTTCTTGTGGGGTTGGTTTCAATCATCAATGGTGTAATGTTTAGTTACCTTGGTGTACAAATTCTAAAGTGGACATGATCGTCCTCATATCATTTTCCATAACCTGTGCCCAATGCTTCACGTCCCCTAATTCCTATTGTTTTTTTTTTTTCTTGTTAATCAACACGTCGTCTTCTTTGTACAAATAAAAACCTTGAGAGAGTTGTTGAAATTATCTACCAAAGACAGCCACTGTTGTGTTTGGGCGACATAGCGTGTAGCCTGTGTTGCTAGCTTCCTCGATTGTTGTTCCAATTCTTTTTGTTTACCAAAAATACCGTTCACTCTACACAAGAACTTTTTTAGTTTCAATAGACGCAATCTCAAAGAAACCCATCAAAACCCTTCATTCACATAGTTGTTGATCGAATCCGTCAAGTCAACCGTTGCCTGTACTGCATTCTTTCGAATTTGTTCTGTTTCAATAAAGTTAAGACCAAGCGGTGAAAATTGCAAGAAATACCATTGTTTCTCTTTATCTCTGGCTTTTTTTGGTGATGTTCTTTTAATAACTGTCCTAAAGAATCTGACATTATGAAATAAAAAAAGTGAAATAAAAAAGCTAAAAAAAAAAAAAAAAAAAAAGCAAAAAAAAAGAAAGAAAAAAAACGAATGGGGGATGAACATTTAACCTGCCATTTTATTTTATCAATTTATTGTTGAGGATGACCATCGGTACTGCCTTGATCGGATTGATTGGCACGGTTCTTGTAGACCATTTCAAAGAGTTTAAGTGAGCTCGTTTGGAGTTCATCAATCTTTGCCTTGAGATCCTCTGGCTTGATATCGGAATCACCCGCCTGTGCCTTGACGGTCTGTTCTCTGAGGGAAGCGATTTGACTCTTTAGCCTGTCGGCTTCGGCTGAATCGATCTGGTCCTTGAAGTCATCCATCGCTTTCTCTGTTTCGCTCATGGTGGATTCAGCCCGGTTGGCCATTTCGATCGTGTCCCGACGAGCACGATCCGCTTCGGCATTCTTTTCAGCCTCTTGTACCATCCTGTCAATCTCATCACTACTCAGACCGGAGGATGCGGCGATAGTAACTAGGAGAAAAGTGAGTTTGTTTTATAAGAAAAAAGAGAGGGATTTTTTTTACTTGATTGATCACGACCGGTGGCTTTATCCTTTGCACCCACATTCACAATACCATCGGCATCAATGTCAAACTCGACCTCAATCTGAGGCACACCCTTGGGGGCAGGAGGAATACCAGTCAGGTTAAAGTCGCCCAACAGCTTGTTATCTCGACAGAGTTCACGTTCACCTTGGAAGACACGGATCTGGACCTGGGTCTGACCGTCTGCGGCGGTTGAAAACACTTGGGATTTCTTGGTGGGGATCGTGGTGTTTCGATTGATGAGACGGGTAAAGACACCACCGAGGGTTTCGATCCCGAGCGAAAGCGGGGTGACATCGAGCAAGAGAATGTCCGAGACCGAACCGGCGAGGACACCGCCCTGGATGGCAGCGCCCAACGCGACGGCCTCGTCCGGGTTGACCGACTTGCTGGGTTCCTTGCCAAAGATGCTGCGCACGGTGTCGACGACCTTGGGCATACGCGACATACCGCCGACCAAGATCACGTCACCGATCTGACGTTGGCTGATGCCGGCATCCTTCATCGCCTTCTCGCAGGGACCGACGGTGCGCTGGATGAGGTCGTTCACCAGGCCTTCGTATTTCGCCCGGGTGAGCTTGAGGTTGATGTGTTTGGGACCCGTGGCATCCGCGGTGATGTAGGGCAGGTTGATCTCCGTCTGGACCGTGGACGACAGCTCGATCTTGGCCTTTTCGCAGGCCTCACGAATCCGCTGGATCGCCATGCGATCCTTCGCGAGGTCCAAGCCGCCCGTTTCCTTTTTGAAATCGTCGACGACGAAGCGGACCAGGTGGGAATCAAAGTCCTCGCCGCCCAACGCGGTGTCTCCGTTGGTGGACTTGACCTCGAACACGCCGCTTTGGATCTCGAGGATCGAGATATCAAACGTGCCCCCGCCCAGGTCGTACACCGCAATCGTCTCGTCGCCCGCCTTATCGAGACCGTAGGCCAGGGCGGCCGCCGTCGGCTCGTTGATCACCCGCATGACGTCTAGACCCGCGATCGTGCCCGCATCCTTCGTGGCCTGTCTCTGGGAATCATTAAAATACGCAGGGACCGTGATGACCGCATGCTTCACTTTCTTGCCCAAGAAGCTCTCGGCGGTTTCCTTCATCTTGCCCAGCACAAAGGCACCGATCTGGGAGGGTGAATATTTCTTGCCATCAGACACTTGCACCCAGGCATCGCCGTTGGTGTGTGAGACAATCTTGTAAGAGACGCTCGGAATGTCTGCTTGGACGGCCGAGTCCTTGAACGGACGGCCGATGAGCCGTTTGGTGGCATAAATCGTGTTTTCTGGATTCACTACGGCCTACTCCACCCCTTGTCAGTTCGCTGACCCTGTCGCTCGCTTCATTACCTGTCGTTTGGCCGTCTGGCCGACCAAGAGCTCGCCGTCTTTGGTGAACGCCACCACCGAGGGCGTCGTACGGGCTCCTTCGGCATTTTCAATCACCCGAGGGTTCTTGCCTTCCATCACAGCCACACAGGAATTCGTCGTACCCAAGTCGATACCAATCACAGGCCCACTGATGTTGGAGCCATACGGACGAGCACACGAAAGAACACCAACCTAACAGCTGGTTAATAACGTTTTATCTAAACTACAGACTTTACATGACTACGCTTTAAAAAAGGTCGAATGGCTTTTGTACTTAATCGATACATTGGCTTTTGTGTGAATAAATAATTTTATTAATAAACAAATAAAAAAAAAAAAAAAAAAAAAAAGAAAATTCAAGAACAAAAAAAATTAATGCAACTATCAAAAGGAGTTTCAATCCAAATTGCCTTTTTTTGATGTCAAAATGACACCACAAAAAAAAAAGCATGCTGTTCATTAAAGTTTCACCATGTCATTTGTCTCGGTAAACGTACTCCTTTGACATTCAAAAGAACAATATACTTTATTGAAACAAGTAATTTTTTTTTTCATCTCTTTTTTATCTTTGCTGGTTTTGAATGATTCCAGTGTTCATGCATTCATTGGGTTCCGTTATTGCTGACTTTGTTTTTTCCTTTCTTTTTGTTGAATGTTTCCAAGAATGCTTGCTATGGCAGAAAAGACACAGGGAGGAGTCAGAGTTAATTCGGTGAAATTAATCCTTTTGATCTTGGTCGAATACGATTATAAATACTGGTGCACCAAGTTTGATTTCACAAGGTGAGTAGGCTTGTTTTACAAAAGTAAAGCTTAGTATGTTTACCAGATTTCTTTTAACCGAAAACAGAATGAATCATCTTGGCCCAACAATGCTTACAGAAAAGATGCCAATCTATGTTTACTTTTATTCATCGTCCTATGCATGCTTTGGTGAGCAAATCTGTCTTTGATCAATCAGTAAAAGCATCTATATCTCTTGCTAGCCGTAGCGTAATGGTCTTGAAAGAGCACTGCGTGTCATTATTGGGATAGAAATAACCGAGAATACCATAAAAGACCTTGTCGAGGTCGTAAAGAAACCTACATCACTGAAAGCTTCATCTTTGTTGCTGTTTTAACGACACGAGAAAAATGACGTTTGCAAAATAGGACTTTCTTCTCACTAAATAACTTGGATAAGCGTTCATAAAACCAGATAAAGAAAACATGAAGTGAACTATAGGTTTTGAACATGGGGTCCCATTACAGATTCATATGATGGCAAAAAAGAAAAACAAAGTTGATGGTAACAGAGGCGTAAGCCGGGCATATCACAGTAAACCATATGATAGAGTCATTAAAAGTGTATATAAACAATAATGACACTTTCTAGTACTATTTTTTGACCACGCATAAAGTTAAAATTTGCAAGAGTTCAACCAGCACTCGAAAGTATAAGAAGACCTATCTGCACTGCTATTGTTGAGGAGTGAATGCATTGACTTCTAACCTATTCTGAAGAACGCGACTAGATGTGGTGCTATACACCAAAAGAGCAAGCGGCCAGCCCGACAAGTGTAGACATCAGTCCCGTGTTATCTCGCTCATTATTGAACATAGCTTGGTTTGCGTTTGGGCTATAGACAGCCATGGAGAGAACATCCGGGTGTGATAAAGGTTTCATTGATTGAGATAAAAAAATCTGATGGATTGAGACTTGCAAGAAGTTTTAAATGGATAATATCCTTCTTAATATATAAAAATTGCTTATGCATTATTGTCCAAGCAATCTTTATATAAAAACAGATCATCTGAGAGAATAGCAGTCTCCTTATCTTTAAGTGCAAAAGAAACTTGTCTAAATTCCTGTAGTGATGCAAGCCTGATTTTTAAATGGTGAATAAGTCTGGTGCTTAATAAAAAAAAAAGAAGTTACGATAACAAAATCCATCAAGGCTTAGAGCTGATGGACAAATAAAATCATATGAAAAAAAGCACTAATTGATCTTACTCTATAGTCGAATAGCCTGATCTGATATGATGAAAAACATTTTTGTAGTCACTTTAGATTGTAAATTTTTTGACTTTGCTTAGAGCAATGGATCCTCTAGTACAAGACGTATTCTTAAGAAACAAATACCAACATCTACTAGGAATTCAAGGCCTACCAACACCACCAATCAAGCGGCAAGAAACAGTAAATCATGTTTTAGATTCTTGTTAAAAGCAACTTTTGAACAGCAAATTCGAATAGTAGACTAATACAAAAGTAATCTATTATGAACAGACCCAGAAGAAAGATACTCTGAATAATATACCAAAAGATGCTACGTAAAACAGCAAACATCTATAAAAAATAATTCAAATAGGCCAAGCTTGTAAACTGATCTTGAACACTATTTCTATAATATAGACTTTTTTAGCAGTACATTAGTGAGTAGTAGTAATGCCTTAAGTCATGTTCTAATGAATAGGAGAAACATTTAATGAAACCATTAAACATTACCCATTACAACATTTAAATCGATCTCAATAAACTGATATACTTTATTTGCTTTTTTACGATGAGGCGTTAAACAGCCTTGAGTCCAAAAGAAAAGAAAACTTGAAGACAGATGATGAAAGCAGTTTTAATAAAAACTGAAATGATTCAAGTCTTTGGACCAAACCAGACAGTCAACAGCAATCACGTTCGAGGAGATCCCAATAGATCGTGTTGGTACTCAACAGGTTGCTGATAACAATTCTGGGAGCAAAATCGAATATTCAATTAATGCTGTACAAGGGCTTTGAGTTCATAGTATACAAATTAATTGTAGGTAGAAAGTAATGTCTTTCTACCCATTTGCTCCTATTGTCGTCTTTGCATTGAGCATTGCTATCAAACCTCATATAGATTTTAGTTATATACAATTGGAGTAAGTTCGTTTACAGACTCTGATCTTTTGCAAGTTACATTTAATCAGGTTTCTTTTTTGTTTGCCAAGACCTTAATATTTCGACTTCATTAATATATTTCAACAAATTTTCTTTATAATTTCAACTACAACCAATAAAGCTTATCCTTCAACAACTTGATTTATCAACAAGAAGAACAAGCGTTCAAAGCTTAACAATAAATGAGCAATCGATCAAAGAAGTACAGAAACTCTAGTTATCTTATTTACTCTAAATGGAAAAAAAAAAGTAACTTGGTGCTGAGATTGACTTGGGTGATACAAAACAGATATTTTATGCTTTTTTGGAAGATTCGTTATTATACAACCATGTAGTTCTTGGCTAATCCTGATCTTTCCTTATTTTTCCTCTTGGAAGGACAAAGGCATTCTTTGCTTTATTTTGGTAAAAAGACTAGTTTCTCGAAAACAGGGTCCATGCCGATCGTTATTTTTTTTTTTTTTCACTTGGTCATAAAAGCAATACTTTAGCAAATATAGACTTTATTGACTTGTTCATTATTAGATAAAGAGAAGGTTAGATTTTTTTTTCTAAATCGTGCAATGATTTAAAGTATTAAAAATCAATATAACAAAATTGATTAAATTGTAACTGTCTTTGTCATATCCATACTACGCGTCATACAATCCTCAAGCATATAAAAGCAAGAGTATTTTTCATGAAAAAGAGAAAAACATCAACAGCTTGTTCTTTGCTTTATAACCATGGTCCAATTCCTCTCTTTAACCTCCTCTATTGCCGCTCTTTTATTGCTCTCTGCAGGAATCAGCGATGTCTCAGCTTCTACTACTTGTACTGTCGCCTCATCTAGCGGTGATTCTGCTTCCAACATTGTTAGTGCCTTTACCAAGTGTAAGTCTGGCGGAACGGTCGTTTTCACAAAGGGTGTCACCTACAACTTGAAAAGCGTTGTCACCATCTCTGGCCTCACCAATGTCAACATCAACTTGGCTGGTACCATCAAGTTGCCTTCTCGTAGCACTTCATGGCAAAACCTGGATCACTACATTCAAATTCAAGGTTCTGGTATCAACATGTATGGTGGTGGTACCATTAACGGTAACGGTCAAGCCTGGTAAGTTTCCTGTTTTCTTCCAGTCGAGCTATTTTGCTAAATCAAACGTTTTAGGTATGATGCTGTCGACCACACTGCTCCTACTGTTCTTCGTATCAAGGCCACGAACTCCAACTTTGGTAGCTTCAGCATTATCAACGCTCCTAGAGCCCACATTGGTGTCACTAGCTCCTCCAACGTTGTCCTTCAAAGCATCACCCTCAATACTGCCTCTACCAGCTCTAAGGCAGCCAAGAACACGGACGCCTTGGATGTCTCTTCCTCTTCTGGTATTATCTTCAAAAACTCTGTATTAACTGTTGGTGATGATTGTACTGCCATTAACGGAGGTAAAATAAAAAAGCATATTATATGTCACGCTATTTTAACTTGATCCATTCAGGTGTTTCCAACATTACTTTATCCAACATTGTTTGTAACGGTGGCCATGGTTTCAGTGTTGGATCTCTTGGTAAGAACGGAAAGAGTGAAACGGTCAAGACGGTCCGTGTCTTGGACTCTACCTGTAACAATTGTCAAAATGGTGTAAGAATCAAGACTTGGCCAGGTGGAGAAGGTTCTGTGACCGATGTGAAGTACCAAAACATCGTCCTAAAAAATGTCGACAACCCTCTTCTTGTCACCACTCACTACTGTGACTCCAACCAGATGACTTACTGTAACAAGAATGATGATAGCTCTTTGTCTATCTCTGGCGTTACCTTCAAAAACATCTCTGGGTAAATATATACAGATAGATATATATTTTATTGTGCCTCATTTTGTATTTCTAGTTCTGTCTCCACTGCTGGTAACCCTATCATCAACATCAACTGCTCCACCGATACTCCCTGTAAGAGCTTCTCCTTGTCTAGTGTCTCTATTACTAAGGCTTCCAAGACCAAAAGCAACGTCTGTGTCAACTTGTCTGGTTCTAGCAAGATCTCTTACTGCTCTTAAATTACATCCTGTCCAATGCATAGCTTTTTTGTAGACAGTGGATATCAATTCTCTCTTTTCTATTAAAATAAAGTTTCAAAATGGTTTAAAGTATCTCAAGGCTCTTGTTATTAATACTGTGTATTATAATTTATTTTACTTTATTATTATCATTAGTTCATAAGGGTGAGAAAATACATACAAATCATACTTTTAATATTTATCCAAAGTTACTGAAATCCATTTTCAATGCTATCGTAGGCTGCTTTTGATCCTCAAAGGCAGCCTTACGTTGCTGCTCCTCTTGTAACCGTTGTTGTTGTTGCTTGTGACTTTCCAATATGCTGTAACGCATGGCTGATTCTAACTTGGTACGAATATGATGAGGTATCTTTAAGACCGTCTCGCGAAAGACGGTAGGCATATTTGTGGCAGTAGAGAGCAGATGCGCTAGCGTTGCATGATGGACTGGTGATTCATGTCCGGTATAAGGAGGATCATCAAGCAGGATTGTAAGGGTAGGCAGAATGATGCAAAGAACCGAGCATTCTATCATTAAAATGAGTTATATATTCTTTTTTTTTTTTTTTCTTTTTTTCTTTCTTTCTTACTTTGGTCCACTTGAACACTACTTGATAATGTCAGTAGTGTCTTAATGTTCTCATTTAGTGTTTGTATAGTGGATGTATCGTTATCTTTTTGCTTTTTAGCTTCCAATATATGGTTCACAACAAAAGGTAAAATGGAACTAGTCATAACTTGCCCTAGAGTAGCCAAATTCTGATCGTCACTTTTCTTCTCTGGCAAAGATATAAAGTTACGAGCGCATTGATGGGCAGTGGCTGACAACTACACAAAAACAGGTTAGTAGTGAACCAATAGTTTTTCCCAAACGAAAAAGTACCTCTGGATTATCAGATTCTAAGCATGTTTGAATTATACTTATAACTTGGCCTCTGCCTGCTTGATCTTGCAGAGTAGCCTGAGGATATCCTGACGTGATTAATACAGCAGCTAAAAGTCGGCTCTTTTGTGATGTCATTTTAAGTTCCTCTTTACATTGCAATCTATAATACAAATGAGTTTTATTTTGTTTTCAAACCAAATATTTCTATATACGTACGAAAAGAAGTTACCAAGAAGAGCATGGACTGTTGCGCCTGTGACCCTGGACAGGGATTGAATATCGTCAGACGACAAGTCTAATTCAAAGTTGTGGATCACTGATTTTAAAGAGACAAGAGCCCGAGGTGCCAAGTTGTTTATAAATTCTTCTTCAGCAAAAATCTCTGATAATATATACAAATAAATTGCCAACAGATCCACCTTATAAATCTTGGGCGCAATACTAACTAGAAGAGCAAAGGCATCCAAGGAATGATTGAGCAAGAGAACCAAATTATCTAGCGTGTTTTGACCAGACCGATGCCAAGAGGATTGTTTTTTAGAGAGTTTGGGTACATTTTGTAAAAAAACATTGACCAAAACCCTTACGAGATAATACAGTTTAGAAGACACTGGAAAAACACCTGGCTGAATGTTATCCAGATCGCTGCAGAGATATGCCGTACTGTAATTTTGAGTGAGTCGTTGGATGATTTCGACAATCACAAGTTGAACTCGGTATCCTTCAGTTCGTATCAAACGATCAAAGACATTCATGAGCTCCAAGAAAACAGCTTTTGGTACAAATTGTTCTCCAGCAAGAGAGGGCTGAATAAAGGTTCGAAGTGCGTGCAAGCAGACAGGAATGGTAGAGTAATCGCCTTTGGCGCTCGAACTTGAGATCCTCGAAAGGCTTTCGATGCAAAGACCAAATAAAACATAAAACAGATTAGAAGGCTGGCCCTGGATGAGTTTTGAATCAGGGTTCTTTGATATTGCCTCCAACATTGGCGATGATTGTGACTCGATAAGGGTTGCAACAGCCTCCATGATTTTTAGCCAAGATCGGCGGTAGTATGGCAAGACAACGTCCTTTGTGGCGGCAGAATACATTGAATCAATATTACTGTTTGAAGCTGTCTGAATACGTTCACTGCGGTTTGACAAGGCAACAATATCCGATTCCAATCGAATACGTGCATAGTCTTGCAAGGAGCGTAACCACATGGAAGACAACACGGCCAGATTGGGTTGGAGCACTTGTCTGAGATACTTTTGTCTCTGGCTGGCCACCTGAAGTTCAGCCCAAGCATTGAGGACAGCCAATTTGACCATGACTGAGGCATGAGAACTAAGATCCTTGACTTCACCTACACCAGTCAACTTGGATTCCTTCTTGCAGCGATCCAACGCAGACGTAAGCAGCTTCAGCACACGACCCAGCTGATACAAGTCTTTGACGATACCACTGCCTACATAAATAGCACACACTTTCACAGCGGCGGCTACAATCTCGGAGGATGAATCGGCTCCAAAGGCAGGAGTGAGCGCAGCACCAATCTGAGCAGAGTACTGCTCGAGCAGGAGCATGTCTTCCAGATCAGCATCCGGTGTGTTTGAAAACTTTTCAATCACCATCCTCAACAAGTGAATACCAGCCAATCTGAGTTCATTAACGTGAGCTGTGGCGGCTGTGAAGGATAGACGGATGAGATCTGGCACTCTAAATACCAAATAATCGCCTAGACCAGCTTGTTGTCTGCGTCGTCGTGCCAAGATGAGATCGAAATGCTCACGAATGCCGCTTGCTGAAACCAATTCGATCGTTTGCTGAAGACATTCAAGCGCAAAGAGTTGCGTACGCCAACGTGGTGGGATCTCAACATTAACAGAAAGCTTTGCTGTCATGCCAGACGCATCAGCCACTGTGGTAGTGATATCAACATCATCTTCATCCACAAATCCATCAGCATCATCGTCACCAAAATCATCATCGTCAGGGTCTTCAGCCGCAGCGTTCGTTGTAGCAGAAGCAGATGTCGCTTCTGCAGGATCATTTTTTGTAGATGTCGGCACAGCAGAACCTGTGACAATGCGCTTTGTAATATTGACCCAGATAGAAGGTTCGGCTACAGCTGTTTCTTGCAGCCAATTACGAATAACGTTCTTCACGTCAGATAATTGAGGGTCTGTATCCAGCATCTTGAACAGTTCGTTATCTAGGCCCGGTTGAGCTGCCTTAAAGACCAGTTCAGAATCACGCTGGACAAGTTGGTAGAGACAGGTCACCGCAGCTCGCTTCAGTGGCAGATGAAGACTGGTGATTTGGTGCTGAAGGTAAGGCACAAGGTCATACACGTTCATGTATTTGGGAGCAAACATTAAAAAATGCTGAATACAGCGGATCGCTTCCACATTCACCCTTTCATCCGGTTCCAATTTGAGTTCTTCGACCATATTCAAACATAATTCCCTCACCTTGGAGGATGCCTGAAGTTCAGGTCCCAAGGTACCAATCAATTCATAAATAATCCGACCAAATTCCTGATAGGCTGTGAATCCCACAGACATGCCAGCATTACTCACCGCAATCGACCCACTTCCTGGCTCGTGCGTCTCGCTCAGATAGAGCTTGGCAACCATCCCCAAGGTGCTATTGACATAACTCGAAAACATGAGGCCTGCTGCACTGACCGTCATCGCCATCGCTTCCAGAGCCCAGGCATGGACAACAGGATGTGGATCACTACTCAAGGAGAGCAAGATGCCAACGATCGTCTTGAGATGTGCAGCTGCTGCCATACCGCCTACATGACTGTAGATGTAACCGATAGCCAAGGCACATCCAGCTCGAACATCCGGGTCTCTGTTACTGACGACCAAGTCCACCAAGATCTGCATCTGTGAAGCAACAAACGTACCGCCCACGATGTTCGTCAGACGACCGATGGCCTCACATGCGGCGTTTCTCAAGTAGGGATCTGGATGAACGACAACCTCCATGAGTATCTCCTGCAAGAGTTGAGTTGCCCTGGGACTGAACCCAATCATGTCTTCCTTTTTCTTCTTTTTCGACAAGGCCGCCATGTTCTTAAAGGCTCCTAAAAGGCCCACGACCACATTGACCAATACAGCCGCGCGCTTGGGTGAGTTCTTTTCGAGCTTTGGATCCTTGATGACCTTGACCATCATCTCAAAAGTAGATTCCTGAATAGGCGGCGGTTGGTTACAGAACAAGGTGGCAAACAACTCGATACTAGCGTTCACAAAAGACGTTGAAGGGGATACGGGTTGAGGGATCGAGTACGACTTCTTTTTCTGTAGATTGTTATCGCTCAAGACATTCGTATAGACAAAGAACGGGTCTAGTTCGAGTGATCCAATCATCGGTCGTTCAAGCAGTTCCTCAATACGCTCAAATCTGTCTTTTGTCATCCATTCCTTCCCACGGTTCACTTCCTCATATGTATCCTCCACAGTAGAAGCAACATCCACATGGTATCCTTGCATCTTACTCGTCACACCACATCCATGTCCATCAGCAATATTCCAAACACTGATGAATTGTCCGGGCACAGTCGCTGTCACCTGCTGTGTGGCACGTGAGGATGGAGAGAGCTTGTCGAGCTCGAGAAAGACCATCAGCGAATTTCTGAGTAAGCTGTTGAGTGAGGATTCGTATGTCGACAGGTGGGGTCGAAGCGTGATGAAGCACTGAAAGATGCGTCGTTTGAGACAATAGGATTGATCCACAAGCCTTGTTTCATAAGGTACGCAGGGTGACAGAGTCGTGGCCGTAAACGTGAGTGGGGCGGTTGCCAAGAACGCAAGTGTGTTGTTGAGCAGTGCTGCAATTCGCTTTGCAATATCCAGTGTAACAAGCGATTGGCTGTTATGAAGCAAGAAGCTGTAGATAGAACTGATCACACATTCACGTGTATGAAACAAAAATGACCACTCGGGTTCAGATCGGATCGAGTTCACTTCTTTTCCTGTCGGCTTCGGTAACGCACTCTTCCAGAGTAGCAAAAGTTGTGGCAAGTGTATCTTGACCAGGCTGGGACCTAAACACATGACGGACCCTACCAAGGTCCACGCGACCTGGACTTGAACACTGGCAATCTTGGGTTCCTTGTGCGTCTGCTTGATCAGTTGACTGGAAAGCGACATAGCCCGTGCACTTAGCTCAAAAGAAGTATAGATTGGGTGAGCTGGAAAGACGCTCATGACGGCAGCGGTTGTGTAGGCATATGCGATCGTACGCAGGTACGTTTTAACCGTCGTGGCTGGATTGGTAATGTTGTTCAGGTCCTTTTCGAGTAAATTCATAGACTTTGGTAAAAGCTGTAGTAGGTTTGAAGGACATGCATTTGAAAAAGACCGAATACACCAAACGGCTGCCATTTGCACAGAGAAACTGGGATGAGTCAAGAGTATAAAAAGTGGTTCAATCACAATGTCCTAAGAAATGTATAAATACTACTTGACAAATCCTTCACTCCTTAACTTACTTGCATTGAGTTAGATGCGCCCTCAAGCTCACATATCAATTGAGCAATTAAATTCGTAACGCAAAGCAGGATCTGTTTGCTCGGAGCAACTTGGTTCGCCATCAGGGCTGGCCACTTTTTCACCCAGTGACTGATCAACATTTTAATCGCCGTTGCTTGTCCATGTTCACTCAAGAGCTTCTTGTTGATTGTATGATGAAGCAAAAAGTTTACTTGGGCTCGCAAGTAAGTGCTATCGGATGCTGATAAAGTCTTGTCGTGATCTAGGATCTCAACCAAGATATGTTTTGTGATTATGCTATAGTTGGCTTCAACAAACTCAGTTCCTAGTAGGATAAATAACGTGGCATATGTCTCGATCAAGCCCGTCTTCAATTCACGAGAACTGTTGGGCTTATTGTACGATGTCGATAACTGAGAGAGCATCTCCTCGATGGACATGAGCGTTGTCTTGCTTGTGATCAAATCTGCTGTCTTTCCCAATTCGTTCCCAGTAGATGCATGTCTAATATTGGGCTTAGCTGGGTCTACAGTTGCTGGTGTCTGAGTGAAAACAAGTAATGTTGCACAGAGCGATGATACAGCTCGACGAACTGGGAAAGTAGAGTTTTCAAATGCCTTGAGACAGTGTTGTAATAAGGCTTCTATTTCGAGTTGTGTAAAGGATTGGGTGGCATGCTGAATAGCCGATTGTAAACACTAGAACAATGCAATCAAAAATCAATGGTTTCGCGTTTCGTATCAAAACTTACTTGGGCTGAGGCAATTCGCATAACTAAAGCTTTATCAACCAATCCATTCTTTAATTGTTTCATCAAGTCTTTAAGCACTTGTTCCGTTGCTGCCTTTCCTGCGCCTTTTAACAATAATGTGAATGCTGTCACCGTCTCTAATCGTAAAAGAAGGGTGTTCTATTCATAAAGCACCTTTTAGTCCCAATCCTTTTTTATCATTGCCACACCTACACTACTGTTCTTGATCACTTTTAAGAATAAGGCTGCTGTTTCTGCAAATAAAGATAAAACCTACCCAACATGTTTTCTGAGTATCCAAATTTTTTCTTTAACTCTCTTTCTTTATACCTTTGCTCCAGTAGCGCCCATGATAGCACCTGTTGTTGAAATCGCAGCTCTGCAAAAAAAAATAAGTTCTATAGTAATGACAAGTATTTACTTTTTTTTTTTTCTTTTACAGTTTGGTTTGTTTGTCAATGTTTTTATTTGCTCCAATTAAGCTGTGCAATGCTGTTATTGTATCAAACAAACTTCTGGTATCACCTCTTGTATATAAGATAATATAACATCTTCCAATGAGAAATCGAATAGGCCTACGCGGTTTTGCTGTAGCGAGTGAAATGAGACGAAATAGACTTTTTTCTAAAATAGGTTGTGATTTCTTCAAGATTTCCTTTATTGTTGCAAGTCAATTTAGCTTTCAATTTATTTGATGCATGTGCTTTATATACCCCGTCGATTATTTTGCTTTCTCTTTCAACTTGAGCCAACCATTGTAAAACGTATAATTCCTGCTTTTCAGTATTTTCACTTGGTTGAATCTTTTGTTCATCCAAAATAAATATATCTGGAATACTCGCTGATGCAATACTGCCAGAAGACGGTGGCATTGTTTTGATATTGTTTCAAGCTTTTTTTTATGCGCCCAAATGAAAAAAGGGTGAAAAACAAAGCAAAAATGATAAAGCGAGGGAAAAATAACCCTTTATTTTTTATTCCCAGATATCTTTCTGCTATGTGAATAAAATAGAATAAAAGAATAGCAAGTTATTTTTAATAAAGTACAAAACTAGTCCAGCCCATTTCACGATCTTCCCATTCAACGCCATGAAGTTGAATGACAATGCCTGATTCTCTTGTTGTATCAAATAAATATTCTATCCAGCAAGGTGTCCTTGCTCTTCCTCCACCACCTTTTTTATCTGGTTCACCCAGTAAAGAAACTATTTCATGTCCTTGCATATCAGACCTCAGTCCACAAGGAAGATCCTCTTGTTTTTGAAAAGGTTGAAATCCATCGCGTGTTTGTGAATTGTGAATGTCGAGAGAATCAAGTACGAGTGTTGAATCTTGATTGACAAAACCAAATGACATTCCCAACGGTTTATAGGCGTAATAAACATAATTTGATACTTTGGTTATTGTAGGAGATGCATTGGATGGTAAATAAGATGTGATGATTGAGGAAGTAGGTGATGAACCAAGAAGTGAATAAAGGGGATTGGTTGAAGGTGCAGGAATAGGCATAAAAAAAAGTGAAAAGAGAAGGGTGCACACATACGAATTTGTCGTGTTCCTTTCGGAGCGTTAAATCAAGAAAGGGGGACTTTGCTAAATTCATACATGGGGGGAGGGGAGCACATGCTGATCGTGTGTATATTTGGGTAACAATGAAGAGGACAGATGATATGTCAAGTTTCGGCTTCTTTCCCCAATAATTAATGTTGTACCTTCTTCATATTAAAAAGAGATCTTTAATATGTCTTGTGCTCATCTTTTTCTCTTTTTATTTACATCATTGAGCATGTTTCATGAGTGCAAGTAAGAAGATGAGTGCTTATTTGATAGACTTACATACATACTCACACATATCAATAAATAAACAATCGTTTTTTTGTATTTGTTTCACAATTAGTTTGACCATGAAAGTGGATCACTTGTAGCTTTAGACTTTTCTGTTTGTTTTATCAATTATATTCAAATATAAAGTGTTATTTGGCTGTACAAAGAAATTAGTGTGTACCAAACCATGTACGTCATTAAGAAACTAACTGACAAGGAAAGCCTATATTAAATTTGTCATTAAAAGAGAGAACACAAAGAAAAAGAAACAGCGCATTGACATTACACGTGGTAAAAACTGTAAGATGTTTAGCTCACATGAAATAAGTTACCTTCAGTTCCCTTTTTTAATCAATGATCGAAGGGGGGGGAGAAAGGGAACTTCAATTGTCAGTCAAAATAAAATTGGGTAGGTTAGATAGGTTGGTGTGACACAACAATTTTATCTCAAGCCTCTTGAGAATACTATTGGAGAAGTTTCAAATATAAAGTAAAAGGGCAAAAAAAAAAAAAAAACTTTAAAGATACATATACTAGGCATCACACAAAACGACGGCATTAAATATTCTTTTTTTTCTCTTTCTTTCTTCTCTTCTCTTTTTTACTTCTTTATTAGTGTTCCAATCTTATTCGCTCTTACTTTTGGTATATCACTTCTTGTATAAAGTTTATCTTTTTTTAAATCCAATACATACACATCCAGGGGTGTTTTAGTTCAATCCTATTTAAAAGTGTGTGAATATATCGTCCTTTATTAAAAAAACAAGTAGCAGCTCTTTACTTACTCTTTAAATGTTTTTAGTTATAATAGAAGTCAAAAAAAAAAACGATTCCGTATTTTTTTAAAGAAAACAAGCTTGCCCTGTATACACATAAACACCAACGCACACAACTTTTTTTATTACCAACTAATTAGCACTCCCTCACACATTTCAAATCTCTAACCAAATTGCAAAACACGATTCCCCTAAATGACAAAAAGAGTTTCGACAAAACCAAACAACGAACAAAATACGGCACAACTGCAGCAGGGCTTTACGCTCGAAAGACAAGAAGAACAAAGTATATATGTAATATAGGAAAAAAAAAACTTTATTCAAATAATCAGGATTTAACCTCCTTTTTATATGTTAGCTTGAACCATTTTATGAACGCTTAATGGGTACCACTTTTGCTGAAAGTACAGCGGCAATAGAACATTGTAGGGATCTATGCGCGGAATTTGGATTTACAGTAAAGCAAGAAGCAAGCACACACAGGGTAACTAGACATAAAATATCCTTTTTCCTTTAAACTAATTTTTTTTAGAACATTTATGTTTATTGCTCTCGTGAAGGTCTACCAGACTCATTACGCAACCCAAAAACAAATCCACAGCGTAAAAGGCCCTCCAAAAGATGTGATTGTCGTTGGAGAGTGGTACTGTATGAAAATGAAGGTCGTTGGGAATTTCGCAAATCATTGAATCCAGAAGCTGGTAAACACAATCATGAACTGATGCGCCCAGACGAAATCGAACGCAGTTGGCCAAAGGAAGTTACAGATTTGATTTTTGAACTTGCTCGATTACGCATGACAACTCAAGATATTAGAACACGAGTGCAAGCACAATTTCCAAATATAAATTGGAACGAGCGTCGTTTCTATAACCGACTATCTGAAGAAAGACAAAAGATAAAGCTACGAGACACCACAGAGCGTACACATGATTTGTGTCAAATTTGGAGTAAGATCTGTACCTTGACGGCTGGTAACGATGAGTTGTCCCAGTTTATTAAGCATGAACTCACAGCCCTCTATCAAACTTTGTGTGAGACGACACAGATCGATATTACTACACTACCAGTGCCTACTGTATTTAGTGATGATGGTTCAGAGGTCAGAGAAGATATGACGGAAGATAACAGCAGCATCAGCCCCACCAGTTCTTCTCGTCGGTCATCAAAACAGAGCGGGAGTAACGCGCCCAAGGGTTTCTTGCCAGTTGAAATTCCAAAGCAAACGTATTATATCAAAGTGCACAACCAGCGTGTTATTCAAGAAGCTCAACTGATAAGAAGTCAACGAAGAAGTAGAACGTTATCAGACGAGGCACAGCTCTATATGCTCCAACCACCAAGAAAAATGTCAAGAAAGGGTAAAGACAGAGAATCAATGGTTACAGAGGATAAGCTAATGCCAGATCATATCTTTCAACTAAATCATCCACCTCCCCCACATCCTCATCATTATAGTAGAGCCACTAATAGTACACCTGGCACACCCACCAATAATAGTCATGTACCCATCTTGACAGCCCCTCCTCCAACGCATACACAACAACAGCAACAACGGTCTTCAAGACAACCGATACATGTATCTTCATTTGTCTACACTTACGATAGCAACAACATGTCCCTTGACTCCCCTATCCCTGGATATCACCCGCAATTCTCAAACGCATATCATATGAATGCAACTCCCAGTCCTACCTCCTTTAATGAAATGCAATTTGGATTCGACCAACCCATCGTACGAACGAATGAACCAAGTAATAATGTGCCTTCTATGGCTTCTAAAAATATAGCACAACCCGCGTGCTCTTATGGCCAAACGACAACAACAACAGCAACAGCACCAACTCAACCTGATACCACTCACCAGATCTATACAATGAATCATCCTGTTTCAAAATCATCTGCACGAATGTATGAACAAGATATGTCAAACAGAAACAATGCATACCATCATAACATGTATATGCGTCCACCAAATAATGTTATACCAATGTATAATCAACCTCCACCATCGCAGCAGCAAGAAACAGATGGTTCAAGAATATAAACATTTCCAACAATTATAATAAAATCACTTAGAATATGCCCTCTCAATCATACTCAACACATACACCTTTTTTTAATTTTTTATTTTTGTAATTTGTATCATTTTCCCCTCCCTTTTTTTTTTAAAAGAAAAAAAAAGAATGACACACAAATTTATAATAATATTAGTAATAGATTTGTAATCACTTGTTTACTGTATATAAAAATGATGTATGATTCAATAAATTGTTCATATGTAATCCAATCCTTAGTCTTTAAAACGAAGCTCATGTTTTCATATTTATGCATCTTCTTCCCCACTTTTCTTTGTAAAAAAAAATTAATTATGCAATCTTAATGACGCGTCAATTTGAACAATATGAACAATTTGAAGCATACATCTTTTGAGATAAATCATTATCTAGAAATTCCCTTTTTTCAAATTTAAAAAATTTTGAAGTTTATTTTATGGAAAAAAAAAAAAAAAAAAAAAAAAAAAAAAAAAAAAAAAAAAAAAAAGAAAAAAACTTTAATCTGAAATTTAACCACTCACAAATCGTTATAATGTTTATGAAAAAGGAATTCAGTAGATCAATCCTGTTTATCGTACGAGTTACATTTTTTTTTTGGGGGGCATATCAAAATCTTCGTTCTCTCCTTCTAAAAAATATGTTTTGTTTGTTTGACAAGGCTTTTTTATGCATAACGAATATAAAAAAGGAGAAAAAAGGGCGTCAACGTAGATATGCCAAAATGGCGATCTGTAAATTTTATTATTATTATTTTCTCTTGAAAAAGAAGCGGAAAAAGTAAAGATTAAAAAGAGGACGGTGAACGTGTTTATCAGTGCGACAGTCGTACATGATAATAATTGAGCCAGTTTGAGTTGAATGTTCCCAGCCAAATTTTGCCCCATTTTTTATCGTGTGTTCGTGTTATTTTTGCGGATATTTTACTGATATCAAATGATTGTAGAATTCAGTCCTCTGGATTTTATGCATAGTTGAAAATGTAAGATGGGCTTTTGCTTAAAAAATATGTATGTCTTTCATGAAAGACCTTGAAATGATTTAATATTTAATATTTAATTTTAAATTTTCTTCATATTTTAAAAAAGAATGAATTTGGCTAGCTGTAGAAGATAAGATAAATATTGTACATTTTATTACATTAAAATCAGTGGATTTCAAAGAGAAACCTATTGAACTGTATTCGGTTTATTGTTCTGTTTTGGTTAAGCCAATTAATTAATTAAAACTCTTTTTCAAATCGCAGCGCAACACAATGCACTTATATTAAAAAAGCAACACTCTTCCCTAAATTGAAGAAATATAAAAAAAGTCAGGCTCCATTGCCTTTATCGTCAAAAAAGGAAGCTTGTACGGATTTTATAAAAAATAGAAAAAAATGATGAAATGGGATATGTCGCGTGGCAAGTATACAAAATTAAAAATTGATACATGCTGAGTACATTTTTATTTTATTATTATTTAAGAGAAAACAGCAAAAATAATGGATAAAAAAGATGGTAACTAAAAAGAGTATAATGGTAAGTATTGAGTTTTTAGTAACAAACAAAAAAAAAAAAAAATCAATTCATTTAGACCTAAGAATTAAAACAAAGCCATGTAAACTAATGCTCATGCACATAATCATTGGTAATTATTACTAATTTTTACTGACTTGGGGAAATAATATGCAATTTTCTATTCTAAATATTAGAAATTATAAATTTAAAAAAAAAACTTGATCCAATTAAACAATAAAAGTCTAAAAATTAACTAAAACTTTCATTTTGTAATCTTTTGTTATATGCTTTAATTTTTTTTTTATTTTTGCTATGAAATAGTATCCTTTTTATTAAAACCTTTTCGTAAAGCTTGTTGTCTATATGCTTCGACCGCGCCAATCGTGTAACACTCAATTTAGTTGCGACAATTGAACTTTACGTTGTACCACACATCAAAAAAAGGACGTATCCGGGCCAACAGTGTAACCTAATTAGTTCTTTTCTCTCTTTCTTTCCTAGTGTCACGAACAAATTAAAAATAAATGAGTTCCTTGTTCCTCCGGACAACGGAACAAAAAGAATAAGCTAGCTTTTTTTTTGAGTTTGATCACAAGCCACATGAAAAAGGAAAATTGTACTCTATCTAGTTGCATATTCATCATGTTGATGTTTTCATGATAATGTAAGTCTGTTGTAATAAGACATTATTTATGGTATACAAAAAAAAAAAAAAAAAAAAAAACTAGCTGACACTTGCTCATTCCCTCGCCATATTTTTAGCCTCTTTTTTTATTTTTTCTTTGTTTGTATACAATAATGCATTTAATTGATTCCAGCTGCTCAGCTAATGTGTTACACACAGTCAACTAGTTTTTTTATGCAAAAGGGGTATTTTACTTTACATGTTTAATAATTGAGTACCGTGCGCAGTCGCTATCCGAAAAAAAACATCGCTGATATATAAAAGGAAGTTATTTACGTTTTTCGCCTCTACCCTTCTCTTTTTATTGTCAGCTACTCGCTTCATGTTAGAAAGCATAAATTCACTTGTTCTATGTATTTTTTTCTCATGTTCCTAAGGTACAAAATATATCCTGCTAAATTTGTGTATGACGTCGCATTATTTTAATCACCGCATCAGTTCATTATTTTTATTTTTCAAATAAACACGCTACAAAATTGGGAAAGAGCGCAGAATAAACTTAGTTTTACTAAATTAGGGTTTTGCATAAAAAAAAATGGATACATCATAATGGAAATAAATGTTATCATTTTTTCCTTTTTTTTTTAAACATTTTTAACATATACCATGTACACATTATCCACTTTACCTAGAGAAATCCTATATATAATAGCAACCTTTTTGGATTTACAAGACTTAGTGACTGTTGCAAGATTAAACAATTGGTATGGGTATTGGTTATCATGTATATTAAGTGAGCGTATGAAGGAACTAGTAGAAAAAGAAGGTTGGCGAATACATGTAAGCATACATATCGGGAAGGAAAAAAGGAGGAAATATCAACGTATACATAGATTGACATATTGGCTACTTCACATCCATCATCTCAAGATAACATACCTTCAATTGCATTCTCAACAGAACTCTTATTACTAAGTGAATTTTGTCGAGTGAATCCAGTGACACTCACACTCGAATTTCTATTGTGTCCCATTGATGATGATGGAATGGATGCTGTAAAGAATGCACCGATCAGTACACGATCCCTTGTAATGTTTAACAAAGTAACAACCAACATCAATGTTGTTTCTTACTTTGCTCAAATATCACCCAAAAAAAGACTTCAACATATCAACCAAGCTGGTAGTGCACTCATAAATGATCTTGTGTTATGGAGAAAATTATCAGACGACTCACACAGCCACGGAATAGCATGTATGAGATCAGGATTTAGATTGAGTTACGAGCTATCGACTGAATCAGAGGATACAGAGATAGTGAAGGTAGTAGATCAATTTAAAAACGATTATGATCAGCATCAACCAACAGAAGGCCTGGAAGAAAAAGGGCATCTGGTTATTTCGTTTGATAAAGTATATGTATCCCCTGAATGGTGGATTAAACAGATGGAAGTACCCATGTACAGTATTAATGATCCACAAGATTATCTTGTTCACGGATTGTGGTAATTCCTTTTGCAAAAAAGACGATGTGTTGTCATCTTTTGCTAATGTTGGAGCTACAAATCACCTTTTTAATAAAGAGAAACTCCATTTTAGTACTTGCATCTCTTTCTCTTTTGGTGCAGAAACTCCAAAAAAAAAATAGCATGTAGAAAAAAGGAGTAAAGTAAGATAGGAACTGTCTTTCAAGTGTTTAAAAAAGCCAATAAAAATAATGCTTGATTTTTAATGTGACTTGAAAAAGATATTAAACAGCTTCTTTTCCATTTTTTTAATATGAATGTAAGCTCTTTCACTGCGAAATGCATAAACACAAAAAAGCAAACCACTTTTTTGTAGGAAATTACCACCTTGATTGTAAAACATTTACCAGATTTCATTATACACTCTTCTGAACTACAAAAAAATTACTTCAAGCCATATAAACCAATTTCAACGCGATTTATGCAGAGTCAAGCCATGGTAATAACAGAATCTCTCTCTTTTTTTTGTTTTCTAATCAATTCATAAGATTCTTTTTTGTTATTTAGCCTGGCTTTGTGTTTATTGATTTTATTGATCGAAATGCAGCTGAAGATGCTTACAAAAAATTAAACAAGATAAACTTTGGACTTTACTATAAACCAATTAAAGTAGAGTATGCTAAACCCGATCCAAATAGACAGGCTTCACTAGAACTGCCGTAAACATCCTTCTTTTCCTGCAATGAATACTTTTCTAACTTTATTTGCTGTAGGCAAACATCTTTAGAACAAATGGCCGAACCTATTGCACCTTTACATGGTATCAACTATCCAGCCAATCCAAATTTAAGATACCAATATCCTGACCCAACACCAGATATACTTTCTAATATATCACATGCCTTAGCGTCTGTGCCTCGTCTGTACACACAGGTCCTTCATTTGATGAACAAAATGAATATGCCACCTCCGTTTGGCCCTATGGACAAGAAATCACAATCCACTATTTTGAAAAAACGTAAAGAAGATGCCCTACTCTCAAGTGACGAGTCTGAACTAGAAGAACAGGAGGATGCTACGACGAGTAAGGAACAGGAAGAACGCGTCAAACAAGCAAGACAAGCCCGTATAGCAGCCGAAAAGCAACGACTGGCTCTGAAAAAGACCAAGACGATTGACAAAGTGCAGCAGATTCAATCCAAATGTCTTGCGTCCCATGAACTGGCCCAGTGGCCTGCCTTCAAGGCTTACGATGCGGGAGAACCCAGCGCGAGGTTGTATATCAAAAACTTGCACAAAAAATGCTCTGAACAAGATTTGCAACAGATTTATTCTGCGTTTTCAAAAGATATTCAGGTGAATTTGATGCGGAAGGGTAAGCTTCGGGATCAAGCCTTTGTTACGTTCCCTGATGAAAAAGTGGCTAAGCTTGCCTTAGAAAGTACGAACGGGTATGTGTTACATGATCGTCCAATGGCTGTATTGTTCAGTAAATCCAAATAAATTTTTTTCTTAGTGACTCGGCTATAGTGGAGTCACATATATATAACGAATATAAAAAACTTGTCAATCTTTTAGTTTTCAGTTTTTTTCTTTCTTTCTTTCTTATTCTACAATACATGTATTAAACAAGAGGTAAAGTGTACTTTTAATTGTTCTTTATGTGATGGGTAAAATGATGCAAAACTTTTTTGGTCCCGAATCTTGACAGCATTTTCCTATTTGGCCTTTTGGGTCTATCTACGAGATGTGGGTTAACCAAGGTGAACAATCTCTGAAGAATACCAATCACATAAAGACTATATTCTATGTTTCATTTTTACTAAATTTAATTTTGTAGTGAAAAAGCTAATGGCTCTCTAACTGTTGTTTTATACATCTTTCAATAAATTCTTTTTTTTATGAACTTCCAATTTTTGTCTTATGTTTTCATTTCTTATTCATTTTTTGAATAATACGTCCAATTTTTAAGTACAAGAAATCAAGAGTCTTTTTTCGAGGCGAAAAAATTTATTTTATATAAAAACACAAACTATACATAAAAAATTTGACTATATAAATTACATGCTACCGCCTTGTTCACGTTGAAGTCTGGAGATATAGGCACGAGAAACAACGTTCCATGCTTCCATATAACGATCCATGCATTTTGAAAGACAAGCTTGTTCACCGGATTCAAGACGAGGTCCAGGCTTGGGAACACACTTTAAATAACATTTCTCGTTGATTTTCTAAAAAAAATTGTTAGTTTTTTTTTTTGTTTTTCCTTTCCGTTGTATTTCTTTTACGTTAATGAGCTCTTGAGCATTGGCTAAAGCAAGTTCAGAACGAACTTGGTCCATAACTTCTTGCTTTTTGTTGCCCTAATCACAAATCTCTCAATAAACACGTATTTATCTTTGGTTTCTGCTTATTTACAATGTCACCACCAAGGTTGTAGTTTGAAGAATAGTCGCTCATGTTTAAAGTAAAAGAAAAAAAAACAAAAGTCAAAAAAACGAAACCAACCCCCCTACGCTACATATCTAAGCCACACATGGGGAGAATAAATCGAGTAATTACACAAAGAGTCGGAATTATAAATTAATATGTAACCTCTTTTTTCATTATTATCCATTTTTCTTTTCTCCTTTTTTTATTATGTCTGATACGCCTTACAGATACAATCATTCATTATCACCAAATAAAGAAAAATATTTAGGCGAGTTAAGAGACACATCAGTGAATATAGCCTCCGCTATTTCTAGTGCTTCACGATATGGTTCACCACATTATTTTACAAGAAGTAAAAGTAATAGTAGTGTGAGCCATAGTCCAAAGGTAGTTGACTGTCTTGATATTCGAAATATAAATCATGAAGCCATCAAGAATGATATGGAATTGAAAAGTGAGATTATTTTTACAAACAATGTAAAAACCGTTTTTTTTAATATAGCCTGTTTTAGGTATATCCAAAAAACCATATGCATTCAATTCTCATCCAGAGGATGATACAAGCATAGACGAAGGATACGAAGATTTTGATGCATACGATGAACTCGAATTGATGGTCAATCATCCAGAACTTGAAGAGGCCATGAGAAGGATGATACAACAAAGAGAACAACTTCAACAAATGGAAGAACAACTGCTGGCACAGCATAAACAACAAAGAAAAAATCAATCCAACAATGAAACACAACAAGAAGCTCAAGAACAGCCGGAAGGGAGTTTGATACGTTATTATGCCAGCAAGTGGCTTGAATTTATTATCTTTATTTTCTTTATGATTTATTGGATCATTAAAGAACCCATCATACGCACAGTGACATTCTTTACAATGATCGTCTCATCTCTCTTGGTTACGCCTGCCATTTTTGTTTGGTCCAAGTTGTTTGATCAGTGGACGCCCAATAATGAATTACGTAAACGTATTACCTCCCTTAGTACTGGCCTTTTGTTTGCTTATTTGGCCTATCTTGCTTATCCTCGCGTTCAGCCTTATATACCTACTTACCATTGGACACATGCAACTGTTAATCCACCTACTGCCGACCTCACAAATATCATAAGACATATATCCAGATGGGAAGAGCGTGTGAATCAATTGAGCGACAAACAAGTGCGTCACGAAGCACTCTATAACGATCTCTCATCCAAGGTGAATTCTGAATTGCAATCGATCAGGAACCAAATCAAGCAATCAACCTCAAACTTGATTCAAAGAATCTCTAGTCAACAAAACAATATTGAAGGTATCAATAGCCAACTAGAGCAATCAACATCAAACTTGCTCCAGAGGATGTCCAATCAGCAAGGTGATATCGAAGCTATAGCCAACCAGCTGGAACAATCTACCACAAATTTCCTTCAAAAATTCACCCATCAGCAAGGGGATATTGAAAATCTCAGCAATCAACACAGCAATATTGCCAACCAATATAACGACGTCGCTAACCAATATGATAGTCTCACCAACCAGCATAGTAATCTTGCCAATGAACATAGCAGTATCATCAATCAACAGGAAGCATTGGTCCAAAAATTAAATGAGATTGAAAAGATGCTTTCATCAGTCGAATGGGGCCATAGTCAAGGATCTTGGCCAGATTTGACACAACAAGAGATTCAGAAATACATAACTGATAAAGTCAACCAATTCATCCCACATGAAACAGCCGATTTCGCATTAGAGTCCCGAGGCGCTCGAGTGATCCATACGATGACAAGTAAGACCTTTCAACCCATGAAACCTTGGTTGCAACATATCCGACGCATAACTGGTGTCTCCTCTCGTCTTCGAACCATACCCGAGATGGCTCTTCAGCCTCAGACCTACCCAGGTGAATGTTGGTCGATGGAAGGAACCAGTGGCTCTTTGGCCATCTTGCTCAGCCAACCGGTGCATCTGGAAAGTATCACAATCGAATACCCTACCCCAGAGATTATGAGCTTCAACATGAGTACTGCGCCTAAAAACATACAGATATTGGGTATCAAGGATTTCAAGCATCATCCAGAATCTACCGTCTCTCTGGGCCTTGTTCAGTATGATATCTACAAGAATCAAGCCATTCAAAATTTCTTGTTAGATTCCAATAATGATGTCTTTGAAGCAGTGATCATTAAGATTTTATCCAATTGGGGAAATCTTTTACATACTGATCTTTATCGTGTTCGACTTCATGGTGCTCCTCCTGTATAAATCTTATTTTTAATGTAAATAGCTCATGGATGCTAATGATTCACTTTACGATAATTAATAAAAAAGAAAAACTAAAAGTATGCTTTGATCTGCGTTTTGTTTCATTACAACTAAAAAAAAACCCCCATTGTGAAATAAGCTAAAAAAAGGGAGAGAGGTTTAAAATATTATTTTATATAAAGATTTAAGCAGAAGCATTGAAGCACTTGCTAAAGAAGTTGACGGTCAATTGGATAGCTTCAGTAGCTCTTTTTCTATTTTCTTCGTTATCATAGTCACCACGAGCAGCACAGAAACCGTGGACCATGTCATCAAATCGGTAATGTTCACAAAGAGATCCAAAAGGCTTCTTGGAAAGAATCTCAAAGTATTCAGTCTGTTAAAAAAAATGAGCATGTGTGCATAATTTCTTGATGTTCTTCAACTTACCATATCGGGTTCATCCTTACTGGGAAGTGCCAAGATAGGAGCACCAGCACTCTCAGCATCCTTCACATCAACAAATGAAGGGTGAATCATAGAGGCACCGACAAAGAAAGGCAATTGAGAAGTTATTTGAACTGCGATCTTTTTTCAAAAAAGGTAAGTTTCGATCGCGATTGAATCATTTCTAGAAAAAAAAAAAATACCTTTGCACCCCAGCAGAAACCGACCAAAGTAGCAGCAACAACACCTTGCTCTTTAAGATAATTTTGAACGCGTTCAATTTGAGGGGCAATCTATAAAGCCGCCTTAATAAAACGAACTATAGGATATCACAACAACACTTACAATCTCAATTGTGCCCACTTTACCGAGCCAAGCCAACAATGTGTCCATACTATCCATCTTGCCATGAGCATCATCGCCACGGAAGAAGTCAGGCATGACAACTCTCCAACCACAGTGCTTGGCCAAGATATCACAAAATTGCTTGGTGTTGTTGCTATTCATTTATATATAAACATATATACGCGATTCACTGATTAACAGAGACTTACTGCATAGCATAAATATCATAAATAACAAGAACAGCCTTCTTGGCATCCTATCAAAAGAACAATGTTATACAAAAAATATTGTTGCTTGTTGATTTTTCACAAACTTTGGGTCCAACAGTATACATAGGAAGATCGCCAATGTTCTCCATAGAGCCAATAGCCTCATATGTAGAAGTAACGGCAGGAATAGAACAACAGGCTTTGGAATAAGACATGATTGAAGATAAAAGTAAAAAAAAAAAGTAAACCAGAAAATTTGCGTTCATTGAAGTTTTAAATAAATCAAACTCAACGGATTAAGATTACTCCATGGAAGTTAGGCTGAAAAATATTCCAGGGAAAAAGCAAGGGCTAAAAGTTTGCTTAATAATACTGTAGATAAATGATCTATTTAGTCAAGTTTGAGCAATACAGGTGCAAGATAAACAAAACCTAAGCTAAGCAATTAAAAATGAAGTACATAGGACATGAATGCTGCTTAAAAGACAAAGCATTCCTTTGATATTTCAAGACAGTTAAAGAATCAGGATAGTTATGTATTACCATTTTATGTGATTTGCTTATTCGACAAAATCCTATAAACAATGCTTATTGTTCTATTTACTACTGTTATCCTTTTTGTCACATGATTTGATATCATCAAGACATGTATCGCAGAAGTTTTTTCTCGAATTTGCTTGCACAATAGATGAAACTTTTTCCCGTTTTCTAGAATTACTTTGTAATAATAAGCTCTTGCTTTTTGATGACAAATCAAACCCCTATATTCTTTTTTTTTTCACAAAATAATCAAATACTATATCAATATGAATTATATGTCTATTGCTAAATGTCTATTAAAATGATTGTTATTGTACAGTAGTAAATTTATCATTTAATATTTTTTTCTATTGGTCGGTGCTTTTCTTATTCAAATTAGTAAATGTATAAGAATTCAAAATTTTCCCTTCATTGGCATTAATTAATTTAAACATAAAAGATCATTCAGTGAATAATAATCCAACCAGTAACTAGCTACAATTTTTAGAAAACCATCAAAAGGACATACCATTAGCTTTTTCTTTGCTTTTAGAACAGAATAGTTTTTTTTTTTTTTTTTTTTTTTTTTTTTTTTTTTTTTTTTTTTACGAGCTTAGTAATATAACCAAACAATTCTCTAAGATGGGTATACAAAGGACAGCTCATGAACATTTCTTTCTGCTAAAGCATATTGCGCATCATTGTAGAGATAGCTCAGTTATTTTCATATGCATAGCTGCATTTCGCTAAAGAGTTAATTAAATGGAAGGGTATTATGAAGATAAACAACATGATTTAAAACTGCTATAATCTGTTACCTTATTTTAAGGGTCTCCAAATGTATCTCTTTTATCTTCTCTCTTCAGTAAATCTAATCTAATCTATAAAAAAGCTACAAAAAAAAAAGAAACCGCTGCCATCATCGGCGCTTGCTCAAGTAGTTAGTTTGGTATTGCCTGCAAAATAATAAAAATTATCATCAGGTATAGAAAGAAATACAACCATAAATTAAATACACAACAGCTTGTTTATACCAAGTAATTCAATGTTTATATGCAAAGACAAGAAAAGACAGGTTTGCTTTGTGTGGTGTTGATTAACAGCGAATATAGGAAACCCTGCTATCAAATGATTTAATTAATAAAAGTCTTTTATGTTACTGTAAACATAATACTTTTGGCAATATCTTTAGTCCAAGTCAGATTATGGATACGACTTTCATTTATTTTGACAGCACAGCTTTGGATATAATTGATTATCAGCCAAACTTCATTTAATAAAAGCATTGCTAACTTGGGTCTTTATCTACTTTAGCCATTTCTTAACGCTTGAGTTATAAAATTACTCTTTGTTTTTATGATTTGACTATAATACATGTCAGCCAAAGGACGTAGTAAAAGCTCAGCAACATTTTATTATCTGTCGGCTAATGATCTCTGTAAAGATTCATCTCTCCAATTCTGAAGTTAAATTTTAGGAATTGCAACAAGAGGATACGAAAACATAGAAAGGAAGCAGACAGTGTAGGCTCTAGCTACTCTCTTATTTTAGCATGTTGCAATTGAAGGTTGCTGTTTTGATGTGTGATCTGTTACTTAAAATACCAAAATCATGTTGCTGTTTTCATTAAAAAAAAGAAGGTCAAATGTATTGCTTGCTAATTGTTTAAGCTCTTGTAAAAATGTGTTAAGAAACTCGGAATGCTTATTACTTGCAGAGTAAGACATATAAATACTAAAATTGGATCAAAATTATATTAAGTTGATTAAATTTATAGTGTTAATTTTGATTGACTTATTACCAAGCTGTACATCTGAATTCAAATACCAAAAAAAAAAAAAAAAAAAAAAAGGTAAACAGAACTGAATGGTAGCATACAACAAAAGCCAGGTTAAGTTTTCAGATATGTTTTTCTTTCTCACTCAGAAAGACACAACAGAAAATCTTGTTAGTATTGACAAAGTATATATTATATAGCTGGTATATCCTATCTTGCTTATGAATGATTTGATATTAAAGCGTTGTAAAGTGATAAAAGACTTATTATGCCCAAAAGAAATTTTTATGTTATCTAAAACTGTTTATTCAAGTTATTTATCTTTATATGAAAAAGGGACAGCCAGTAACATACATTTCTACTCCTTTTTCTTTATTTATTTTTAGAGATAAAATCTATTTATAAAACGACCCTTAAACTGTCAAATTATTCTCTAATTTGAAACCTTTTTTCTTCTTCTTTTGTGCAAGAGTAGTTGGGTTACAAAATGTAGAGTAGAGGCAAACATATGATTATTGTCCTACTTTGTCAATTGAAAAGCATATTCGCTAATTAGTCTCTTCTATGCTTAATGGTTTGTTTATGATAAAAGGATACAACAAGACACTGGTTTAAGATGCATAGTTTTATTTTCAATAAATCTTTTTGTACAGTTGACTAATTTTTTTTTTGTTTATGAGTGTGGGGTAAAAAATATTATTGGTCATAAAAAAGCTGACACATTCGTATCCTTTAAAGAAAAAGAAAAAAAAAATAATTTCACAGCATCGTTTTTTAATATGGAATACTTGAATTTATACGAGGGTTTTTTATTAAAAAACGCCTCACAAATAACAAGTATTGAAACCTCACTAAGGACACTTACTTATATTTTACCTGGTAGTATATGCTTTTAGCTTACATAACTACATTATACTCATTTCCTTTCTTTTAGGTCGTTTCCAAGATGCAGAACTTGCTTCTCAAGCCTGTAAGAAATGAATGTATAGAAAGTATGCATTGTTTAACATTAAATAGTATATGCCGCATTGAACTTGATTGGCCTTTACCATAATCACATTATACGAAAGGCAGCACAAGAGCATCCCGCCGCTGTTGAAGAATCAGCATTTAATAAATATATTCACTTTTGGTCATCACGTTCAAAACTAAACGCGACTGCTTCTAACTTGTTATCTGTCATGTCCTATACTCAAGTGCTTGTGGAAATGGCCGTTCTAAAGAAATTAGGAAAAAAGAAACAGTGGGAATGTATTGCCTATCTTGAGGGACTCAAGTAAAGTACTTGTATGCAGTTATACACAACACACACCGCTTACAATGTATTCTATAGGGTGCTATTGAGACTTTTCCTTTATCAATCCACTGAACAACGAATGACGCTTTCACCCACACATTTACAACGCGATATCGATCCTCAAACGCTGACAAATGAGTCAGCACTAGCAAAAGAGGAAGGTTGGGTTGGTAAGAGGACAGGCATACGTGTTCAAAAAATGGCAGATTGTGTACAATTTACGGGTGAGCCCAAACGACATGCAGACGTCACGGATTTCCTGCTTTCGAGACGATTGACAGCGGAGATGCTTCGAAAACCCGATCAAATGGTTGTTATTCAAAAAAACATTTCAAAATTGGGTGAATTGCTTTACATACTTCGTCCCTTTCTTTACGGTAAGCTATACAATTGTAGGTCAGTTGAATTCAGATTATTGATTTACATACAGTATTGGCTCTATTGAAATATGGCAGACGATCATGGAAACCTTGGCTGGTTTCGTTGATGGTTGAGCTACTGTCCAATGCTGCTTTAAAGAAAGGTTATATGAAAATGATGCCCTTAGAAAAACAAGAATACGAAAGGCGATTAAAGCTTTTATTCTTTAATCTCATGCGAGGTGTATTCTATCTAAGGATTACTCGACCTCGTTTAGAAAGATTTTGTAATAAGACAGAAGATAAGCCTATCTTATCCATGGTCTCTAGTAAGTCCCTCTCTATTTTGCATAATAAGAATATAACTAACGCTATTCTATATAAGCTATCATTCGCGAGTACTTACCTTTATGGGAAGATATTTACTTTTATACTTCTGCTTCCTAAGCTTAATATTTGTATGTTTGTACGTTTCACAAAAAGCATCTCAAATTCGTTCTTCTTTTCTTTTTTTTTTTGGGCTTTTTCTTTTTATTGGAAACCAAAAATGTTATTCACCACCAAAATACAAGTCTTTGTTTTATTATTGATAAGCTTTATCCTTGTTTATTATATATTACCCACACACCATAATACTACCACTGTCTATAATTTCACTAATCTCAATCAGCCTTCAGGTGATCGAGTGCTCATATTAACACCTTTTAAACAATCTGCCCATTTGATCGATCGATACTTTGATAACCTTGAAAGGCTTACTTATCCACACCACCTTGTTTCAGTAGGCTTACTTGTCTCTGATTCAACCGATGGTACACTTGACAAGATTCAGGCTCGGGTTGACAAGCAGTTACCATTTGAAGAAATCACAGTGATGCAAAGAGACTTTCATTACGATTTACCAAACAATGAAGATAGACATCGCTTTGACGTCCAAGTACAGCGAAGAGCCATTATGGCCAAGAGTCGAAATACGTTGCTGGCCACCGCGTTATCATCAAGACACGATTGGGTGCTTTGGCTGGACGGTGATGTGACCGAATACCCAGAGACGATCTTGGAGGAATTGATTGCAGTAAATAAGGATGTGGTGGCACCGAATTGCTGGTGGCATTCATATAATGAGGAAGGAGGATATGATAAGAATAATTGGCAAGAGACACCGGAGAGTTTGGAATTCAAAAAGAGTTTATCAGAGGATGATGTCCTAGTAGAAGGTAAAGACGAAAGTAGTTATCATATGGTGGAAAGGCTGATGCAGCTATGTGTGTAGGCTATGAAAATGTCTTGCTAACTCATAGAAAATTAATGATGGATATGCGCAATGAAAGTGGAGACATTTATGATACGATTCCGTTGGATGCTGTGGGTGGTACATGTACATTTGTGAAAGCACAGGTACATCGAGATGGTGCTATTTTCCCACCTTTTGTGTATCAGCATCAAGTAGAAACAGAAGGGTTCGCTAAAATGGTAAAGTCATTAGGCTATCAAATATGGGGATTGCCCAACTACTTAGTATATCATTATATTTAATCTAATAAAGCTTTAGAAGAGCTGTTTTTTATTTTTTTTATTTTTTTTTATAATAAAAAAGCTCTACATCAGTAATAGATCTTGTAACCGTATCCATCTTGCTACCAAACCTTTTCAATAAAAAAAGACAATTGAAGAAAGCAATGAGTTTATTTACCAAGGCACTGATTGATCTAACAATTGTTGTCAATATTTGTAGAGACAACATCCCATTGACCGTCACATCCAAAACAAAGCAAAACAAAAATTGGATCCAGGTTCCTTTTTTTCACCTTTTTTCTTTTTTAAGCTAAAAATGATTGCAAAGACATTGGAAATTAATTGGCATGAAGGACAAGCCATCTACTCGATTGATTTTTCTTTAGATGGTTTACGTTATGCTACTGCAGGAGCTGATAGCTCTATTCGAGTAATTGAAAAAGGGTACCAACAATAAACGCAAAAAAATTGATTTTCTTATGTAGATTTGGAGCATTCAAAAAAGACCAGATAATGCACATGAAGAGAATTCAACACGTCAAGAAAAGGACAAATCAAAACAGTTGGTGAATTCTTTACCTGTCGATATTGATTTTCTTTCAGAACTTAAACGACATTCTTCACCTGTAAATGTAGTCAGGTTTTCACCCAAGGGCGATTACCTTGCTTCAGCGGGAGATGGTACAAAAATGATATACGCGTTTGGATTGAGTGAATAACTTTTTTTTTAGACGCGTGTATTATTATATGGAAATTAGCACCAAGTAAAGAAAATACAATGATCAATGATCATAGTGAATATGAAAAAGAGACTTGGTCTGTGGTTCATATGTTCTAGTAAGTTTATATCCAAACAAAACACACTTTTTTTTTATTAATGGTAAATAGTGGTCATAATAAAGAAATTTATGACTTGGCTTGGTCACCTTGTGGAAGATATTTTATTACAGCTTCTATTGACAATACAGCAAGAGTTTGGAGTTTAATAGAAAGTACGAACACTTATAGCATCATGAGGAAAGACTAAGTCATGTATTAGGAAATTGTATTCATGTCATTGCAGACCATTCACACTATGTTCAAGGCGTCTCTTGGGATCCACTAGGTCAATACGTCTCAACCCAAAGTAGTGATCGATCTGTGGCTATTTACAAATACCGCAAAACAAATAATGACAGGATTACCTTTACTCCGTGTGTACGCAAATTTACAAAAATAGATAAAGGAAAGGAACCCTTTCGACTATATCACGATGAAAATTTGGTTTCTTTCTTTAGAAGATTATCTTTTAGCCCTGACGGTGCCTTATTAATCACACCTGCTGGATTAAACAGGTCACAAGATGAAGAAGGAGAGCAGCAAGAAGAACAAGATTTACAAAATTGCGCTTATATTTATCCAAGAAATATGTTATTAAAGTAAACTCTCAAGCATCTCAAAACACGCAAATCCTAACAGATTTTGATAGACAACCCGTAGGACTTGTAGGTAACCATCCAAAACCATCCATTGCTATTCGATGGTGTCCCACATTATTTAAAAAGAGAAGCAACTTTCCTAGTGCATTTGCCCTTCCTTATCGTATGCTCTATGCCACAGCTACACAAGACTCTGTTTACATTTATGATACCCAACAGATTCGGCCCATCTGTGCCATCTCTGGTATGCACTTTGCACCCATCACAGATCTGGCTTGGTCTCCTGATGGTGCCGTCTTGATGTTTTCCTCTGCTGATGGGTATTGCTCGGCTGTGGTATTTTCAGAAGGTGAAATGGGAATACGTTATGAAAAACAGATTGAAAGATCGACAGAAGATATTGAAATGACTGAAGCTATACCCAAAAAGCGAATCATTGATAGTTTAAAGAGCCAGCAACAAGAGAGTAATAGTAATAATGGTAATAGTAAAAAGAGAAGAATCACACCCATGCTAGTGAGTTCTTCCTCTTAATAAAGTCTTTTTTTTATTTCACTTTGACATTGGTTTGTTGAGCTGTTGAAGGTTGAGCTGCTTCTCTTCTAGCAGCGTCTTGTAAAAGTGCTGTATCAATAGCCTGTGCAGGAAGTTGAACATATCGAACAACACTACCACGAATAAAACAATTTTTTACAGAGGACTTTTTGGTAGTAATTAGTAAAAAAAAAGGGTTTATAAATTGCATATAATTAATAAGTGTATACCATGTGTGGATATCTTTCTTGGTCAACAACATAAATGTCTTCTAATTTGATGTTCAAGAATTGATCAACAGATTTTAAAGTGCCCGTGATGGCAAGGTCGTTTTTTAATTCAACTGTTACTTTTTGATCAACTAATGTTTTAAAGAAAGAATAAAATAACTACAAGTTGGACGTAAGTTTATTTTGTTTAGATGGAGAACTGTCTCTTTTTACCATATTTTAAATAGAGATTTGGATTAAAAAAAAGAAGTACAGAGAAACGCGAACTGAACTTTTGTTTAACTGTACTTCGTGACGTTTGACTCATTAAGTCAGCAATCTCTTATGATTGGATATTGTAAAACTCAGAAGTTCCTGCTTGGATAAATTCTTCTATGTACGTTTCATTACATTTGTTTCTTTTATACCTTTTATATACAGGACAATGTCTTGTGTTTGTAGCATCTATTTTTTTATCTATGTGAGATGCGCGTTGTTGGTACTTTGATTGTCATTAATTCTGTATTTACAAAAAGTCTACTGCGTTGCAATGCATCACGTCAATTCTGGTTAAAACGCGATCTACATATGTTACAACTCAAACTACTCACTTTTTTTTTCTCATAAGCTTTTATAGAAAGCATAGAGTTTTTTTAAAAAAACCTGCTTGTACTATCCTGGCTTTCTTTATGCTTTTCTTTTACTTTAAGCAGTGTCCCCTTTATTGCATAACAGTACTTGACACAATAGCTCCATAAAAAAGGGACGAATTGCTTCTCAGCATTTTATATTCAAATGATTCTTAAGCTTTTGTTACCCATCATTAGATGAATTAGAAATTGATGAAGTCCCCTCCTCTCCCCTCTCCCCTTTTTTTTCTGGAATGTTTTTGAACGTTTCCTTTAGAATAAAATGTTTCCATTTTTGTATATATGCGATTTCAAAAATTTCGTTAGTTAAAATAAATACTTTATCATTTTGTCATTGTGAATTATCTAGATTGCTTGTAAATAAGATTACTTCACGATACGAAATATATATATTTTTTTTCTGTAAAAACTATATAGATTATATATAAAACCCTTCCCCTTTTTTTTATTCTTCTTTATAACCATTTCAGTTTTTATATACGCTAATATCAAGCTGCACCTAAAAGAAAGACAATGCATTCATGTTTTACTGACAAACGTGTAACCAAATGAACGTCCATCGATCTGTGTCGATTGACAATTCACATAATTTAAAAGAATATTGAGGAATTTGATGTAAAATAACTAAAGCCTCGGACTTTATCCTTTTGTAGATGATCGCGATATTGCGATGGGATCAGGAAAAGCATATCTGTAGAATTTACTTCCCCTTTCTTAGCTTTTTTTATCTGGGGAATGTAACATGGGGAAAATGGGCCCCTTTTTTAAAAGTGTCACTGAATCGAGTTTTAAGAGTAAATGGAAGAAAGAAAGAGAAAGATTAAGGCGTGATTTTCAAGCTGGTATGTCTGTTGTATAAAAAGAAAAAATATGCTTATGTGAGTACAGCCACTGACAAATAAGTAAAAAAAAAAAAAAAAAAAAAAAAAAAAAAAAAAAAATCCCCTAAATCAAATACGTGTGTTTGTGTGTTTAATAAATAAAGGAATCGGGAACCTTTTTGTATTCTTTTTATTTTTTCCTTCTCATTTTTTATGAAAATGAATTATGCACAAGATTATATATCAGAAGCAAGCATGAATGCTTTATCTACCCATTCGAACGACCCATACCAGTTATTAGCAAATAATGCTTCTTTTGAAACATTAATCACAAATCATTCGTTGGAACCTTGGAACCTTCCTATGAAAAGAAGAGATTCTTCACAGCGCGGTATTGCTGGCTTTGTATCCAAGCTTTACCAGTAAGCATTTATGAAGCAATTTTGAAAGAAAAAAAATATTAAGGAGATTTTCCACAGATGTTTGCAAGTTCCTGAAAATGAACAAAAGTATGCCCGATGGTGTAAACATCAAGGAAGAGATATGTTTATTATTGAATGTATTCCAGGTAACTACCTTATCACTTTCCTATGATTTATGCTTACTAGTGATACAGAATTTACCGAGATTGTATTACCACGATTATTTAAACATTGTAAATTCCCTTCCTTTGTACGCCAATTGAATGTAAATTCACATTTTCTGTTTTACAGAAAAATACTTAATTTAAAGAAAATAGATTTATGGATTTCAAAGGGATACAGACGCAAGAAAATCAAAAGATAGTAAAGATAAAGAATCCTGTCGTTGGTATCATCCTTACTTTAGACCAGGACGTCGTGATTTATTTCACTTGATCCGAAGAAAGGCAACAAGATATACAAGAAGAAAAAAGATTAAGCAGGAAAAGGAAGAGACTACTGTAAAAACAGCAGAGGAGGCAGTAGAAGAAATTATTGGAGAAGAGGATGAAGAAGTAGAAGAAGATCCAGAGACAATTTTAAAAATGGAAGATGATGAAGAGGATGAAATAGTGTTGGATAACCAGCAGCCAGCCATTCAAGAATACAATACAGACGACTTGAAACCTACTACTCAATTATCTGAAGAGCAGCAAAGACATGTGGCATTTAGACTTTATCAAGAAAGGCAACGTTATGAAAAAGTGCAAGATTATTATACAGAACAACTCAAAGCGGCTCATTCAAAGATTAAGGAGCAACAATTACTTATTCAACGACTAGAAGCGCTCATTAAACCAAAAGCCGAAAATTATATGCCTTATTATACCCAACCTTCTACAATGTATATCTCACCTTTCTCTTTTGATACAGAAAATAACAATTGGATACAGAATATTACGGAATCAATACATGACATTGACAGAGAATGTAATGTCAACAATAAATAAACGCGTCCTTTTTTTTCTCTCTCAAACATAACGATGAAGCGCATGAATTACTGTTTACTCTATGTTAAACTGACCATTTTGTCATTTGTAGGAGAGGATGAATAGTCACTTATCGTGATTTTAGCCATTTATTACCCTCGCATAAAAGGTGGGTACATATTAATTAAACAGTATACGGCTACTTTGTGGTTCTGCCTACGAGATAATTCCTGAATGTGCCATCTTGCTACTGACTCGAAAGAAAAATTCTGATGTTGTTCACCATTAGTCTTTTGTTTATGTTTTCCCTCCATCCCGAGAGAAGCAAAGTAGATCAAATAAACTCATTCTGCTTTCTTATAATTTACAAAAAGTACATACAAACATTATTTCAAGAAAAACACGCTCTAGTTTATTCGGAAAAATAAAAATAAAAAAGCAGTTTAAAAGTTGACTTTATGACAGAGATAATAGATCGAGTTAAAATTCAGTTTTGATATAAAAGAGATACAAGTCAACATAATAGCCTTTTCATCAGTATACAATGTCTGCTACACAATCAAGCTCTATTTCTAATGATGACAATGACAGCTATCTGCCCAGTCCTCCAATAAGTGAGCATGACATGCAACAAGGTAAAATACATAAAAAAAAGAGTACAAGTAAAGTCTAAAGTAAATAACACCCAGTATAGTGCCTCATAAAAGTCAAGAAAATGATGTTTATACAACTCGATTATTAGATAAAGTAGCTGAATTTGCTAAACTCTTGGACAGTTCACATCATGCACATCAACATCGATCTGTTCATTCTGGTCGAGTGCATAAAGTGTCATTTAGAAGAAATTCTCCGGGAACCATATACCGTTCTGTACAAGATCAAGTATCACCGCATACACCTACAGAGCGATAAAAATTTCCCTTTAAATATAAAAGAAGCATCCCCTTCAAGAAATAAAGTATACACGTTTTTTTTCCAAAGAAGAGGAAAGAAATAGAGTTAAAAGAGAGGAAGCCCAGAGGATTCTTTCAGTTGTACGTTCTTGTATATTTATTGTAACTGTCAATATTTGACCATTGGTGCTCCACACAAAGAAATGTGACTTTGATTACCATATTTGTTTTTTTCTTTTTTATTTTATACACACAAGCAAAAAAAAAGTTTTATAGCGTTTTCTTTTACTATTATATTCGAAATGAGTGATAGTGAATACGAATATGAAGAAGAGGTATATTATATAAAAATACGTAGATAAATAGAATGGAAAAAATAATCTTTTCTAGTAGACCAATTATGTATTATTTGATATTGGAGCATCCGTTACAAGTCAATACATTGAACAAATAGCACAAACCCAAGGTGGCTGTCGAATTATTGTAAATATCAATTGACACGAAACAAAGCGTATCCCAACCTTTTTTTGCTAGGGATTAGAGGAAGGAAAGCCTTATTTACAAGTAGGTCATCAAATATTTGAAGGAGAAATGGACGATACGATTGGTACGAATTTATTATTCGAAATACAAGAAAGTAAACGTGAAACCGCTGGTCTATTACCCTTACTGAGTTCCATGAAAAACGATGGATCTAAACAACCCAAATACACCACCAACTATTTTTGTAAAAGTGAAAAGATCGTCACTTGTACCTCAGTCACTTTGCGCGCGAAAGATGATGAGTTTGAAAAGATGAATGCCAAAGCCAAAGCAGATGCACAGCAAAGAGCAGTGGACGATGAAGAAAATGATTTCATTTGATTAATAAAATATAACAGATGGACTTGCACATAATGCCATAGGTTGGTACGAAGACCAGATCCTAACCACTCGGTGCACCCAATCCATGTGTAATAGCTCTTCAATTGTTTGACGATTTCAATGTTTCAACGATAAGTTACCGAGGTAATCATCTCACATGAATGCTTTTTATGTCAATTGTTTAATTCATTTGTGTTGTAAAGAAATCTATTTATTCCTCGGTTTTTTTTTGCTTTTTATACTTTTTTTTTTTTCAACAACAAAAAATTTATTAAACGAGTCACAAGGTTGAATACTAAGAAAAAAGTATAAACCTTACAAAATCTTTTATTCGAGCTGTCTATACATATTGTAAGCTCTTTCGTTCTATTAAAAGAAAGGATAAGAAAGGGTGATCAGACAAAAGAGAGATTATTTTTTTTTTTTTTTTTTTTTTTGTTAAAGTGAATAATCAACATATTCCATATTCCTACTTTATTAGTAAAAATCCTTTATTCGAAAGCCATCGTCCTTTTATTTCCCTTTTACTTGCATAAATTTTTTTGTTGTTGTTAGGCAACTGATTTTGAAATGCCGCTTCAGATACGTCACACTCTCTGAATGAGAATTTTTGGCAGGGGACCAGTGATTTTTCTTTTCCTTTCTTCTTACACCTATTTCTTATACTATGCCTGCTACTGCTGCTTCTGGTTTGTCTCGTACCATCTACACCTCCCTCTTTAAAAAGAACTCTGTTTTCGTCACTACGGTCTTTGCTGGTGCTATTGCTTTTGAAGTTGGTTTCGATACTCTTGCCACTAAAGTTTGGGATGACATAAACAAGGGCGTAAAGTCAAAAGGAAAGATGGAATGAAACGGTATACTAAATCTTTTTTTTTATATAGAAACAATGGAAGGACATTAAGGACAAGTACGAATAAATTACAAGTAGACTATTCACAAAATAAATCTCTCCTTTTCTCTACAATTGTGTGTGTTCTATTTATTAGCCAAACTGTTTAGAATATTTTGAGTGATGGAACGGTAATGTTCAGCGAATGGACTGTTGGGTTGAGAAACAACAATGGGTTTTCCAGCATCGGACAGTTGACAGATATCAGCATGAAGAGGAAGTTGGCCCAAGATGGGTAAATCCATGTCTTGTGCCATACGAAGTGCTCCATCATGACCAAAGATATGGGATTCATGTTGACAGTTGGGGCAAATGAAGAGTGACATGTTTTGAACGAGTCCCAAGACCTATAGAAATGTGTTTATGTGTGCATGCATTTGTTATATATCATTCAGCTTACGGGAACATTGACTTTTTTAAACATATTTGTACCTTTGACTGCGTCAATTAATGCAATATCTTGAGGTGTAGAGATAATTACAGCACCTATACACATAATGTAAAAAAAAGGGTTTCTTTTTTCCTATAATCTCTACCAATTACCATCCACAACGACTTGTTGACTAATGGTGAGCTGAACATCCCCTGTACCAGGTGGCATATCAATCACTAATAAATCCAATTGTCCCCAATCCACTTGATGTAATAACTGTTGTAATGCTTTCATTACCATCAATCCTCTCCATACAACAGGTGCTTCTTGATCCACCAAGAATCCCATCGACATACACTTCACACCATAATTGATTAACGGTATCAATCGATCACCTAGCCTACAGGTCAGTTACTCATCCACACAGCCTGTTGTGCACCGTCTACCTTTCTCGGTTAAATCAGGTTCCCCTTTTAAATTCATCAATTTCGGTATGGATGGTCCAAAGATATCTGCGTCCAAAATACCTACCTTCTTTTTCATGCCTGCTGCTGCCATAGCAATATTCACTAAAATAGTGTTATTACTGTGTACTGTCACAAACATTTTGCTTACCTGCTGTAGTCGATTTACCCACACCTCCTTTCCCTGAAGCAACGGCGATCACGTTCTTGACACCAGCAATTGGCATTTTTTTGGGTAAACCTCTTTGTGCTCTTGGTATCGTAGGCGGTGCTTTATGTCCTGGTAGACCCTAATAAAAAAAAACAATCTCAAAAAAAAAAGGCTGTCAATGTGTACTTCTTGATCTTACCAGTGGGTTTTCATGAAATAAAGGTTTTAATGTTGAAAAAGCTCTTTTAGAAATTTGCAACATTTTAGAGAGAGAGAAAGAAAAAAAAAAATGCAATGCTCTGTATTTAAAATATTTATTTTATGTGGCCCATTCAGCAACATAGGAAAAGTTTTGAAATTCTTGCTGCTCAATACGATTTAAGGTGGCATCAATTGGTGTCAGGGCAGGTATTTCATTTGTAAACTCTTCATCAAAGTTGGATGTATCCAAACGACCTGTCACAGAGGGATAAAAGGGAGGAGGGATACGTTTGGCCAACATGTCTTCCCACACCACACCACGGAAGAAGGGATGTTGCTTGATGGGCACAGCATCATCCGGTCCACCACCTAATCTTCTGTTGGGATCACGTTGCAAGAGTTGTTGACAGATAGAAATTGAGTCACTGGACATATTGATAGGGTACAAGATATCATCCTCCAAGATGGCATCAAAGATTTCATCTTCGTCTTCACCACGAAAGGGTGATTGACCCAGCAACATTTCATAAATAAGTACACCATAAGCCCACCAGTCGACAGCACGCCCATAGTTTTGTTCCTTGAGGATCTCGGGCGCCATAAATTCGGGTGTGCCACAGAATGTGCCCGTAGTGCGACCGTAACCCATGTTTTCTTTACAAAGACCATAATCAGCCATCTTGATATGACCATCCAAACCCAACATGATATTATCCAGTTTTAAATCACGATAAATGATGCCTTGGCTGTGAAAGTATTCTAGAGCCAGCAGAACTTCACACGCGTAGAATTTAGCTCTTCTTTCAGAGAATTGGCCTCGTTGAATATGCCACATCAAGTCACCACCACTCACATATTCTGTCACAAAATAAACACGACTCTCGGTTTGGAAGGTAGAGTGAAGGCTGATCAAGAACGGATGACGTGCACGGTTAGCAGCTTGGAACACGCGCTTTTCAGATCGGACACTTTTAAATAGCATGAGCACCGCTTAATTTTGTATGTGCAATTAATTTTTTTTTTTTTTTTTTTTTTACCTTTCAATTTCATCATTGTCAATAATAAATCTCTTTTTCAGCATTTTGATAGCATACAGTTGTTTATCGTGCTTTTCTTCTGCCAACATGACTTTACCAAAGTTACCTTTACCAAGCACAGCCAGGAAACTAAAGTTTTCTAAAGCAACTTTACGGTTCTTTTGCGGCTGCATAGGTTGACCCTATAAAAAAAAGAGAGTTAAAGAGAAGTAACACGATTGATTTATTTTCTATTACTTGAGGCACTATTTGTTGTTGTTGGTAAGGGCTCACAGGAGGACGCATCATTTGTTGCTGTTGTTGAGGACTGTAAACCATTTGAGGTCTCATTTGTTGTTGCTGAGGAGGATAGTATTGTTGTTGGTATCTAGGATCAACATGAGGAGGCTGTCCATAAGGGCTTTGAGCATGAGGAGATTGTCCATAGGGGCTTTGAACATGTGGAGGAAGAAGAGGTGGGCCTTGCTGTTGAGGTGGATACATTCTTCCTGGTTGAGGGATACCCACAGGTGGATGATGAGGTGAATAATGAGATTGCTGATGAGGATAAGGTTGTTGTTGCTGGAGTGGATAAGATTGTGGATGTTGAGGGGGATAGGGCTGTGGTTGCTGCTGCTGTTGCTGCTGTTGAGGTGGATAAGGTGGTTGTGGTTTAGCATTATTATACATAGTAGGTGGTGTTTGAGGAACAACCACAGGGCTTTTTGGTGGAGGAGGTGGAGGAGGCTCAATGATAGTCAATTGATTAAGTTGACTTCCGAGAGTTTCTTCTGCTTCCTTTTCTTCCTCCTTTTCCTTTTCTTCTATCCTTGGTTTACTTTCTGGCGCCTTTTGTCGTTTAGCAGCCGCCTTGATTTCTGCAAGCATTTGATTCGCCATTTCCATACTTAGACCGCAGAAATCAGGTACACGTCGTTCGCAACGTGTATGTGCTGTGATATCACATTCAGAACACTTTTTGGCGCCACGAGAACCCAAGGGCAACATGTATCCACAGTGACAACACCAATTAGCGCCAATATTTGTGATGGGTTCAAATCGATGAGGAATTTTGTGATTGAGTTTGTCTTCATCCGAAACTGTCTCTGTCGAATTTGCCATACATTTAGTAACCACTTTACTCGAGCATTTCTTGTGACAAGTGTATTCACAATCCTCACACTGATAGCCGCTGTTGACAAAGAACTCTTGACATAAGGCACACTTCATGACATTGTAAAATCTGTTTTCCAAAAATTGGTGACCATTGACTTCTACAACCTCTTCACGACGTTGACGTACAGCACCCGCACGACCCAACTTATCCATCGGACGACGATTACCGTCTGCACGTACAAAGTTTAAGCGAAAAGCAATTTTACCGACAGGTTCAACATCAAACCATGCCTCAATACCATTGTCGTAACCCTCTGCTCCAGCACTATTGACTATTGGTGTAGGCCCAACTGCAGTGTTACTTTCCCCTTCATTTTCCTTCTTTTGCAACTGTTGCTGTTGAGCTAGCATCCACTGAGGAACCTTTCTCTTTCTGAGCCCTTCGGTAATATCCGTAATCTTTAACCAAAGAATACCGATGGGTAATGATTTCTCTGGTGACTGATCATAAATACCAATTTCAATTTCTGATGCCTTATTGACGTGTGTTTCACAAAGCTCATTCCACTTGTCATTTCGTGCAGGCCTTGATCTGAACACGACTTGGTTATCAATCTTGACCAAGATGATTGTTGCTGGAGTACGTATCAATCGAGTAGGAGCATGCGCTAGCTCACATGCTTCCAAAATTTCCAATTGAAGTTTACCCGTCACTGGTCTTCTAAATCCAGGAGGCAAACGGGCTGAAGGTGGTGTTTCTAATTCTATTGCCTGGATGAGAACACATTCATAAAGATCCATTTGTTTGTTTTACCATAGTCGTCTTCATCACCACCTTCACCAATATACAAACTCTTGTATTTTCTTAAAGCGGAATTCAATAAACTCAACTTTTCCATACTTTCATACATTTTATCTTGAATGTCTGTACGATTGCGTCTATCTACACTTTTTTCCAATACTTCTGCCATTCCTTTAATACCTTTCAACACTGTTTTTTCGACATCAAGTTTATATTCTAATTCATGTAACTTGAGTGATACTTTTGGTTTATTGTAAGGTGTTTCCGACATTAAAAGATCTATTCCAAACTACGTTAGTCTTTTTCTCTCTCCTTATCACTCCTCCTCTCTGAGCACTTGCCAAGATTAGAATATTTTGTTTTTATGGGTGTTGCTGCTGTCAATGGATGTGCCATTGAACTTGTTCTTGGTGGTTGCAAATTAGGTGTTAACTGAGGAGATAATTCTTTTTTTGATTCAATTCGAGCGAGTTCTTCTGTGAAGTAATCAATGTATTTTTGATATTCTTTTATTTGAGTTTCACAATCTGAAATCACATTCTTGTCTTTAAGTAAAGGACGCATTTGTATAAACTTGTCTCGCATGATGCGATTATGTTCAATCTTGGCTTTCAACTCATTTATCTTAAAGCGTTGTTAGGTTCTTTTGTTTTAATCTCTATATTTTTTTTACCGCCATTTTTCGTGTTTGTGTATGTATATGTGAAGAAAAGGGGAAATGAGATGAAAAAAAAGAAGTATTTGTGAGTGAGAGATGAAAGACAGAAAAAAAAAAAAAAAAAGAAAGAAAGAAAAACGTGTGTAATTTTATTGTGGCACTAAACCTCTCCTTTTTTAGTGTGCCACTGATTATGCTTGGCAGTAAAACAATGCTTAGCAGCTGTTAATTAAAATGCTTATTGAGACAAAGAGTGCACTTGTTCTTTTGAAAAAATAATGGATCGAACACCTTGAAAGACTTGTAATAAAATTGGATCTAGTTTTGGTAATAAATTCTACAAAGTATATAAGCACTCACTCAAAGCATCATATAAGATTACCTCAAAAACGACAATGAGTTTATCTTCGTTTTTAACAATGATTGCAATATAAGATTTAATTTGCCAAAAACTTATTCCTTCAAGGATAATAATATCTTCAATCTTTAGCCTATCAATGAATCGAGTGTCTGACGAAGTATCCCAATAGACTGTTTTGACTTGTATTCCAACGTCTCTTATAGCTAATATACTTTCTAGTATTTTTATTAATAATGCATTGTATATTTTTTAATAGACACCTCTTCTCACTTGTCTCCTTTTTATTAAAAACCAACCAACAATAAGTATGATCAAAAGTCTATATTGTGCTAGCTATTTATATCATCAGTTTTCTTTTTTTATCTCTTTATGAGCAACTTTACCCATAGAAGATAACACAGTGAAATAAATCCAAACAGATCCATTATATTAAATATTCGGGCTGACGAACGAACTGTATATTCACGCGCTTGTCCTCCAGGTAAGATACTGTAACTTAAAGAAGCATGCCCATCACTTTCTACATTTTTCTTTCTCCATCTTGTTTTGGATTCCATTTGCAAAAAAAAAAAAAAAAAAAAAAAAAAAAAAAAAAAAGACTTTCGAGTGAATTCATCCACCGTCTATTTTGTTACACAAAATGCTTTTTTTCTTATTTTTATAAACTGGCTTTGGCTCAGTTTCTTTATGAGCAGTTCAGTGAAGGTGGAATTAAACAATAGCATTATTCACATCTCTTTATATACTCTAAATGCATTTGAAATATCTCTACTATCGCTTTATATATATTTATAAATCACAATACGCCTTTAATTTGCTTTTACAGATAGATTGTCTTTTGCATGAATAACATGTTTAATAAACAGGACTTTTGATCTTCATTCTTTTCGTCTTCATCACAGTGGTAAGAATGCCCTTTAAATTCATGGACATTTAAAAAATTCATTCAAAGGAAATTGTTGCAGGACTTAAGTTGTTATTAAATAGCTCTTGTCCCAATTGAAACTTTAATAAACTTGACCATCAAACTGATATTCCAGAAGATTGAAAGAAGAATCTATCCCGAAAAGAAACCAACTAAAAGTACAATCTTATTGCTTGAAGCAGTGGATAATCTAATTTTTTTTAGAGAAGCTGCTTTACAAAGTCTTTAAATGATAATATACAGAATAGGATAAAGATGTATGGACAAGCGAATAAGTAAATGAATGCAGAATCAACCAAGCCTATGAAAAGCTAAAGTCTTCTATAATAATCCTTCATCAATCCCTCAATAGATGCCGTATCAGTGGCGGGGGCCTGCTCCGTTTCTGTTCTTGAGAGATTGATGTCAGAATGGCTGTCTTAGGGCACAAATAAACAGTCTCATACTCTTGATTTCTCCGCTGACCCCACCATATGTTTGATTCTTTTTGAGCTCGATCACCTTCATCATCAAAAACCGCCTCCCTCTCTTCCACTCTTTCCTGGAAAACGACTCTTTGAATGGTTTCCACAAAACTCATACTGATGTCTATGACACCCCTCCTCACTCGATTGCTTTTCTTTTAATTTTTTCGTCCTTGACCTCAAAGGATGTTCTTTTTATCTCCTTTCATTCCTTTTTGATCTTACTTGGGCGATTAAGGTGCATTAAGAACACCGTGCGTTCGCCTAAGTTTTTTTAATATAACTAATTTCTTTAAATCGTAATATAACGTTATTGAAAATCAGTGAGGAATCCCCAGAATAAAAGATAATATATGACAGACATGCAAAAGAACAAATGAAAGGCTTTCTTAATCATAATTATAAACAACATCTGTTAAAGTACCTGAAGGTCAGAAGTTCGCTTACAAAAGCATATATCAAACCACTCACTCAATAAGATATAAATACCCGGCTGGGATGTATATCTTATTTGGTTTTGAAGTAGCTCACCATCTCCTCAAACTATTTTAAGCTGGCTTTATTTAGATCTGCGAAAATAGACAATTGAAGAAAGTACACTCCATTGATTGATCAGCCAGTAGCTTTATGTTGAGACTTGTGACAAGAAGATTATGATGGAGACTTTTTTAGCAAAAACAGGGGGCTGCAAGCCTAATGCTAAGAATACCAAGGTTTAGTATCACAGGCATTGTTTTACTGTTTCCTTTCAACTTTGGCTTCACTGACAACATTGACTATACTTCTGCTACTGACTATTGCGATGATGCTGAATGTTACAGTGAGTTCACAATAGTATAACTTGTATATCCCCTCAAGTTTGGATTCAATCCTGGTTCTATTGACTTGTGGTAAGCTTATTACGCTATACATTTGCTTTTTTTCCACCAAAATTTTTGTTTCTTTTGTATCAACCTTGATTGCTTTCAATTAGAGCCCTTCCAGACCCATCATTTATTCTGCTGATGATCGTATCTGGCTCATTTTCCTGCCATAAAAGCGTCAGGGCTATCTTTGGAATCTCTCTTGATTCCCTTGTCTACAAATAAAATGATTAGACTTGTAATGATTGTTTTGATTACGATGACAAAGAATTTGCTTGTAGTGATATATTCAAGATGTTTATTGGATTTTTATAATTCATTGCATACATTTAGATTTTATTTCAAAGAAACCTAGCCAACTTTACGTCCAATAAGAAAATTTCATCAATCATTTGATATGCATTTCCTCCGTACGAATCTAGCAGCACTAAGGTTACTTTATCGCAACTGATACACTTTACCCAGCAATAAGGATTTTGAAGTTTATTTCCAAAATCCCTTTTTTTTTTTTTTTTTACTTCATTAGTTATTGTACTTACCATTTTACGAAACAGCAAAAAATTCTGAATGATATTCAGAACTCTCTTCTTGTGTATCATTAGCAATCATTTTGACAGTATTCTGAGATCTATCACTCTTAGACATTTCCTCCAAAAAACTATTTTCATCCTCTTTTGAGTCACTGTCGTAATGTTCTATAGGCACGAAATCTTCTGATCCGGAATGAATATCAAATGGGATGGAATTACTGCTATGACTGTCTTGATAGTCAGTTGTACTTTGGTCGATGGTGCTTATAGATTGATTATCACATTGCTGTGTAGAAATGGTAGGATAAATCATGCTATGATCATCTTCTTCGAATTCATCTTCTGTCACTTTGATAACGCAATAGAGTTCATCACCAAAGCGTTTGCCTTCAGGCGTAATAAAGCAGAAACGACTTGTATAATCCCCAGGTGAATCAGGGGCCTGAAGTTCTGCGCTAATACAACCTACCTGATTGGGAGCTAGACCTGGTAAAAGAAAACCTTCTGGGAAGGACATTGGATAAGGTTTAAAAATACTACCACCATTGAATAATAAGCGAGAATCTGTTGGCCAATGAATATTACCATTGTTTCTAACTTTCCAAGTCTAATCATTACAAGATATACAAGTTATTTGTATGCATATTCATGAAATTATCCTTTTTTACTTTGATGAAATTCTTCTTTGGTAAAACACATGTGCCACCTGGTATATTGATGTCTGCAATGAACTGAGCAGATAAAACGCTTTTTGTTTGGGATATTTGCTGTGTGATGGTTAGTGATTTTTGATCATTTTCGAATACTTGAGAGGAAGTATTGATTATAGAAAGATATTGATTTGAATTGAATTGTAATTCGTTTTCTAAATCCATCGCTCTTCTAGCTCTCATGTCATATTCAGCTTGAAGTCTCTCTTGAATGCCAGGAGTTGAAGGATCAGACAAAAGTTTAGCATTTTTAGCTCTCATTGGAACCTGAAAAGTGTTATTCATCAAAGGTATGTTGTCTTTGTCGAAAGGGTCTGACGATGCTTGAAATTTCTGTAAGTTGTGTTGCTTTGTTTTACTGTGACTAGGAACCCTTATTTTAAGAAACAGATGATTTTTAAAGTGTATCGCCCATGAACTTTCTTTGCATATTTCACACAAGCTATAACTTGAACAGTATTTACACTATACAATAAAATCACATCATTTTGATACATTTTTCTATAAAAAACTTTTTTTTTTTTTTTTTTTTTTTTTTTTTTTTTTTTTTTTTTTTTTTTTTTTTTTTTTACTTTGTATTGAACTCCTTTTACTTTCATGCCACAATGGTCGCACAAAACATCCGAATGTTGCACAACACTGGCTGAGCATACAGCATCATCTGTTTCATCCACGCATTCTTTTTTCCCATCTTCAATTTGAGCAACAAATTGGTGATCGTTTGGATGCTTTCCTTTTAAAAATTGAAAGCAAAAACAACAAAGTGAAAAATCTATATAATAATCTTAGCCAATTTATCTCTTTTCTATAAGGGTTTACCTGGGCAAGAAGTACAAGTATATCGAGTACCCACCAACTCAGAATCACAATGTTTACATGCATTATGACTTTCTTTGAATTTCTCTTTGGTGTAAATTAAGTTATGGTCAGGATCATGATTCAATTGAAATCGACATGTATTGCATAAGTCAAAGTTATCACAAGTATCACATATCCAACTTTGTCTATTGCCTTGTTTCAAAAAATGGTCAAAATAATATCTTTTTTTCTTTTTTACCCTTTGACAGGAGAACAACAACCATCACAAATGATGTCAACTTCATCATTTGAAACTTGTTTTGTGTTGGAAAGGGTAGAATGATAAAGATGGGCTGCGGATTTAATAACCATCTCAACATGCTGTTCAGTTGCCTTTGAATTATGCTCTTTTAGAGTAGTAATCTCCTTTTCTACGTTAGAAACAATATGTTGTGCATTGTTTTTAAAGCAAAAATTGGTGCTTTCAATATAATTATGGATAATAGAACGGAAATCATGCGATTGTGTATCTAAGCGCTTGTTCAGCGTACCTATGACTCCATCAAGATACTCGCTAATGCTAGTTAGGTTCCCTTCCATAGCATCATTCATGCAATCCATGTTTATTTTGAGGGCTGCGTCCAACATACACCTATTTGATTCAACAATTTCATTCATCTTTTTTATATTATGTTCTGCGATGAGATTCATTTTTGCTGTGTTTGCAGTCGCTACAGCTTCTATCCTACTCGTGTTTTTCTCTATCATTTCATCAATGGCTTTAACATTTTTTTTCATGTTGGCATAAAGACGGGATAAATTGGTTTCAAACTTAGACACCAAATTCATTACTGTTTTCAAATCATCCACAGATACTTGGTCCGTTCGCTCATTTTTATCATCCGGTACGATGGTGAAACACATGAGATAATCTTCCGGAAGTGTCGAAAAACGATCATATCCATAGGGTAAAATAGCTGACATTTGTCTGTCTGAACCCAAAACGACAAAATCATTTTCCTTGTCTTTATAACCAAACTTAAATTTAAAATGATCTGGAAATCCAAATACTTGTCGAACCTATTCAGAAAGTTAGCACTCACAATCCATCGAATTGTTATCTTTAAACAACCCTAGCCTGAAGTCGATCATACATGCTTTCACGTTGATAATAATAATCCACATTCACCATTTGTACATAAGGCTTTTTTTTATTTTTTATTTTAAACCAGTGTTCAGCCATCGTTGTATTTTTAACAAAATAGGGGGGGGGGAGAAAAAGGAGTTTATATAAAAAAAAATTGTATTTAAGCACAGAATTGCAAAGACAAAAACAAACAAACGACAGATGAGTGTGACTGCAGACAGATGATTAAAGTGTTCGGCATCGACTATAAATCTCTTGGGGCATACCATCTCCAAAAGATGCTGTTCTTCTTCTGAACAAGACATCTTCTTCCTCTTTTTGTTCTAATTGTTCTGAAGGTAATAACACGGCTCTATCGATAGCGGCAGGAAGTCCTAACGAAATATAAGATCAGGACACGTATCACATCTTACAGTCTATTTACCTCTGTGTCGACCTCTGTACATTAAGACGATAAGAACTAACTTACTCAGTCTGTGATACTGAGCAGATTGAGAAGTAGACGTATTTGGATACCCAGTAGAAGCACCAATGTTTCCAAAGGCTGATACGCATTCGTAAATAATGGTAAACATAGTAATAGGTGAAGGGGACATCACCACACTAGTCTCAATCACGCATATGGCAAAAATACAGGCAATCAACCAAAATATCTCACTTGTCAGCTGTTGTTGAATCTGTGTTCTCACAAAAAAGTCTGGACCTCGAAGTGCCCTTCTGGATGCTGTGACAACGCTGCTTATCGTGTTTGAACGTTTCAGATGGTGAAATGTTTCTGAATTATTCAATTCTATATCGTATCCATAACTTTCATTAATGCCTTTATAAATCCCCAATGCACGTTCCTAATAAATACATATTCTTAAAAAAAAAGATGCTTGATTTAAAATGGATGCTTACTTGATAAACATTACTATTACGCATCATGATTGTAACTGGATATATGCTAATATACATAGCTACCACAAAGGCTATCAAATTACCAGGATTTAAGTTCATAATATCAACTACACTATAGCCAGCTAATCTATTAAAGTAAGCAAAATCCGTTATTGCATGTATCCTGAATCTTACCGCTTCGAGTAGAAACTGATTGAAACAAACCAGCCAAAATGCACGTTCCGATATCCATCTTTTCCAACACAGGCAACCAATAGTTCAAGGCCATAAAGCAAATAAATTCGATTAAAGTGATACCCACAAGAACAACCAGAAGCCATCTGGTTTGTGCAGAAGGAAACAGGGTAGTATAGCAGCGACGAGGATGATCCAGTACATACCTTAGTGTTTCCCTACGCATACCAAACGAATGCGGTGTCAACTTGTACAAGACATGAATGACCAATCGAAGCAAGATGGCATAAGCCGTGTTGCCGGCCAAGACAAGGATCATGACCAAGGTCAGCATCACAGGCTCCTGCCGAAAGGGTTCCATGCTCTCATCCACTTGACTTAACCCGAGATTATTAAAGGCGGAAAGGCTGGTAAAGAAGGAGAAATGCCAGGGGTTGATGACCGACCGGCCATTCTTTAACAAGTCTTGTACAAAGGGTGACATGGCAATATAGGCGCGGATGATGAATCCAAAGCCAAAGAGAAAGAAAAAATAATACGCAGGCACCAAGCGAGACAAGAGGTCGAGGGCTCGGTATTCGGCACCTCCTAATCGGTAGCGCTGCTGCCGAGTGAGTTCGCTTTTTTGTGTGGGCTCTCTTGGTACGACCTCGTCGTTTTCCAATTCGATTACGGCTTCTTTCGTACTCGGTCCAGGCGGCATGTCTTCAAGTCTCTTTCCCTTTTCAAATTGCCGACGTGCAATCTCTCTTTGCTGCTCGATATTGCAAGCAAACATGATGTTCTGCGGGTTGCTGTTTCTATAAGATTCTTCTACTGAAAGATGAACGGACGAATCAGGTGTGCATTGAAGAGAGTCGTCCTTTTTTTCGACTTCCTTTTGTGTCTCTTGTCTTGTACTTTGGTCTGATGCACTCTGGATGGTTGAATCCCCCTTTTGGCTTAGTTCGTCTTCTTCAGGAAATCGTCTGTTGGGCATTTGACACAAAACGCCATCACTGTTGGAGAACCTTTTTTTGATGATCGTAAAGGATGCAGAGAGACTGATCATGCTTTTGAATCCAATAGATAGCTGCTCTTGTTCTTGCTTTGGTTGAGATCGAACGGATAAGAAGGAAAGCCTTTTCCTGAGTGGCTTACCAGCCCTTGCTAGTCGGCTCATTTCTTGTACATTTCTTTCAAACTTCCGTTGATTTGCCTCCCGCATCTGCTGAGTCTTGTTAAAAAGCAAGATGTCTTCAAATCGTTTTGAAAAATAATGCTTTCGAACTGTCACGACTCCAATGGATATCATGATGTGAGAGCTCAAAAAGGAACTGACGTAGATGACAAGTAATTGTGCAGTAGACAGGGATGAGATGGCTACCGTGTTCAGACCGGTATTAGTGACGGCAGAGGTTGCCATGAAAAGAGCATCGATATAGTCCCATTGTTTATCAGATTGTATATAGAGCATGATGGAACTCAGCAAAGAAAGAAGCAGAATGTACAAATAGTGCAGCTGTATAAAATGGATTCTTTCATTGTAGAATTCATTGACATCTTCCCATATTTTAGATAACATTAGATGATAAAATAAAAAAAGAAATAAAAAAAGATCAAAAGGAGTCAAAACGAGGGAGAGGCAGTAGGGGAGGAAGGGAGACAATACAGATGATAATAATATATTAAAAATAACTTAAAAATGCAAGTTTGATTGTAAACTCTTTCAGTCAAAAAGTAAAAGGAAAAAAAAAAAAAAAAAAAAAAAAAGGGCTGCAGTAAGCTACCTCTACTCTTTATTCTATCGCCCCAATTTTTTTTTTTTTTTTTTTTTTTTTTTTTTTTTCATTAAATGGAAATTGCAAGAATGAATGCCTCTCCTTTTTTTAGATCAAATATCGGCATATATAACTCGGACATATTTCATAATTTTTTTGTTGATTTTATTTAAAAACTATACACAGAAAATATAATTACAACTTGTTCTTTCTACTTCTTTTCCTTCTTCTCTTTCTTTTCCTTCTTCTTTTCCTTCTTTTCCTTCTTTGCTTTCTTGGATGACTTTTCCTCCTCTTCAGTATCAGCAACACGCTTGTTGTTTTCATTTACAGTGTTATCTTTAGCTGCAACATCAAGCACAGTGATCTTGGGAGCCATACCAGCTGCAGCTACTACTTTTTCTGATGATGTACCGAAAACAGGTCCAGGCTCTTTTCCATCCATATTGTTGGCATAATCAACATAGGTCGACTTCCAAACAGCTGGTGTCTCTTCCGTCACTCGACCATATTTGTCTAATTTACCTTCTGTCTTGAGCTTCTTTTTAGCAAGAGCAACAGGTCCCAAACCCCAACGACGAGGGTAGGTATCACGTTCCATGATGACACGCTTTACCTTGGCAACCACACCGTGATCACAGGTAGCCATGACAGCCGTTGTCATCTGTGCATAAGCAAGAGCAATAGCTTCACCCTTTGTTGTCATCAACACGATTTCGTCATTGACTTCAATACCACTTTCGAAACGCAAGAGACCAGGAACCATCAACTTGGCACCGTAACAGATGGCGTTCACAGCACTATCCTTTACAACCACACGTTTATAGTTGGTCAACAGAGATTCCAAGGGACGAATCACTCGGCGAAGGTAGCTTTCATCTTTGGTATTGTCATATAACCATTGGGCATCTAAGACATCATGCATGGTGACAATATCATCCTAAATACGTAATAGATTAGCTTCCACATCTTCTCTCTTCTTTCTTTACATACATTTTCAGAAGTAGTACCCGAACGAACACGACGCAATTCTTGCATATGTCCACCTACACCAAGCAAAAGACCCAAGTGAACACAAAGTGTACGCATGTATGTACCAGCTTCACAAGAGGCCCAGAAGACAGCGAGGTGGCGGTCATTATCAAATTCAAGTAATTTGGATTCATGAATTGTACGAACACGCAATTGACGTTTGACGGCAGAAATGAGAGGAGGACGTTGGAAGAGAGCACCTGTTAAGGTTTCAATAGCCTATCCAGGAACACATCAATTTCTAATAATCTAAGGCTTCACTTTTTTCCACTTACTTGAGATAGTTTCTTTTCGCTTTCAATCGCATCATGAAGACGAAGAATACAAACATATTCTTTACCGGCACCTTGTTGAGACTTGACTAAACGAGTAGCACGATCAACACAGACAATCAAACCACCAGTAACTTTAGGATCAAGAGTACCAGAGTGGCCGGTTTTTTCAACACGAAGGATACGTTTAATCCAAGCTACAACTTCGTGAGAGGAAGGGTTGGCAGGCTATGGGTCCTGTTAGCAAAGTTCTTATCAATATCTCCCTCTGCCCTTTTTACCTTGTCAAGGTTGATGATACCATAGCGAACGTATTCGTTAAGAGGACGTTTTAAAGGAGATGAGCCGCTAGGAATAGGTGTATAGTGGCCGGTACGAACATTGAGTTGATCATAGTTCTATGGATGAATAATAAAGCGTTAAACAAAGTTTTCGTTACTGATAGTTGGATATCTAACCTTTAATAAAAGAGGCCATTTAGAAGTGTCAATGCTGGGTGTTGAAGCAGTAGGCTTGATTGTGTTTTCGTCAACCATAATGTTTTTTATTTTCAGAAAAAAAAAAGAACAGACAGTTTTTGCACCAAATGACTTTCGGGGGAAAAAAGCCACCTGTGATGACTGCTTTACTCAAAAAGTGAGGGTTCTAAAAAAGGCACGCAAAGTGTTTTTCAGGTAAAATGAAAGCTTCAAAGTCAGATTTGATAAGCTTTTTTTTATTTTTTTTAATCAAAATAAACATATTTTATCTACTATAGGGGGGGGGGTGTTATATCGATTATTAATCTAATTTCTATTTAATCATGAGCAAGAACGAAGAACAAGACTGTTGAGAACTGATAACCAAAGTTGTAGCTGAGTTGGGAGAGCTAGAAAAACATGTTAATGATGTTTCGGAGTTAAGAAGGTTGCATGCATCACGTATACTAGGAATGTGTAAAGATGGAAGGTTGTCTGAAACTAAAGAAGAGTTTCTTGAAGGGTTTAACAGCTATGATTCCTCTTTTCCAAGAATAAAAAGATGGTTTAAAAATAGAAAAAAATAGAGACATATATTGTGAAAGCAAAAATAATAATAAAAAATATTTTTTTTACCAAAAAGCTAAATTGATAAACGCTTTGAAAAGTTGAAAAAGACTGGAAGACATTTATTTAAAGACTAAAGATTCTTTTCCATTGCCAATAATCTTTTAAAAAATCATAGAGTGGCGTATTCATTTTTGACAATTTGTCAAACTCACCTTTGAACAAGACTCCATTGTTCTAGGAGTGAAAGTATTCATCTATCAAAGGACTTTCTCTTAACACCGTGCTTCATCTTTTAACAGAAAAGCTCGATTAGATTAAGTAAAGTGAATAGAAGGGAAAGTAGAAGTACTTGCAGTCTTTTCTCCCAATAAAGTTTCTCGCTGTTACAGGCTTGTGTATAAGGGCATTATCTATTTCAATGTATTCTTTTACATCTTCAATTCTCTTTAACTTACAAAACGAACATAATATGGTAAAGAGATTAGTTTTGCCTAGATATCATATGCCTTCGCAGTCAAACTAAAGATGAGTCACCTTCTCAAGAGAGAAAACATGCTCACGATGATTATAATTGGCACTATTAGAGATCTTCATGTTACTGCTTGATTTTTTACCAAAGGGAAAGATGAGAGGCACAGATTGATTTTTAAAGGAAATAGAAATGAAGACGAAACCCTGCAAGAACATATTTGATGAATGCTGAAAGATTAAGTGTATTTAAACTTCTCAATTTGCCATCAAAGTTGAATTATATAACAGAAGGCATTTACAGCGGTGGTTTGATGTCCTCAATAACGGCTTTTTGAACTGTTATGATTGAGAAAGAGGACGCGCCATGCACTGTATCGATGTGAATTCCAAGAACATATGCTGATCCAACACCGGTAGTCAGTCGCTTCAAGCAACAACTCGTTTTATATATTGAGACACAATGCTTATGCCCATAATCGATGCATCCAGAACGGTGTGGAACCCAGAGAGCTAGTTTCGAGAATATATCTAAATCTATTACAAAAAAATTTAAAGGTTCAGGATAGGTGCTAGGATGACGGCTACTTTGATTTACAACAATGATACAAAATCGTAATGATGATCTCACTGGGATCGAAATGTGTACAATCAGTCATTTGAATAGGACCGTGCACTTGCCAGGCCATGCCCTACAGACAATCAGATTTAAAGAACCAATACAACTGTCAATATTTACAGTCTCTTATCAATTGTCATTTCATGCCAAACAGCAGTTATTCGTAATGATATTGAATCTGCTGCTGTATTGTTCCCTTCTATCCCCAAATCATAAGGCAGACAGGTGGCTCCATTCCTTAAATCGCAAGAATTAAAAACAGGTGTAGGTCAACAATTTGAGCCTGCTGTTCAACTTTTAGATGTTGCTTTCTAGATTGCTTATCAACCTAAACAGAGAATCTTTGATGATGTTGCCCTATCATCATGGAAATTTGAACAAGACGAAATATGTTTGAGGAGATCACTAGTCGCAGCAGTCTTCAATTTTTATACTGCTCATAACAATCTGTTAGGCAAACGACAACTGGTACACATAGCTAGTAAAGTGATTCCAATTTAAAAGAAATCCTTAACGTCTGATTACATTATAGTGGAATACGATTAAAGAAACACTATAGTTAACTGCTTGTTACAGTCAAAAGACTTGAAAGAGGCAACTCATTTGCTGATCAAAGCCGAGTGTATCCCTAAAGTGGCTTTATGCATCGAGTACGTATCGAAAATCGTCGATGTTTAAAAGCTGACGCTTGTAAACAAAGAGAAAAAATAGAAGTTTAGCAGATCTAGCACAGTATCCTGATCAATGTTCAAAAATCACAAATACAGAGCCATATCTGAATGTTGAAGAGCTTTACCCATAAAGAATTTAAAGTATTTTAATAAAAGATTATTTATATTCAAGTGTTTCTAGAGTGCATTTACATCCACATCCTGTCATACAGTATACTTGTCTATTCGTCACAAACCAATCCTCCATATGAGACGTATGTCCACCATGTCCGCAGTGTGTACAGAAATTGATGAGACCCTTGACCATGATATGACAATAACTGCATCGAATCACTTTACGTATCTTCCTACACTGAACACAATACTTATCATGACTCGAGAGCTCAGTTCCACATGAGTGACAAGAGACTTGGACATGGTGAGAGACAATCTCTGCGTTATCTGCAGGTTGATAGTAATACATGAATTTCAGCACTTCGGCGCGTTGCTCGAGCAAGTGCCACCGGTAAAGCATATCGGCATATCCCAGACGAAGTACGTCCAACTGAGCCATGCTACCATTGTGGACAAGCGGGATATGGTTGAACTGGCTCAAGAATTTCTCGTCATCAAAGTATTCCAGGTTGGTATACTCTAGTTTGAGTTCTGAAGAAGAAGAGGTGATCAGTTTGCCTTCTTTGTCGTGTAGTGGAGTCGTGGGTGTGGATGAACCTGCAGAGTAGTGGGATCCTAAACTGTTGGCAATCATTTGACGTGCACCAGGTGCAGTGTTGCTCGGGATCTTCAGTTTCTCCCAAGGTCGGTTTAGTCGTGAACTAGAAGTACGTTTGGGCATGATGATTTCGTTGGGGGTATCTGTCAGTCGATCGATCGTAGGTGATAGTTTTCGGTTTTCTGTTTCCAAGAGATAGGAAAGGAAATGGTTGGATTTTGATCCATATGAAGAACTAAAAGGTGCCATAGTAATCTTTTCCGCTAGATCTGCAATAGGTCCCGAATGTGGTCGGTGGGTTAGCTTGTTTGCTTTTAATGAAAAGTAATCTAATTCGATTACGTCTGAAGCTCTTTCTACATGCATTAAAGGCTATACATCATTAGTATTTTTCTGATTCGTTTCTTTGTTATTTCTATTCCTTACCTTGTGAGTAAAAACAGTAGAAGATTCTTTATTTGTTAGGGATTGAAAGGTACAAGATAACATGGCGGCAGTCTGTATGTCGCCAATTCCTATAAAATGATGTATTCTGTATAAAAACAAGTTTAGCTAAAAGAAAAGAAAAACAACTAATATGTCTTACAAATTGCTCACTAGCTTTTGACCAAAAGGATGCATACCCCATTTGACTCTTTTCATTGTCCTTGATATAGCCGTCAGTAATGTGCTCAAAGGTTCAGCTGTCAAATGGGTATCAAATAGGGCTTTAACTTGAGTTGAAGTATCCCCAGCGGCGTTCATCAACTTTTTCATTTTATTATCCAAGGCTTGGTGGCCTTCTCGAACAAGTCTTTCAGGCTCAGGTAATTCTTCAGGAACACAATCACGAAGCATCTCAACGGCAAGATACCAAACTCTATATAGATCAAGCCGACCGTGTTTTTTGCACACCTTTGCATTATGAATACATGAACCTACAGGATCCTTGAATGACAGACTACACAGAAATGAATAAAAAGCGTATAATGAACGTGTTAAACCTACATGTAATCTTTTGCAAGCCAAGGACTATAGGGCATTTTATCCGAGAAATCAACAATCACCACAGTATGGTTGATTCTATCTGTTTTGGGTCCATGATAAATAAGATTATCTCCACTACCCAGTCCATTATTAATGGCCAAGGACTATATCACAAGTTGATTAGTAAAAAAAAAAAAAAAAAAAAAAAAAAAAAAAAAAAAATTGTTTGTTTCATACCTCTGCCTTAAAGTGCATCAGGCTACCATTGACTGTATTTAGATCGTCATCAATATCATCCTGCTCATCATCATACGCATATTCACCAAACGCGCCCCCTGTTCCACCCACAAGCACCGTCGCATTCTTTCCTTGCCGTGACATGGCTGCAATCTCCTTGTATTCTTCAAACTGCTCATATGTCTTTGGATGTCGATAAAAGTCACTATACGTGTTTTCAAAGTATTCACCATTACTTCTTCCACTTTCATGCGACTGATTGTCTTGCTCACTGTCATTCTTTGTCATCGATCGATTGTTATCTCTTACTCTCAAAGTAGAAAAGAAGCAGACCAGTTGACCACTGCCAGAAAAGACACCACCACACAAGCGTGGAAAGGGTACTTTTTCATCTGTACTCTGCTTGGAGGACATGTCAACCATCACCCCTCGCTCACTCGTCATGCTTTCACGTTTCGTACCAAATCTGAAACCGTCACCAAAGGCATCCCAGCCTTGACCAAGCTCGTCATCCGAATCGCCGGCATCAATCGCTGTGCCCTTCCAGTGGTTTGTGTTGTTGTTGTTGTTTGTGGAGGAATCAATCGAATGATTCTCGATTCCGTATTCGGATTCCTGTACATTTTCACCCAGAAGATACCGAATACAGGGTTCCAGACACCATTTCTTTTGTGAGGTATAATTGGATGCAAGCGCAATGAGGTCCTGCGTCATATGCGCACGATAATAGATTGAGATCATGCTGTTCTTGTGAATATCAAACTCGGGTGGGCTGTTGTCGGGATATTGTTGACTGAACCGAATCGTGATTCGTAGCAGGGCATCTCCCGTATCCGACCAAGGTCCATGCAAGGAGATGGTACAGGTGCGTGAGGCTGCATTGATCTTTTCGGTCTTGACACCTACCGAGAGATACTTGTTGAGCACCGTTGACATTTCATCCGCCACAGATTGATAGGAATGTTCCGCAGTCGCATCACGACGCAACTCGCCCGTGGAACTGACCGTCTTGACGTTTTGCATCCACAGCAGGGGATTGATGGTCGAGTACTTTTGTTCCTTGTAGGTTTGTTCGGGTTGAGTGACAGATCGGAAGGGGGTCATGGTAGCACTGGTACTCGGTGTCAAACGCGTGATGCCCATCGTCTTTGGCTCCTCTTCTTCTTCTTGACGAAAAGTACGTGCAGGAATCTTGATCACCGAACTGGACTGGGTTGGTTCGTGGCCGACGAGTTTCATGATTTCCTTTGAGACAGGCCACAATCTCAAATTTTGATCCTTGGACCAAGTGACGAGTTGAAATTCACGATCATCACCGTCTGGACCGTGCATGTTGCCCTTCCACCTCCAGACAAATTCCTTGACTGTGTCCTGATGGCCTTCAAATGCATGAACCGGGATCTCTGCGCATCCTCGATTGTATAATGTCAGCTTTGAGTCACTACCCTGAGGCATAATCAGTACGCCATTGCCAAAGGGCGTATTCCTTGCTCTCCAAATGGGTGTATCGGTCACGATGACTTCTTCTTCTTTTTCAGGCTGATTGATATTCCAAAACTAAAAAAAAAAAAAGATTAGAAAAATGAAAGTGAGGTGTGCTTGAATAATTAACCTTGACTAGTTTGTCAAGACTACAGGTTACGATATCATGATCGTTTTGTCTACTCCAATCAATACCATAAATCTTTTTAGAATGAGCCGTGATGCTTGTCACAGGTACCGCACCTTTCTATGAACAAATTATTTCAATGTGCTTTATATCTATTGATTTGTATGCGTACTCTAATATCCCAAATCTTGACATCTTTATCATGTGCGGATGCAATTAGATATTCGCTTTTTCTATTAAATTTAACTTGTGTTGCAGCAGCTAAAATCATAAATTAATCATTGTCCCTGCTCGTCCTGTGTACTTGTTACCATTCCAAGGTGTAAATGAGTGAGTGGGCCTCATCTGTCTATCTTGATCTTTGAGAGGCTCTCTTAAATCCCATAAATGTACATACGTGTCCACTGAGCAAGTAGAGAGAATGTCTGGATGATGAGGTGACCAGTTGATATCTGAAATGGCTCTTACGTGAGCATGAAATACATGTTCAATCGCTCTTGATCCAGAATAATTCAAGTTCCAAACCAATAATTTTTGATTTGACTATTCATAGGTTAGCATCCTATGCTTGTGCCTGTCTCATCACTTACGGTGGAAGCAACCCAAGATTCTCTTGCTACATGAGGACTCCACTGAACATCAGCTACTTCCCACTTGGACATGTGTGGTACGATTCTTGGAATTAACCAAGGATCTTCAAGATCAATAATAACTAAGCCCTGCCGACTATAGACATGTCAATGTATACATCTATCTCAATCTATATAAGTTACCCTGCTAGCACAACATCTCGAGAAGCAGGACTGATACTCATGGACCCAACTGAATGATGAAATTTTATTTCTAAAGCATCATTAAAGGTATCTGCTGGTTTATTATCTGTTGCTCTATCAGCCAAAGTGGAGAATTGTCGCTTGAAAGAAAACTGTTGTTGAGATAAAACTGTCTTTCTGTCTCTTTTGTTATTGTGAGTGAGTAGGTTGGAATCAGATTTCCTTCTTCTTAAAATGCTTTCTTTATTATTGAATTCATGGGCCATGCTTCTAGTTTTCTACATTAAAAAAAGAAAAGAAAAAAAAAAAAAAAAAAAAAAAGACGGAACCTATTTTTTTTTGCATAAAATGCCCTCTGCTTCAGAAAAAAAAAAAAAAAAAAAAAAAGCTTGGCTGGAGTAAAAACAAGCAAACGCGATTAAATAGGTTTTTTATTCTGTTGATCCAAGACCAATTAAGCACCAAAAAGAATAACTCTTGATTTTATCATCTTCTAACCTTACTTTTCTGTCCAAACTACTGCCATCATCAATATCATCCATAATGTCATCCGCATCAATATCACCCGAAGATACATCCATACGATCATCTCCTGATTTGTAGTTATAAGTCACCAAGAGAGGCAACTGTACATACATACGTATTAGCAATCACCTACAGCGATACGATAGGAAGGCTTACCTTGAACTCACTGGTTTGTTGCTCAGGTACGATTTCTATAACGATACTTGTATAGTTATTCCTCTTTTCATACACACCATCTATATTCATAAAGCTGCTTGGATGTTGACGATGATGACGGGAAGGATACATTTCATCATCGTATTCCATCGTTTCATTGTACGCACCTACCGTAAAATGAGGTGACAGGATGGTCACTCGACCCTTGAATGTGTTAGGTTGAGGTGTAGCTAAGGTGATATTCATCTCTTCATACAAAGGATTAGTGAACTTGAGTACGACCTGAGTAGCGACATTGATTTGAAGCGGCCAATTCTTTTTTGGTAATAAAGTAATATTGGGTATATAATTCCTACAGTCAGATCATTAGCACTCGATGATAGCCTATGGCACGATTTGGTTACATGGCTACTAATTTGATTTTAAATTTGGTTGCTTGAGCCTTTTGTTCTGGTTTGATCAGAATATGTCTACAGTTACGGCATCTTTTGGATCGTTTGATCGCGAGATGAATACGCTGTGGATGTATTTTCCCTAATTCATAAGGTTGGTCATGAAGTTGAGTTGATCTTTGTGTTAATGTTGAGACTATTGAATGATAAGCATACTGTACGTCTTATGATAAAAGCAGTACCTTTGTCTATATTTCTCAAGGTAATCATTGAATCTAACAATTTCAAGTCGTCATCTGGTATCTTCACACTGGGTTCGTATTCTTTGATATCGTCAATCTTTCCTTGCTGTGAGGAGGCGTCGGTGTGGGACCCCATGTATTTGCTAAAGGCGGCTGATGTGTTTGAAAAAGATAAAAAGCTGCTAGGCAAACTAGGTGCTGTGTTCACTCTCAGGTACTTTTCATAGTGCTCTTTCAATTGATCAAACTCCTTTGCATCCGGTAAGGCTTCTTCGTTCTTTTGAAGTTGTACTTTTTGTGATATCAGCATTATGCTTCCTATGTATCATGAGGGACTTACATGCTAAACTGGTGGGCTTTTCAAAAGTCATGCCAATTTCTTGTGAAGTCCAACGACATACATTGCATGCCAAAAAGTAAGGACCACCAGGCGTACTTGAGCTGGAAACTTGTGTTGGTTCCTGAGAGGCAACAACGGATAACGTGTTTTGACAGATAGGGCACTGAAAACAATTACGTGCACATCTATCAAGCAAGTTCTTTTAGTAAATCCTTTCGTTCTCATCCTTCTTTATAAAAACCTATTCTTTTCACTTTTTACACTAGCAGTAGGAACCTAACAAAAATAAGTTTTTCTTTTTCTTTTTTGTTTATATTCAACTAATGTACCTCAAATAGACAGTTTGGACAATAATAAGAAACGATTTCATCCTGTACACATGAAGGACATCGTATATGATGGCAATCTTCACAAAAATACAATCGAGAAAGCGGATAAAGATAGTTTGTCGCTTGTTTTGAAAGTAAGGAAAGTCCCGCAACAGAAGCATCTATACTTTCTGTGCTTTCATTGCTTTCATCTTTTTTGATGGAACAATCGCAGTAATAATCCACATACGGAACTGTTTTATCCATCTTTCTGGTAAGAAAAAAAAAAAAGCAGGACCTTTTTCCCCTTCAAAAGAAAAAAATAAGCTCATTGAACTGAGCTTAAACTTGCTTTCTTTTTTTATGTGACATAGAATTACATTTTATTGTTGTTTCTTTATTTTTTTATGAGGTATAAAAGATCCCTGTTTAAAAACAAGCGTTTGACAATCCTGAGGATTCTTGACGGATATGTTTAGCTGATGAAGTTGATCTTGTATCTTTTGAGCGTACAACTTCATTTTAAACACATCATGTACATAAGCCTGTGTTCCCTTTAGCAAAGACCAGTTCATCCTGAGCTGTTCCTCTACGATGCCCTTGAACTTCAGATGGGGATAAATGCGTGTGGCGGTGTTATGAATGGCAAAAAACATGTGATGATACGTACTCTGATCACAGGCCATTTCTTTGAGACGCTGCAGGGCCTGCAGCAATTCCAAGTTGGTTTCGAGACAGTCCATCAAGACACTCTCTGGCGTGGTGTTTGAATGCAAAAACTGATAGAGGAGCAAGAGTCGTACGGAGTGATAGCAAATGTGTAGATGAAGATGTGGCTGAGATAAGGAGGCATACCATGCGACAAATTGCTCCGTGACCTCATAATATTCGCGTGAAGGGGTCCGTGCCAAGGCAAAGACCTTGCCGGAATGAAGCATATGAATGTACCGTCTCATATAATACGCCAGACATGCAAAGCGATAGACCTCATCCTCTTGGGAGAGGACCTGGATTTGCTCGATGTCCATCCAGGGCACACGATCCGGTAGCAAACAGTCTCGGTTGACCGCCAGACACATCCAGGCATCAATATAGTACCATCGAAACCAGCATCTGAGCACCCCAAGTTCTTGCATAGGCTCCACTCGCCTGCAAAGGTGCTGTAACGCGATCGAGGCCAGTCCACCCCAGGTGCGCTGCTGTTCATAGAGTCGCAAGAGGTTGGAGGTATAGCTTAGGCAAAAATAGGATTGAATGAGATGTATCTGGATGTCATCAAGAAGAACATCATCCATCTTATTTCTCGCTTCTTCATAAAATGCCATAGCTGCTTGCTTGTTGTACGATTTAGAACTGTTCATCATGGTGACTAGCGTGATAGAGGCCACACAATACACAATCGCTCTTGGGGCTCGTCGCCAGTCCTTGATCGCGTCGACGCTCAGAGGCGCCACCTTGAATCCGATACAGCACCAGTGGCGTGTGGCTTGATCGATCAAGACATCCAACAGATTGGAGTTTTCGATATTCATACGGACACAGATCGGAATCCTGAAATTCGTGGTGGATGATACATCAACAAGGTCTTCTTCGGTCGTGGTCAAATCAGGGTGCTTGGATTCCATGGTCTTTAAGGCCAGTTGAAGTTCAGAGAAATTGGAGAATTCAAATGTGATTTTATCAGAAGAGGCATTGTCCAAAGCATGAATTTGGTTTTTTATGAATGAAGAAAATGAAAGAATTTCATTTTTATTCATTTCTGTTCAAGAAAAAAAAAAAAACAAACAAACAAACAAAAAAAAAGGATGTGTGTTTAAATGCAGTTTGTTTCTCCTGAGCTACTTTAATAAAGAAATTTTTTTTTTGGTTTTTGCTTAAATAGGAGCGGGTATTTCTTCTTTTGTAAACGATGACAATCTACTCCTCAAATCTTACTGCTGGGTGTCTTTCTTGTGGTTGCGTTCTCTTCAGTAAGGATGTCTGCAATTCGAAGCACCCGGGTGCTCACTAACGCATTCAGTAAGTAAACAAATACAGATCATTTTGTTTTGTACCTGTCGCATTATCTCTCCTGTTCTTTCCTTCTCGTCTAAAAGTACCAATCCTTTCAACCAACTCCCACAGATGCCCTCTGGGTATCAAGATGCCATTCATACGTACAGGTACATAATCAGGACTGATCGAGACCTCGCGGCGTCTTCTTAAAATAATACCTTGTTCTTGATAGCGCGTGAAGGCATTATTGAGCGTTTCTTTGTTGACCGCCTCAAGATAACTCAGGTCGCCTTGGTAATACAGTGTTTTTCCCATGGCTTGTGTACGTGCAGCAAACAGCTTGCTGTCGATCCAAATCGGCCCTGTCACGGACTGAGACGGAGCGAGTGTGTAAAGACTGATGGCAGCGAGCCAGTAGGATTCAATAAAGGGCCAGATCATAAAACACAAAAAGTCTGTTGGATAGTTTAGCGTCCACTGTGATCATCCTGTGTTGGCTTACCATAGTTTTCTCGACCGCATTGTCTTTCCATGTCATTCAATCCCACCCAGCCGTCCTCTGTCATCTCAATCACATTCTGATCCATCAACCACTGCACAGTACGCCTCGTGTTCTTCTCGACACCTCCCGGTCGATAGATCATGTCCAGCTTCAACAGGCTTGAAAGAAAGCTGATTTCACTAAATAGATCATTATACTTCATACGCTGTAATGGCTTGCCACCCCCTTTTTTGATGACAGAGTAAAGGGCAGCACAGACAATGGCTTCTTCTACAAAGAGGTGAATGACCTGGTTACGATAATAAGATAGCTCAAAGGGTGAAATGGGATAAAACGTGGGTTCCACAATGTCTTTTCCTTTTCTTTCACCAATCAAGTCTTTATGAATCGATACTGTCCTAATCATCAAGCAACAGAATGAGACTGTGTCCCGGGCTTTCTTTAGGATGACACCCACCTGTCTACAATCGAGCCAGTTGACATTCCATAAAATTCAGAGACATGACCTCCTTTGTCTTGTATGACCTTCCTTAGCCAATCCACTCTTCTGATCAATTCACTTCTTCCAACCCCTCGGCCTCTTAGCGTCAAAATCACTGTACCAACCAATGCGGATGGCATGACAACAGCGATTGAGTTCTAATTGATGAAATGAGCTGCTTTCTTTATCTATTAAAAAAAAATAAAGAGCTTACGATATCAGCAAGCACTCTAGAGCATCGTTAGGAGATAGAAAAGAAGAGATCAATCACAATTACCTGTAACCGAGTGACTTTAATAAGATTGATTTCTGATTCAAATCTTTTAAATCCATCTGTCTAGTAAAATGTTCAGCTCAACCCACCCTCTCATCTTTTCGATCACAAACCCTCTCATCCTCAGCTGATCGTCCAACCAATCACGTAAAGCAAACGGTTTTCCTAGTCGTACTACACATACGTCTGTTTAGAGGGAGAGAGCAATAAAAATGATAAAGAGTTACCATCGACACGACCCCATTTTAATTGCAGCAATCGACTGCTGGTCAATATCTGCCAGACGCTTTCCTTTTGCTTGGGGGTTCCTAATAATTCTGTGGCATAGCTTGAGGTCTCGATGATCTTGTCATAACCAATCGAGATGGGCACAATATGACAATTCGTGACGCGATTGTCTACCAGTGCATCCAAAATGATCTTGACAACGCCCAATTTCGGTTGAAGCAATTTACCGAGTCGAGAGCGCGTGCCTTCGACAAAGCATTCCAGGTTGACTATGTGAACGATTAGTGTCATCCACAGACCAGCCCGTCATACGTACAGCCATTGGATAATAAAGCAATCATGTATTCCTCCAGTATCGTCTTGTACAGCTCATCCCCTCCCCATTCTCTTCTTATCCAAACCGCGCCTGATGATTTCAGTATCTTGCCCACCACGGGTAAATCCAGATTGTCACCGGCAATGATGTGAGGTATTTGGATGCCAAGACGAAACATCAAATAGGACACGACCAAGTAATCAATATGAGATTTATGGGAAGGTAAGAAGATGAGGGATTCCTTCTTTTCTTGAGCGATCAGAGCCACTCTTTTCAACTAGGCTTGTCTCATGAATTACCGTCTTTTGTTTCATCAAACACATACCTCCACCCATTCATTCTCTCGGATATGAAGTCCTTGATGATACAGTCGGACCAGGATGGTATTCACCACGAATGCAAAAAACCGAAGTATCCTCATACTGTCCACTGTGGCCACTGCTTTTTCAACAATGGATTTCGCCACGACTTCAAGCTCGTTCTGGAATGCCTTTCTTTGTTTTTGAATTCGAGACGGTTTCCAGGTCTTTTGCTCGACCAGACGCTGGGTTTGTCGATCGGCCAGCTGATCGATCACTTCCTGAACTGTGACAAGTGAGCAACGCAAATCGGATGAATTATCGATTGTGTACCTTTAGGACTGTTGAGGACCATGGATCGCATCTCTCGCGTGAATTCTGGATAAAGGATCTTGGTGCCAATATAATCCTTGTAGCCACGCCAACCCTTTCTCTTTCGGTTTAGCATCACATCCTAAAGTACATCATTTTTATTACCGCTCCTTGATAATATAAACCGATATTCAGCATGAAAGCAACTGGATCTTCTCTCATACGACGTGGTTCCCTTTCACTTTTCATAGTCATTAGCAACACGTTGGTTGGTTACAGTGAAAACATTTACACGACATTACGGTATTCGGATAAATCTCGTTGGACATGAATCTTGACTGCTCTTTTATCTTCCACCACCGTGTATTCATTCACTAAATTCTCAATTTGTTTTTCTGTTTTATTATTTGCCATGATTGAATAAAGAAAGAAAGAAACCAGGTTGTTTTTATTTAAACCACTGGACCGTGGGGCAAACAAAGAACTGGGATTGTTTTTTTGTGTGGGGTTCACGTGATGAATTACATAATACGAAAAAGACACTTTATAGAAAAAGGGTGTCTTTGTCTTGTTTGGAGACGTGAGAAAATGGGTCTCGCTCATCTGCGCGCAGATTAGAATCGTTTTTCCCCCACCTTTCCTTTTTCTAGTGTCTGTGTACCGATACTGTGGAATAATCCAACCTGCTTCATCTCTCATCGTCGTAGTTCATCCTTTAAGCAACCAGAATTAAAATAACAAGCAAGCCTTCTTTGCTTCCATGTTTTGTTGATCATGTTTGAATGACTTGAACGATGTTAAAGTTTCTAGAATTCCATCCGATTCATTTCTAACGTCACTCATCATTGTTCACTCTCTTGCCTTTTTTTTTTTTTTTTTCTTTACTTTTATCAATTTAGAATATTCGCTATAATTCTTATTTTTATTTTTAAATTCCAACCCATCGTCCTATCGATGAAGCTTATTTTTATAACCGCACTTTATCCATATTCATCGAAGTGACCCAACCGGTCGGTTCACGATGGGTGACATCATGTCCGAAAAGAGAAAAAAAAAAGTGCAGTGCTTTTTCTTTTTTTTCTTTTTTTTTTCTTTTTTTTCCTTCTTTTGACTTTCCTTTTCCATCCTTTTTTTTTTTTTTTTTTTTTCTTTTTACATATTCAACACTATCGTACATAGACACAGATAGAAAATAGTTGAAGGATTAAGAAAAAAAAAGAAATACACTGCAACGAATTTATTCTTATTTATTATTTATCTTTACACAATTAACTGTAAAAAAATAATACAGATAATTTTCCTTTTATAAGACAATCCTCATTTTTTTTTTAGAAAAGATCCTTTTTTTTTTTTTTCCTGCTGATAAAATTTTTTTTAATATGACAAAAGTCAATAATAACAGTCGATCGAGTTCATCTTCCAGTGACAATCAACCTTATAAAAGGTACGTATTCCTGTCTCCTTGCATCCCCTTTTGTTAACGCATGAAACTGTTTAAAGGATTAAATTGGATGATACAAACTTGGAGAATAACAATAACAAAACAACAATGAAGACACAAGCAGCTTTTGTCAACAAACTTTACAAGTAAAAAGAACAGATCTACGTTGAAAGATAAAAATTAATAGAATACATCATAGAATGTTGGAAGACCCACAAACATCCGATTTGATATCGTGGTCTAGTCACGGAGACCTCTTTAGTGTATCCAATCCCACCTTATTTTCAAAATGTGTATTACCTCAGTATTTCAAGCATAACAATTGGCAGAGTTTTGTTCGACAGTTGAACAGTAAGTATGAAATGGAACAAATCAAAAGCTGATCATTTGCCCTAGTGTACGGATTTCATAAAGTCAACGATCTGATCCACTCCAACCTGACAAACGAAAACCAAACATGGGAATTCAAACATCCAAACTTCAGAAGAGGGGCCGTGGGTGATTTACAGCACATCAAGCGAAAGAGTGCGAAAACTCAATTACAGCAATTACAGCAGCAGAGACAGCAAGAATTACAAGAACTCTCTAAAAACAAGGATGATTTCCTGACTCGGTCCTCATCACCGCCCCATTTGCAACCCACACCACCCGAACATCATGAACTGGACGATCAAGTATCAAGGATCGAATCCCATTTAGTAGGAGTTTCAAAATCTTGTGAATTATTGTACAATGAAATTGTTCATTTGAGAATGATTGTTTCTAAGCAACAAGTGGTAAGTGAAAAAAAAAAAAAAATAGACTAAAAAAAAAAAAAGCTAATTTAGTTTTTTTACTTTATTTAGGTAATTCAGGATCTTGTGGATGTTGTTTCAACTTCAAAATTAAACTCAAGTAATCAAAGAGGGAAACAAAAGGGAGAGAAGGAAATACTGAATCCATTCTGTTTAGATTGTACATGTTCAACCAACAGCAGCATGGGCCCTCATGGAGACCCTAGCAGCCGAAAGACAGCAAGCCAAGATTTACAAGACGGTAATCCTTCATGAATAGTGTAACATCCAAACTAAACACCATCATCCTTAGCTGAGAGCCTTCGATTACAGATTGCAAAAATCAAAGAGATCCAAAGCATCCACCGACCTACGGATCATCATGAACGATCGAGCAGCAGCAGTAGCAGCAGCAGCAGTAGCAGCAGCAGCAGCAGTCTGACACCGAATCGAATGATGCGATATGATTCGGCTGATTTGAAAACCTATTCGATCGACAGTCCCTCCTTTCATCCTCGGAAACTACCGCTGATTGAAACCATGCAACCGTTGGATGACCTCTACGATCCGAAATCGTGTCATCCGCCCCGTTCGACGGATAGCAGCAAAATAAGTAAATTGTCTCCTTAAATAGGATGGGATCAAAGACAATGCTAATGTAATGATGTTAGGTGAAAGAAATCATGCTTCTTCTATCATGAGCTTTGGAAAAGAATCCCACATGTTGAATCCCATCGGTGATTCCGGTAAGCGTAAAAAAGATTTGCGTGGAAAACAGAAGAGTTTGGCTTAGTAAAAACATATCGTAATCATCTCACTCCATTATACATACACACACTTTTTTTTTTGCCTCCATTTATACATATTCCTATACCATCTCTCTCTCTCTCCCTTTTATAGACTTTTCAAAGTGAAATAAAATCTTTTTTTGCATCTTCATCTTCGATTGGATTCAGTGCAAGTTTAAATCTTGATGCATTTGTGAAATAAATAAAACTGCATCCCTGAGCTCTGCTGGGCGGTGAAGAGAACAGGATGGATCGAACCTGTCATGTATTCTTATCCAAATCACCAAGACAGAGATCCAGGCTGTCCAACATCTCCCTTTCTCTGCCAAAGACCCAGAAAAGAGACCAGGCCAAGCGCTAGAGTAGGATGACCTTTACAAAAAAAAAAAAGTAATTGTGTCTTTTATGATTTCAAGCAGACTCGATGATTTTTTTTTAAAAAATTAAGAAATCACAATCCTCTTCTTTCGTTTTCACCGTCAGACTCTACAGCCATGACTGGTTTTTAGGTCCTTTGTGAGCTGAAAGACATGCATCTAGAATGAATCCCATCCTCTCTAGCCATTGAAATGATGTCACAGTGATAAAATGGATACGATGAAAAAGGCAAAGTAGTTGCGTTACAAGTAGGGACGCACCCAACCCACTGGATCACAAGATACGGTCCTAGAGTTCTTTCAAATGACGCACGGTGAGAGAGCAAGTGAGTTTCGGTGACCATGCTTTATAAAGAATTGTTTGAGGGGGGCAAAAAGGGTTTCATCCAAGTATGACATGTAAACAAAATAAGGACAAAATAAGCTTTTGTTTGTGACAGAAATAGGGATTGCATGTGTTTGACAAGAGCACACAATCTGACAAAGAAAAACAGAGCTGATTCCATCCTCCCCTTGTCATTGAAACAATTCATTCTTTTCTATTGTCAAAACGTAGCCGTGCACACCATCCAGTCATTTGACGAGAAAGAGGGTCCGGAGATTGAAAAGGACCTGTCATCTTCTTTTATGCTCTTTACTCTTTCTGACTCATTTTTTCTTTTTTCTTTTTCTCTTTTTCGGTATGCGTTTATTCATTCGACATTGTCTAACAAGACAACCGATATGGAAAAGATTATATCAAACAAAAGGATTTCCTAATAAAGTAGGCATTTATCTCTCCAAAGATCAACAAGGTACTTTATCAATCCACACAAACAAGTCCATTTTTTTAAAAAAAAAGAAAATAGAGTTGACAGAAGCAGAACATGATTTGATAAAGACCAGTCGACCGAATGATATTGTACAAGTGCCAGGAAGTACCTATGGGTAAGTGAATGGGAAGAGAGAGAGAGAGATGTATTGATAGGCTATAGTGGGATACATACCTTGAAATGGAAAGAAAAACCAAACAATGTGCTTGTGATCAAGAAACCAAAAGATGTCAAGACAGAGAAGGCGATCATTGAACTCACAAAGTAAATAAGACAACGGTCTGAGACGTGTACTGACGCGTGTGTCATTAGCTGGTTACATCAAACGCGACCTGAGATGAACATTATTGTTGAAGAGAGTGTGGCTGAACAGTTCAAGAAGGAATTACCTTTTGTGCACGTATTGAAAAGTAAATTGGACAGAGAATGAAAGAAAAAGGAAACTGATTTTTTTTTTTTAAAAAAAAAAAGAGGAGGATACGAACACGATTGATTTTGCCATCACACTCGGTGGTGACGGCACCTTGCTTCACCTCTCTACCCTGTTTCCTAAAGCTGTACCGCCCGTACTTAGCTTTTCACTTGGCACGCTCTGTTTCTTGATGTCCTACAGTAAATAGAACAAAAGAAAGTAGGAAGGGGGGGTACTGATGTTTGGATAGGATTCGATCGCTATCAGACCATTCTGAAAGACATGCTGTCGGGTCACATCGGACTGACGATGCGGATGCGTCTGTTTTGTTCACTTCATCAACCGAACGGGAAAAGGATCGAACTGGATGGTAAAGAGGTCGAGGACAGACAGGTGATGAACGAAGTGAGCTTACATCGAGGTCGATACCCTCACTTGACCTCGATCGAGTGTCGGGTGGATCATCAATACCTGACCGAGTGTATCGCGGATGGCCTGATCGTGTCCACCCCGACTGGCTCCACGGCCTATTCACTTTCTGCCGGGGGGCCGATCGTGCATCCTTCTGTCCAGAGTCTGGTCATGACACCGATCTGTCCAAGATCACTTTCTTTTCGAACCATCTTGTTACCACCAAGCTCGATTATTGAACTCAAGGTTTGTTTGATGCATGCTCTCTCTTCTCTTGGCTGATGGTTATGATAGATTGGAGAGAACAGTAAGAATCCGACAGAGGTCAGTATCGATGGACAAGAGATATTCATGTTGAATAAAGGAGAATATGTCAAGGTAATTATATCCCCCCCCCTTCTTTTTCTTTATGACTCAACATCAACAAAGGTACGCATGTCCAAATACCCAATTCCATGTGTCACACAATTGGAAAAGGAGACAAGATGGGAGAAGGATATCAATGAGTTATTAAAGTGGAACCAAAGCTTCGGTAGATGATTTTTTTTCTTTTTTTTTTTCTCCTTTTTTTTTTTTTTTTTTATAAAGTGCTTCCAGTAAGTAATGTCACGGCCAATCAAAACCAGTGTCACTGGTCAATCAAAATTGATGCCATTGGCCAATCAAAATCAATTTCATATTTTTTAGAAACAATCTCGCTTGCTTGGAAATCATGTCGTTGATTCTTGCCACCCAAAGAATATAAATAGGGAAATTATGTTTCAATGCTTTACAATTCAATACGAGTACACTATTTCTATATGAAGATGGGCATGGGTGTGTTATTCATAAGAAGGGTGGTTCCTGAGCCTCATGGATTACATTGTTGAACAGAATGAAATTTATTGTTGAGACTATTTGCTAACTCATCCAGATTACTTGGGGAAATACAGTTTCCCAGTGAGTCTTTTCTGACTTGTCCAATGTTGTTAGAAAAGCCAGAAAAAAAAAAAGATAAAGATATTCGTATGAAGAGAGGCAAAACCAAAGCGAGACTATATGCGTTATACAGTCCTAGGATAAGGGCTAAGTTATTTCGATCTAAATATTGAAAATTGTATGATTGCATCAGCTGCAGCAAAGCACTTGGGCATTCACACTCAAACAGCTTATAGATGAGGGTTAGCCAGTATAGTGCGTGTCCAGTCAGTATTTTTGAGAGCTGTAAAAAGGTAGGTCATAAGTGCATCTTAACTGAAGAGCATAAAACGACGGTTATCAACTTCATGGATCCTAATCCCTCTGCTTACTGTTGTTGAAGTAACTGAGCATTTATTGAAGCGATTCCATGATCTTAAAGTATCACACAGAACTGTTAATAACTTTATGAGACGTGAGTGCAACTTTTCGTTGAAAAAAAAAAAAAAAAAAAAAAAAAAGCAAATTTTCATTCTACTGAGAGAGAGAAACAGTCCAGCAAAGATGGAGGGAGCGGCACAATTGGGTCTGTCAGTGGGAAAAGGCAGACATGAACTTTCTGACGAATGTGCGTGTGTTTCTTGACGAGTCTGCTTTTGATATCAATATGAAACGCTCAAGAGCCTGGTCTAATAAAGATACGCGTATTATTGTTACCCAGGCCTACTACGAGGGCAAATACAATGTCTATCTGAGCGCTATCTCTGCCTCGGGTTTGATTACCGCCGGCGTAAAACAAAAAAAAACCTAGACCTGCAAAGAAGAGAAAAAGTTGCTGGATAGATACGCTCAGGAACTGTAACAGGTCACTACATTAGTTTCTTAGAAATGACTCTCGATGAAATGGACAAACACCCACATATGAAAGGCCGCTCTATTGTTATGGAGAATGCACCCATTCACACGCATGAAAATATAAAAAAGTAGGTTGAGTATCGGGGATATAAATCTGTGTATCTTCCTACTTACCCTCCTGAGCTTAACCCAATTGAACAAATTCTGGGCAGTGGCAAAGAGTAAGGTGAAGCGTCATCGGTTTTTGCAGGAAGACATTTTGTCCAAGAGGATGACAGAAGCCTGCAACAGTGTGAAGAAAAAGTCATTTCAAAGGGTTTGTCGCATTCTTACCAGTGTTAGGATAAATGTCGGAACAGACTACTAATAAAATGACCTAAACGGATGTGCGATTAGGAGAAAAATGGCAATCAGACAAAAAAAAGTGCATTTCTCTTGGTTCATCCAATTTTATTTTTGATCAAAGGGAAATGAGAAAAAAGAAAATAATGAAGTCGAGAAAAAAAATAACAAAGTCGAGAAAAAAAGGCAGCGTCGAGAAAAGAAGAAGGCAAAATCGAGAAAAAAAGGTGGTAATTTTGTAGAACAGTAACTGATTGACATTAATAAATATAAGTCTTAATACAAGATCATAATTCAAATAAAATACAAGTTTATTTAAATAAGATCATACAATCAGTTCCAATTAAACATGTTCTTTTAGAATATGTATTGTATTCATGAGAATTCTTTGATAAGAAGAAATATCAACTAAAATAACCAAATCCAATCCAATGTCAGGAATATTGCTAATCTTTTACATAATTGAAATAACGCGTAAAATAACGTTATTCAAATCAGTGAGGAATTCCCAGAATAAAAGATAATCTATGACAGACATACAAAAGAACAAATGAAAAGTTGTCATAATTCTAATTACAGATGACACTTGCTAAAGCACCTGAAGATTAGAAGAACGCTCACAATAGAAGATATCAAGCCACTCACTCAATAGAATATAAATATTTGCCTTCAATTAGAATAACTTTTACTTTAACTTAAACTGAAATAAACATCAGCCTCAAAAAGTACTCACACTGTTTCTCGATCTTTGTTTCCACCTCTGTTTTATTATTTTCACGATTAATACGCGCGCAATTGTTTTTGGTTGCGGAAGGCCATTGTTTCATTTGCTTTGGAAATATCAGATGGCATGATTGCTGCCATGTGCTGTAGAATTTGGCTGTTCAAAATGCTGTTGCCGATGATTGCCATTTCCATGTCGTCGCCAAACAGATGCAAAAGATCCTCAAACAATTTCTTGATTTTCCCATTATTTTTGCATTTGTCATGCAACAAAGCAACACAATCCTTGTCAAGATGTGCTTCGGAAGACGAATGGAATAAGCGATCCGCTGGAAAAGTCGAGATGCGATCATGAAAGCGTTTTCATTGTCCATCGACTTTGTTGAGCCTTCATGATCGCAGTAGATAAAGACTGTGTAGGGCTGTAAGTGACTAAATAATGTGGCATCACTGAATGCACGGCAGAGGTAATAAGTGGTTGGATGGTGGAACTGTGAACGTAGTTGCCTCGCCTGGGCGATCAAACTGAACAGCTCGATGGATCGTGTTGACGCATTTGACTCGATCTTTTTTGCCTTTGTCCAACTGACCTGATCGATGAATATTTTCGTATGCTGTGGTGACGTAGCAAAATGACACGATGACGGCCCCATTTTTGGTTCCTCGCTTTGGTCCAGGCATACAATGGATGTAATTAATGCAGTACAAGTTTGTGTGACGATGACACGTTTGGAACCGTCTCCTGTACTCCGGATGTGTGGCCAGATGTTGGCGTACGTTGGTTTAGTTGTGAAGATGGACATGTTTGATGAAAATGGCAGTTCGCGATGGATATCGGCTGGTTTTGTTCCTCCATACATTTCCACCGTATTCACAAGAATAGCTTCGCCGTTGCTGACGTTCATCAGAACTGTACCTGCCAATACCTGAGCACGGGCAAATTTGACCTGTGGTTCATGCAGCCAATCCTTATTGAGCAATAGCTCTACAGTATCGTCCAATTCGAAATATTCACGGCTTGCGAGCAGCCGTCGATGTGGTGATTTGTAGATCAGAGATGCCACTCTAACAATAAACTTTTTACTTCTGTAAAATAAGATCAAAGATCTTTTTGCTCTTTTGACTTGTTTAATTCAGCACAAGAGTCAGCCAATCTCATTCGAATTCGGTGATGTAACTTACGATCAAGATCGTCCAAAGGAACTTCGCACACGAGAATAGTTTTATAGGCTTCTTTCGACCGTTTTTTACACTCTACTATATCGACACGCTGCTCATCTTGCTCTGTATTATCATTTTTTTCTGTTTCATCTACGCTGCATCCTGCTGTTTCTTCAGCATTAGTAGTGCTTGTTGTATAACATACTACCATCTTACTTTCATCTGCTTTAAGGTTCAACTGGCTAACATCAGTAACTTTGTTGTCAAAGCTCCTGGGAAGACCTGGGAGCATTCCTTTTGTTGTTTCTGATTTTACTTTAAGCCATGCATTAGATAGAAAAAACATAACCTGAGCTTGATCCATTTTGTAAACATTCGGATTATCCAACTTTTTACTGATACACAGACATAAAGCACGGTCGTGCTGCTGGGCTCGGAAGTGTGCCTTAAAGTTGTCAATAATTCCTGTGTATACAAAGCATTAATGAGAAAACTGTAAAACAAAAAGACAGCTTATATAGCATTTTATCAACAAATAATAGGCTACCTGCATCAAGAGCTTGTAGCTTGCTAGTCGTGTTTGCTAGGAGAAATATCAATTTGATGTTGTTGAGCGGAATTCTTATTTTATGAACGGATGCATTATCCAAAAGAAGAGCAATTTTTCGATTCTTTCTTCCAAAGGCAACATTTAACTTTTTCACGTATGCTGTGAAAATTTCAATTGTGATCCAAGCATTAGTAGAATAATGGTATTCAATTTCATGTTTTTTCCAATTGCAGCCATGGATAACAAATTAGCTCTTGCTTTAAAACATTTGGGGCTCTTGTCTTGTCCGATAACAATTGGTTGCCCTTTGTAAGTCCCATCCGAGTTATAGAGCAGCCCAACTGTCAGATGAGTTTTACTTTTTTTTAGGCCATCAAGCGACTCGGAACATATGGTTCTTCTTGGTGGTTGCTGGTAATATAAGCTTGTTTTATCAAAGCTCATGATATCTATAGGATCATATGGCCCAAGAAGTTCTTTTATCTTCCTCAATTCGTTCTGAATGTTTTCAGAAGTCAAGTTGAGGATAGCGTGTTGCTGTTAGACTTTTACCATTTTTGACAACATTAATATTTATAACGTTTCAGCCTTGTTGAGAATGTTTGATATAGTCTGTTGGGCAAGTGGTTGATCTAAATTAAATTTCTTCATAGCCCATTCACCTAATTTTGTTTGATTAAGCTGGCCAGTAGCATTTTGATCCAAAAGCTCAATTTTTTGAGAAAGAAAGGCGCATACGTTTATTATTAGACATTTTTTTTATAAAGAAATAAAATAAATTTTGTTATGTCATATGTTTATTCTCATCAAAATTATTTTGAGTCTACGACTCGTATATTATCTTTCCAGCAACTTTGATCAAGTCTTAAGCAAGTTTTGATTTTTTAATGTTCTTACACAATTATCAAACCTATACCAACCAACAGTGGCCTATGTGGAAACATGTTGTACAAACCTGTCTATAATGTAGCTACAGTACATGTTAAGTGAGTTCAATTTTTTCAGCTACGAATTTCGATTTAAGGGTATGTTCTACTTAAGGGTGGATATTCCAAAACCTTTGGATATCCTTAAATAGAGCGATTACTGTAATGTAGTGACCTGTTACAGTTCCTGAGCGTATCTATCCAGCAACTTTTTCTCTTCTTTGCAGGTCTAGGTTTTTTTTTTGTTTTACGCCGGCGGTAATCAAACCCGAGGCAGAGATAGCGCTCAGATAGACATTGTATTTGCCCTCGTAGTAGGCCTGGGTAACAATAATACGCGTACCTTTATTAGACCAGGCTCTTGAGCGTTTCATATTGATATCAAAAGCAGACTCGTCAAGAAACACACGCACATTCGTCAGAAAGTTCATGTCTGCCTTTTCCCACTGACAAACCCAATTGTGCCGCTCCCTCCATCTTTGCTGGACTGTTTCTCTCTCTCAGTAGAATGAAAATTTGCTTTTTTTTTTTTTTTTTTTTTTTTTTCAACGAAAAGTTGCACTCACGTCTCATAAAGTTATTAACAGTTCTGTGTGATACTTTAAGATCATGGAATCGCTTCAATAAATGCTCAGTTACTTCAACAACAGTAAGCAGAGGGATTAGGATCCATGAAGTTGATAACCGTCGTTTTATGCTCTTCAGTTAAGATGCACTTATGACCTACCTTTTTACAGCTCTCAAAAATACTGACTGGACACGCACTATACTGGCTAACCCTCATCTATAAGCTGTTTGAGTGTGAATGCCCAAGTGCTTTGCTGCAGCTGATGCAATCATACAATTTTCAATATTTAGATCGAAATAACTTAGCCCTTATCCTAGGACTGTATAACGCATATAGTCTCGCTTTGGTTTTGCCTCTCTTCATACGAATATCTTTATCTTTTTTTTTTTCTGGCTTTTCTAACAACATTGGACAAGTCAGAAAAGACTCACTGGGAAACTGTATTTCCCCAAGTAATCTGGATGAGTTAGCAAATAGTCTCAACAATAAATTTCATTCTGTTCAACAATGTAATCCATGAGGCTCAGGAACCACCCTTCTTATGAATAACACACCCATGCCCATCTTCATATAGAAATAGTGTACTCGTATTGAATTGTAAAGCATTGAAACATAATTTCCCTATTTATATTCTTTGGGTGGCAAGAATCAACGACATGATTTCCAAGCAAGCGAGATTGTTTCTAAAAAATATGAAATTGATTTTGATTGGCCAATGGCATCAATTTTGATTGACCAGTGACACTGGTTTTGATTGGCCGTGACATTACTTACTGGAAGCACTTTATAAAAAAAAAGATAGGATAATAATAATAATAATTTGTACTCCTTTTTTTTGTTATTGTGTGAAGGTTGTTTAATTTTTTTTTTTTAATTTAAAATGATACTCAACCTAAACTATAAATCGTTTTTATATAAAAAAAAAAGTTAAATTAAATCTAAAAAAAAGGTTGAATCGATAACAGAACTAAAAGAGAAAGAAAAAGAAGGAAAAGAAGAAGAAAAAGAGAAAGTCGCACAGACCATGAAGCTTAAAGACAATAAAAAGGTCATTGTCTCTGTCATTCCCTGTTTCCTTCACCCTCTTGAAGCTGAATTGAAAGATGAACAGGATGAGACGGTGGGTGAGGTCTATCCTTTCTTGTCTACAGCCACTTTATGCATTCTCTCTTAACGATTCGTTTAAACATCATCTGTTTACTATCGCCACTTTATTAAAAAAAAAAAATTGACGTGGACTGAATAGTAAAATGGTGATGGTTTATAAACAACGTGTTTGAAATGTTTTCTTGTGAAACATCACTTTTTTATCTCTTTTGTTGTACAGTAGATTGACTTGAGGATCAAGGAGAAGGTAAGAAAGAAAGAAAGAAAAAAAAAAAAAGAAAGAAAAGGGGAAAGATGGCATTTGGGTGATTATAAATAGAAAGGAGAGCGAGAGATGGCTTGTTGACAAGTGAGAGCTCAAAGTGAGAAGGATCGTCTAAGTGTGCCCCCTTTTGATTGGCGTAACCTTAAATGGCATAGGAACAACAGGATTTAAAGTAACGAATAACATGTGTGCATTCTGTTTCCTCTCCCCCCTTTTTTTTTTCTTTTTTTCCTTCAAAATAATCAGGCAATAATTCACTCTCTTTCTTTCTTTCTTGTTCCCCCAATTGTCTGTATGATATGAATTCATTTTCATCACCACCTACATCACCACCTATTTCAACATTTACATCTCATTTTGTACAAGCCTTACATGATTATCTTCCTTCTTCTGCACCAGTGACAGATGAACCCGTCACTTGTTTATTTTTTAAAAAGGGTTCGATCATTGAAGTCTTTAATCGAGATGATTCTGGTTGGTGGGATGGACAATGTGGTGAGATCAGAGGTTGGTTTCCGAGTAATTATGTTGGAAGGATAGGTGAAGCAAAGAGATCAAGTCTAGATTTTGAAAGAGAGAATGATGATGAATTAACACAGTGGCAGCAAGAAAAGCATCAAGAAAAGGTAAGATGAATGAATCAATAGAAAGTGACTGATGATGATTAGATGTCGACAAGAATATCATTTATTGAAGAAGTATCAGAAATAATAAAAGAATTAAAAAAAGAATATTCAAAAGACACCAACACAATCCAAATCCTTGTCTTTCAACTCGTCTCTTGCATCAAATCGATCCTTGTTGAATCGAATATTGTCAACAAGGAAAGCCCGATTTTAAAAGTATACCCAGAATTAGCCAAACAACGTAAACTGGTCTTTTCTACACTCAACAAACTCGTCTTGAAATGCAAAGAAACCGACAGAGAACAAGAACTGACGGTCTTGGCAGATCAATTACTCTACGATCTTCATCAATTCGAACGCATCCTTCAACTCTTGCCTTCTTCTCTTTCCGATCTCAGCTTTTCTTCTTCACGCTCCTCACTGACCTCCATTCAATCCAACAGCAGCACGAAATACGATCCCAAGAACACCTCCAGTTCATCCCTCCTCTTACTTTCCACCTTCAAACTCAACACGGACACCATCTTGCAGTCCATCTTTGACCGACAATCTTATCTGCAGGATCTCATCTCGACCCTCTTGGCCCAACTCCCACTCTTCCTGGCCCAACATCAGCAAGTCGACCTGCTCGACATCACCCAGAAAGCGATCGAACGCGTCAAGAGCTTCTTGGCCGTGGTAGAGCATGTGTGCAGCAACATTGAAGATCTCGACAGGCTCTCGTGTACCATCCCGTCCGATCCACATCTGGTCTCCTTGGTGTTCGCCAAGGAGTCGGTCTATAGCGCGATCACCAACCTCGTCACGGCCATCCGGGCCTCAACCCATCCTTCCGGCCTGACGATGAACGTACTCGAACTGGAGCATTTGACCGAGTGCTGTCAGCAGGTCATCAAGACCACCCTGGACTGTACACGGTCCGTCAAGTCGTGTCTGCAGCCCAACCCATCCGATCCACCCCCTCTTTCAGAAGAGATGCCCAAAAGCTACCATCAGCTTGACATGATGACCCGAAAGATTTCGACCCTCAAAGCGATCGAACAAGAACTCCTTCAACCCGTAAATAAAACCCAGAGACCAAGAGCCTCATCTGTAAATACACAACAACATCCCAAGAGACCCCGAGGTCTTTCACTCACATCCTTAAATCATCCTACCTCAGAAAGCTTATTATTATTACCCGACACTTGGAATCAGAAACAGACTCCTGCAGCCACTCCTTTCAAGGTAAATAAAAAACAGGAGAAGAAAATAAGAACTGACGGATGATGTAGTGGACAGAAGAAGTGATCTTGAATCGTGAAGGCAGTATCAAATATGCTTCGATTGAAGCCCTGGTGGAACACTTGACCTTTCATGAAAAATCACCAGGTAATCACAAGAAGCGCAGAAAAAAAGAAAGAGACTGATGAGCCCATAGACCTTTTATTTGTACGCGCCTTTTTCTACAACTTTCGACTGTTTACCCATCCACAGGAACTACTCGAGTTACTCATCCAACGCTTTCACTTGCCACCGACCGACACAGACGATTGGACGAATCAAGTCCAGATCCCTGTTCGATTAAGGGTGTACAACGTGATCAAGACATGGTTGGAAAATTATTTCATGTTGGATCAAGATGCCGTCATCCACACCCGTCTGCTCTGCTTTACCCAAACAGACCTGACAGAGGCCATGCCGACACCGGCTGAAAGAATGCTTCAGCTGATCCACAAGACGGTAAGCAGACCCTCGGTCATGCCAAGCTCTCGCTCATGTTTCTTTAGTTCACAGCCAAGGAGACCCCACGCAAGGCACCGACCGTGCCCGAAAAACCCAGCCAGCATCACAGCTCGATCTTTTCCAACCTCTCTCTCTTTGACGACCACACCATCTATCCCTCCAGTATCATGAGCAAATCCACCCGAAACATGATCAAAAAGGCCCTGTCCCAACACAACCTCGGCCTGGTCCACCTGCTGGACATCGAACCCGTCGAACTCGCCCGTCAGATCACCTTGCTCGAGAACGGCCTGTTCTGTCAGATCGAGCCCTTTGAGATCATCGGCCAGGGCTTCAAAAAGAAAAAGAGTCAGGCGGTGCATGTGAAGGCGATGATCCAAAAGAGTACACAGATCACCAGTTGGATCTCGGACAGTGTGTTGAATGAGGTGGATGTCAAGAAACGAGCGAACCTGTTGAAATATTGGATCAAAGTAGGCGACGTAAGTAGACCTCTTTTTTTTCTCTCTCTCTCTCTCTGACGTATGCCTTAGGCCTGTCTGCATCTCAACAACTACAACACATTGATGGCCATCCGATCCGCCCTGGACTCGACCTGCATCATTCGTCTCAAACGCACCTGGGATCACGTCTCGAGTAAATACCGCGCCATGTGGGACCCCATCTACCGCGCCACAGACTCCCAGCGTAACTTTGCCGAATACCGTCACCGGCTCAAGAGCGCGGTCGCACCCTGTCTGCCCTTCCTTGGTGTCTACCTGACCGACATGACGTTCATCGATGACGGCAACCGAGATTATTGTCTTTCGGGAAATCAAAAGTTGATTCACATGGACAAGTACATCAAGACCACGCGTGTGCTGAACGAGATCCATCAGTTTCAAATACCCTATCGTCTGATCGAAGTGGACGAAATACAACAATATCTTCATCGTGTGTTGGATTCGGTCGAACAAGACGATCAAGTCTTTTATTCAAAAAGTTTAAAACTGGAGCCCAAAGAGGAGGATTAGGTCCTCCCTTCCCCCCCCCCGTGTTTTTGTTCCTGAAAAAAAAAAAAATAAAAAATGTCTTTATTTTGTATTCCAAGATTCTTGATCCCTGCATCCTCATCATGCAGTGACCCAATCATTCCATCCAGTCATGACAAAAAAAAAGACTTTTTATCCAAGGGGACGTCTGTCAAGGAGGTTGTTCAAGACGCATCCATCACCCAATCACACCCTACAGTTGTGACTATTGAACAGAATGTGGCTTGTGGGTGCGTGCTGCGGAATCAAAAAATAAAAGAATTTTTTTTGCAGTGATTTTTTTTTTTTTTTTTTTTTTCATTCCATAAATCCTCAAGTAAGGCAAAAGGATAGGAAGGAGAAACATGAGATATTAATCTAGGATGAGTAGTCAAAATGGGTAAAGATAAGACAAACATCAGTGTCGTTGTTATTGGTCACGTCGATTCCGGTAAGTCTACCACAACCGGTCACTTGATCTACAAGTGTGGTGGTATTGACAAGCGTACCATCGAAAAGTTTGAAAAGGAAGCCGCTGAACTCGGTAAGGGTTCCTTCAAGTACGCTTGGGTTCTTGACAAGCTCAAGGCTGAACGTGAACGTGGTATCACCATCGATATCGCTCTCTGGAAGTTCGAAACCCCCAAGTACCAAATCACCGTCATTGATGCTCCCGGTCACCGTGATTTCATCAAGAACATGATCACCGGTACTTCTCAAGCCGATTGTGCTATTCTTATCATTGCTGGTGGTACTGGTGAATTCGAAGCTGGTATCTCCAAGGATGGTCAAACCCGTGAACACGCCCTTTTGGCCTTCACCCTCGGTGTCCGTCAATTGATTGTTGCTGTCAACAAGATGGATACCACCAAGTGGTCCGAAGCTCGTTTCAACGAAATCGTCAAGGAAGTTTCCTCCTTCATCAAGAAGATTGGTTACAACCCCAAGTCTGTTCCCTTCGTCCCCATCTCTGGTTGGCACGGTGACAACATGTTGGACGAATCTACCAACATGCCCTGGTACAAGGGATGGAACAAGGAAACCAAGGCTGGCGCCAAGTCTGGTAAGACCCTCTTGGATGCCATCGACAACATTGACCCTCCTACCCGTCCTGTTGACAAGCCTCTCCGTCTTCCTCTTCAAGATGTTTACAAGATTGGTGGTATCGGTACTGTCCCCGTCGGTCGTGTCGAAACTGGTGTCATCAAGGCCGGTATGGTTGTCACCTTCGCTCCTGCTGCTGTCACCACTGAAGTCAAGTCTGTCGAAATGCACCACGAAACCCTCTCTGAAGGTCTTCCCGGTGACAACGTTGGTTTCAACGTCAAGAACGTCTCCGTCAAGGACATCCGTCGTGGTAACGTCTGTTCCGACTCCAAGAACGACCCCGCCAAGGAAGCCGGTTCTTTCACCGCTCAAGTCATCATCTTGAACCACCCCGGTCAAATCGGTGCTGGTTACGCTCCCGTCTTGGATTGTCACACCGCTCACATTGCCTGTAAGTTTGCTGAATTGATCGAAAAGATCGACAGACGTTCCGGTAAGTCCTTGGAAGCCACCCCCAAGTTTGTCAAGTCTGGTGACTCTGCCATCGTCAAGATGATCCCCTCCAAGCCCATGTGTGTCGAAGCTTACACTGACTACCCTCCTCTCGGTCGTTTCGCTGTTCGTGACATGCGTCAAACCGTTGCTGTCGGTGTCATCAAGTCTGTTGAAAAGGTCGACAAGGCCGGTAAGGTCACCAAGGCCGCTGCCAAGGCTGGTAAGAAATAAATTGCTTAGCCCTTTCTTGATTGAAAAGTAAATCATGCTTTTGTAATAATAAACATTTTATAAACATGTCAGTGTGGGTCTTGTTTTGTTGTGATCGTATTGTGTTGGGTCATGGTAGTCGGTATGAGAGAGAGAGAGGCCATGACGAGAAGCATAGCAGATCTCTCTGTCGGGCTGTGCCATCATCCTCTTTAACTGGAAAGATGACTACCAGCGTGTTTTTTTTTTCTAATTCACTGTAGGCTTCACTGTCAAGCCGAAAATGGACAAGATTTGACTAGGTTATCAAAGATTTTTTTTTAAGGCAGAAATGAAGACGGCGACTCACAAAGACACGTTGGATGATGCCTGAAAAATTGAGTGTATTTCAACTTCTCGATGGAAACAAAGGGTGTTGAATGACGGGCTGTTCTTATTGTATCTTTTGCTGTGGATGCCAACGTCCAAGGGATGGTGGGTCCTCATGTGTACCAAGTCGTCTGTCCGAGCATGCGGTGATTCGACCTTGATTTGGCTTGAATCACCGTCGTCTTTTGTATGCACTTTCTACAGACAGACAGGCGGCTGATGGGGGATCCCTATGGCTCTTTTCAGGTGGATCAGAAAAGCAAACACACGATCGATCTTTGAACACCATCCTACCGCTTCTCAATGCTTTCAGGACAGGTTTCTTTGGATGAACTCGTGCCCTTCCTTGAGAGAGCATCTTGATCAGTCATGCATCCATGAACGGCACACTTGGACCCCTTCAAGTCAGTAGTGAAGCTTTCAGTGGCCCTGATCCAAAATGGCTAAAGGAAAACGCTTGTTCCTCACTCAACGTTGCCAGTTTACCCCCACTTTTTTTTTAACCAGCTGATTGATTCTCACTTTTTTTTTCAAACACCCCGTTGTAAGCAGTACAACACTGTGCTTTTTAGATTCCTTTTTTTTTTTTTTTTTTCGAGAGCAAATGGTCCGTGTTCTTTTTCTGCTTCGTTTTGAGGTCCAGATGATTTCTAAAGTGTGTCATGTTTTCAAGACAAAATTGTGCTTCATCAACGTGTCCCTATCGACAGCATCATCAACAACACGATGCGCTTTGTCGATTTGAATCAAAAAGATCCTAAAACTGTGCCAGTCATTTTTGGGAAAAAAGTGCACTGTAAAGTGACTCCTTTTTTTTTATTTTTTCGTATACGCGAGAGCTCAACCTCATCTTTTAGTTTCCTCCCCCCTTTTTTTTTAAAAAAAAAAAAAAAAAAAAAAAACTTATAAAATGACAGGTAAAAAGAAAATGATGTTTTTGGTTAAGGGATAGCAAACGTGTATGAATAATGCTGTATCCACAGATTACTTGGAAGAACAAAAGAATGAAATTGAAGCTCTTCAATCGATTTATCCTGAAGAATTTGAAGGTAAAAAAAAACAATTGTTTTTGTATTCTTTCTGACCAATGTTGAGAATAGCTATTAGTGACAGCGAGTTTAGGATCTCTATCTATCCGGATGAACAAGACCCTGAAAGCCCACGTAAAAAGATGAGGTGTTGTTTAATTTAAACTGACACGTTGTTTCCAGGCGCACTTTCGTTACATGTGACATATACACCTAATTACCCTGACGAGTTACCAGAATATGAAATTGAACAAATAGAAGGTCAAGTACCAGAGACATATCTTTCAAGAATACATGAATCTGTCAAGCATGCCGCAAGTATCCCCCTCTTTGTATTTAACCTAAACTAACTCGTCTGTTTCTACTAGGCAGAGGAATCGATTGGGATGGCCATGGTCTTTTCTATGGTGATGATCATCAAGGAAGAATTAGACAATATTTTATTGGATGTAAAAAGAGCAGAAGAAGAGCTCGCGAATGAAAAGAAGCGAAAAGAGGAAGAGGCAGAGCATGCCAAGTTTGTTGGCACCAAAGTGACTCGAGAAAGTTTTATGGATTGGAAAAAGAAATTTGATGCAGAACTGGCAGAAAAGGATGCAGTGTTGATTGCACAAAAGTTAAAGGAACTCAAGGGCAAGTTGCCCGGTCGTGCCTTGTTTGAACAGGACAAGACGTTGGCCTTGTCAGATGCTAAATACATGGATGAAGGCGATGTGTCTGTCGATATCTCTCAATTTGATAAATCAGAGCGCGGTGGTGCATTGGATGAGGAAGAACAAGAAGATGAAAATCCAGCTTGGAAGCAATTGAATGAATAAAAGAAAAAAAAATAACAATAGATGTCCTGCTATTCTTCAAAGAGCATCATTTTACTTGTCTGAACACAGCCTATCTCAACACACCTCATTTTATATACTTCCTTCCTCCCCCTTTTTTTTTCCTTTTCTTTTCTTGATCATGAAAACCAAAGAATACGATGGTTCATTTGAGTAACCATCGAGAAAGAAAGGGAAATGAATAATAGAGTGATGTCATGAAGATTCAAGGCAAAAAGAGAGTAATACTAGACGAGCTGCCAACAAACGATTTTCTTTTTCTGCTTTATGTTAATCATTTCGTCTTTGAGGTTTTACAAGAGAGTGGACAGAGATGAGTATGAAAAGAAAGATGGCATGTATCACCATCGTGCGTCCTGTTTATGCATTATCACTGATCTTCAGGGTCTTTTTTTTTTTCCCTGTCATTTTTTATCTATTTACAAGACCCAATTCACAGTGGCTATGCTTTATTGTTCTTATAAAAAACACACCCATTGATCCCTTTATGCTCATCCCTGCTGGAGATCGCCCAGATTTGAACAGGTTACAAAAGTAAGGGTTTCATGAGGGAAAAAAAAAAAAAAAAAAAAAAAAAAAAAAAAAAAAAAAAAAAACGACCTGCGGTTGTATGAATGGATGCGTGTGATGTTTATGTATAAAAATGCGATCGATCTACCCCATGTCTCCTCCGCCATGCAACGCATTTAAAGAATGGCTTTTGAACGATCCTTTCTTCACAACCGCCTGCATCCTTGATTCACCCCCAGCCATACTCCCTTTTTTGATCGCAGGCGGGGGGGGGGGCTTCAGCATCAAGTCCATCTTGACCAACGACCGTACACAAAGACAGAGGATTGCCTCTGTCTTTTATTCTTTCTCAGTCGATGCTTCCTTTTTCAAGAGTCTCCACAGTCTTGACTCATCCTTGGATGAATTTTAGCCCCAAGAAAAGGCCAATGGGTTTCCATAGATCCCTCCTGTCTTATTGACTGTACAGACCAGATGAACCGTTTGTTACAGATGCTGTCTGCTGATATAAAAAGAGGACTGCCTGTGAGCTTTTGTGGCATGGTCCGCAAAGTGTATTTTATCCTTTTGGATAAAGACCTTTTGTCTTTCGATCCGTAGCCAGGCGTACCAAAATCGATGTGTGACTTGAGAGTCCTTGCTTTTTGTTCACAGAATCCATAAAGAGAGATCCAAAGTGAGGTACAAAGGAAAGAGCGATCCAATCGTCATGAAGAGGGTTCACTTGGAACAGGTTCGGATAGATATCGAAAGAAGGATGGATGAATAGGGTTTCAGTGAACGCTAGAAAGCATCCTACACAACCTTGTCATCACGCGACATCATGACTTCAAACTTGACTTGGTGTTCCTTTTTGACATCTTTACATAACCCATGCCATTTGAATCAGCAGGTCCATCTGTTTGTGATCCGTCACGACTGCCACCGAGATCTGTAACATGCCGTTTTTTTTTTTTTTTTTTTTTTTTTTTCGAAATCAGTCCGATTGACGTGTTCTTTTCACAATGAGACTTTATTCTTTTGGCTTTGATGGCTTTGGACAGACAAAGGAAGACAATGAAGTGAAAAAGATATTATTGACCTCTTGGGAAACCACTGTTTTGATCAATGGTAAAAAAGGGAAAGAAAAAGATGATGCCAGTTGTTTATATTTTAAAGAAAGAGAAGAATTGATTGTGTGGGGATATCAACCGGATTACATGCATCCTCTGCTTGCTCAGGATCCACAGTCGATTCGTTCATTCTTTGGCGATCCCAATCACGGCATGGGTCTTGTCACAAAAGACAACCGAGCGCTTGTCGTTCGACCGGGGGAAGCACTGAGTCAGTTTGAAGACATCCAGCAAGGACTGTTGAGTCAAGGCAGCCTCTTTCTTCTCACCACGACCGGCACACTCTACCGCCAGCAGCAACCGGTGGCCCTGCCCAAGGTGCTCTCGATGGACGGGTCAAGTGAACATGTGTTGTGTGTGACGACCGAGGGCTTGTTTGGGATCGGATCCAATCGATTCCATCAACTGGGCACCCACAGCACCTCACAGCCGGTGCTGATCGAGCATTTCGAGGGACTGGATCTCGGCCAGGTCTCTCTGGCCTGTGGTCCTTTTCATTCGGCGGTCGTGATCGGGGGTGATCTGTACACGTTTGGGTACCAAAAGGAAGGCAGGTTAGGTTGGGGAGAAAAGAAGGAGGACGTGGTGGATTTGGCTGTGTTCTTGGATGGAAGAGGACAAGGGGTGGAAGTGAATGTGATCAAGGTGGCGTGTGGCTCTTGTCATACGATCGTGTTGGATGGTAAGAAGGAATGGAAGGGTGCATGTCACTAAATAAAGTCTAGATGAAGGCAACCTATGGTCTTGTGGAAGTAGTAAGGATGAGGTCATGTCCATTGCTGGTTGATAACATTTGATAGATAAATATGGACAGCTGGGACGTCCGACGACAGAAGATTATGATTTGTATTTTCGTCAGTGTACAACCCTAGGTCAAAAGGCGATAGATTGTTTTGCTGGAAGATGGAATACGTTCATCTTAACTTGAGGTGGCTTAGTGTAAGCACTTGCATATGTCAAAAGGACAACATGATCCCTGCTCTCTCTCTCTCTCTCTTTTACACAAACAATAAAAATAAAAAAAAATTAGAGTTCTCCTTTTTTTTTTAATTCTTTTTTTTTTTTTTTTTTTCCTTATTCTTATTCTCTGGTTGAATGTTGGAAACGTTACGAGTTGTGCCTCATCTTGATTCTAGTCAAGCACTTATTTTTCCAGTGATGGAGTATAAATTGTGTAAAGATTATAAAATAAGAATAGGAAGATCAGCTCTGGACAAGAGACATTCTCCTAGTTTAATGACTTTTAGGAGTAAAGTAGTGAGTAGAAAGCATGCTGAAATATTTGTTGACAACGAACTTGTAAGTGTGAATAGTGGATAAGGATTGAAATTGATAAAGCCTAGGTTTATATAAGAGACACAGGATCATCCTCAGGCACATTTTTAAATAATAAAAGACTCAGTCCACCCAATGAATGCTCACCTGGTTTCATCTTGAGAAATAATGATATTATTCAACTGGGTGTAGACTATCAAGGTGGAACAGAAGGTAAGCAAAAGAAAAAAAAAGAGAGAGAGAGGATGGATGGACTGATGAGATCTCATAGAAATTTATCGCTGTGTAAGAATGCGTATTGAATTGAATGATAATGAAAAAGATTATAGCAGTCAACAATACAAGTAAGCAGAAAAAAAAGAAAAAAGGGAGTGTGTTTAATGACCTGCATCAGTATAAAAACATATCATTCAATTCAAAACTTGACAAAAAGAAAAGTGAATGAGGATGTTCACGTAGAAGAATGTTGTATTTGTCTCTATGCCATTGCACCCTTTCAAGCTTTATTTGTCGCTCCATGTTCACACACCTTTCACTACAAGTGTCTGCGTCCGTTATTAGCCAATCATCCTGGATTTGTTTGTCCACTCTGTCGTCACTATTCTGATTTGGATGCGAATGTGTCTGTGGAAGTAGAGGAGGTAAGTAAAGAAACAGAGAAAGTCAGGTGACTTAGGTTCTTTAGGTTAAAACCATGTTGACATCTTTAAAGGAAGCCAAATAATAAAAAGAGAGGATTTGCATGAATTTGCTTTTGAATCCCATTGAATCTCAGACAAAAAAAAAACACATGGTTTTCTGTGTGTGTGGCAAAAAGAACGCATTATTGCCTGATCTAATTAAAAAATGACCATTAGACTTGAATTCTGATGAAGATCTCTTATTCATTATTCCCTTTTTCCCCCTTTTTTTTATTTATTTATTTTGTGTGGCAGTGAGATGGATCCATTTAAGGAGTAAAAAAAAAAAAAAAAAAAAAAAAGAGATATAAATGACAAGTGAATGATCTTCTTCTTTTTTATGCCTTCTTTATTCTCATCCATTTTGTGCAAAGAATCCTATACTCACTTTATCCATCGATCTAAAGTCAAATCGACACGTTGGTTCACAAAAAGAAAACCAATTTCGTTTGAAGCCATCTGTCTGTTTGAACATGCTATCAAGATAGCTACTGAAGAAGTAAGTGATAGAAGAAAGGGAATGAATAAGCTAATCAATCCATAAAAACAGATGGTTTACGCCGTTCAATCCCAAGGATCTATTTATTACGAAGGAGATTATAGAGTAGCCTCTGACGCAGTGCATGTCTGTCTCGATCAATTTCATCATCTTCTACAGTCCCTTTCAACAGAACACGCTCAACGATTTCAACATCACTGGTCTGAGCCCTTATTTCAACTTCGATCTCGTCTGGATAGTTTACCTTTGCCTTTGTCATGACCATTCGATTGTATATAATTGTATTTGTAAAATAAAAATCATGTTGCATGCTCTCTGTTTCCTATTTGATACATAACCCTCTTCTTAAAAGAAACGAGATGTTGTTTGTAGATGGCAGAGGGGAGGGTGAATAGAAATAGGATTTCATCCAAAAAAAAAAAAAGGACCCTGCATCCAAGGAATCCACAAGCCCATCACAGACCGGTTGAGTTCAACTGGATTCAATACCAGTGAGAATGCTTGGAAACAAGCTGTGAGATCCATCGAAAAAAAAAAGAGAGGGAAAACAGGTTTGATTTATTGTACAAAATAGAAAGGATAGTCCACCAGGCGAGGGATATCAAATAGCCCCCTCAGCCACTTGTGCTTTAAACCAATCCACGGTTTCCTGTAAGCCTTGCTTGACCGAAAACCGAGGTTCCCAACCGATCTCTGTCTTTGCTCTTGTGATATCTGGCTTTCTCTTCTTCGGATCGTCCTTCACGGCCGGCAGGGTGACCACGTCCACCCCATGCTGTGAAGACAAGGGTGCGGTGAGGACCATGTCTCGGATGGTGTTTGCGAATTCCTTGATGGTATATTCATCTGGGTTGCCTATATTCACCGGCTCACTGTAATCACTGTTCATCAGCAAGATCAAGCCGTCGATCAAGTCATGGACATATTGGAACGAACGGGTCTGTTCACCATCGCCATAGATCGTCAACGGTTCTCCTTTGATGGCTTGCATGATAAAGTTACTGACCACACGACCATCCACAGGTGACATACGAGGACCAAAGGTACTAGGATGAAAGATGAGGACAAAAAAAGTGAGCACCGTCCGACTTACTTGAATATACGAGCCACACGAACATCAACGCCTTCTTGTCGCTTGTAGGAATACGTCAGGGTTTCCGCAATCCGTTTGCCTTCATCATAACACGCTCTGGGACCAATCGGATTCACATGACCCCAATACGTTTCCTTTTGGGGGTGTTCTTCAGGATCTCCATAGACCTCTAAAAAAAAAAGAAGAGATGAGCACCCGCTCTCGATCCAGTCACTTCCTCTTACCCGAAGTCGACGTCAGCAAGAATCGAGCCTTGGTCCTCTTGGCCAGCCCGAGCATGTTGATCGTGCCCATGACGCTCGTCTTGACCGTCTTGGTCGGATTGTACTGGTAGTGGGGTGGCGAGGCGGGACAGGCCAGGTGATAGATTTGTGACACCTCGACCAGAAAGGGGTCCACGACGTCATGACGCACCAACTCAAAATGAGGATGGCCAATCCAGTGCTGGACGTTGCGTTTGGTGCCCGTAAAGAAATTGTCGAGCACGACGACCTCATGTCCCATCCACATCAAACGGTCGACCAGGTGGGAGCCGACAAAGCCAGCACCCCCCGTGACCAGAATCCGTTTACGTTCGGACGGTGCGAGTTGTTTCACCGGCGGATAGGCACGGATGGGTTTGAAGAGGATCGTGCCCCCTCGTTCTTCCCGGTCGTTCTTTTCTTGAGGTAGATAAAGGTCACGTAAATAGCTCAAGTCCACAAGCGATCCACTCTCGGCGTGTCCCACGGTTTGTGTCATGAAAGAAATAAAGATGAATAAAAAAGAAAAAGGAATAATAAAAAATAAAGGCTGGCCATTTTAACAACAGCTAAAAAGTCAGAAGCCTTGGACATGATTCCGGTCAAACAAAAGAAGGATCCTTGCTGACTGTCAATCTATCTTTTTTTTTGGATGTCCCCTAAAAAAATAAAATAAAAAAATGGGGCTGCCTTTGTACTTGTTTCTATCCACTTGTCCTTGTTTAAAATGATTCTTTTCATCTGATGTATGACCCACTTAAATCGTATGGACTCTCTTTAGCTGCACCAGGCAATTCAATCGTTGAAAGATCAATGCTAAACACCCATCACGGCTAACAATCGTCGACAGCAAGCTTTGTTCATACTCGAAAAGAGGGTTCATCTGCATCATATACCACCTCTTATTCTCATTGCACCACGCTCTTTGGGCAAAGAGGTATGAGACTAGATAAGAATGAGGTAGGTTTCTATCTTGACCTGCAGTAGCCCAAGTTGTACCTTGATACATGTGTGTGTCCAGTTGGTTTGGATAAAGTCAGTGCCAACCTAAAATAAAACACCTTTTGTCAACGTCTAGACAAAGTCTTCAGGACAGTCAGTCATATATCAGAGTCATTGAGGTGGGGATGAGGTCGTCCAAAGAAGCAAAAAAAAAAAAAAAAAAAAAAAAAGAAAAGCAAAACAAAACGGCATAAAAGAGAAAAACTCCGGCTTTATTATGGATCTCAGCTTATGTGTATTGTAATAAGGCAGCCAAGAGATTTTCATGCGTAGGTTCAAAGATATCATTAAATACATCATCCTTCACCAAATCAAGAGGCGATCCACCCTGTGTTTTATAAATCCACTCAAACACGAGAACTAATGTCTTTAAACCCAAGAGGTATCCCACATCGGGTCCTCCTTTATTTAGGGGTGGATAACGAAACTCTTTTTCATTCTCCACTGAAGTCACACAGTGGGCAAAATCAATAATCTTCACGTCCACCTTGGTACCCAAAGCATCATAAATCATCAAAAGAGAGGAAGCATAAAATCGATAATTGGACATGGTCTTTATGATTTTTGCCAACTTTCTTAATTTTCGAGTGATACTTGGTATCCGTTCGATGCGACATCCACGGCCATTGTCCAGATAGGCTTGTAGGGTATCACGAAATTTAAGAGGCGTCAGTGCACGACCATGGTATTTGTCTTGATGGATGAATTCATTCAGATCCAATTGATAGACCTAATAAATGGGAGGGGGCTTGGGATACAGTTCATACAACATGAATGACAATTACCTGCATACCGCATACTCTCACACCCAACTTTTTACTCGTCGACGTTTCACATTTCAACGTTTGGCTCATCATCTTTTCAAATGTGGCATACACTCCATATTGACGTGTGCCCATCTTGAGATCCAGTATACAAGGATACTGAACACCCTCCGTTAAATCTTCAATCCAAATGTACTTGTTTTCCACCGCCGTCAAGGATGGCCAAGAATGATCTCTTCTCAACCCTGTCTCTTGCTCCGCTTGGACCAGCTGAGGTAAAGAAAGGGTGGAACTTATGGACGGCAAGGTTGGATCCAAAACAAGGTTTGGCATCGACGCACTAAATTTCCGTCTCCAATCCTCTGCCTGAACGAGCCTTTCTTGAATCGCCTGGGCCGAAAAGACTTCACTCAACACCCTCCTTTTAAACCCACGGGCTTGTTGCCAATCCTGAAGTAAGTGAGGATTGTTTTCAAAGAGCACCTCCGGCAGATCTCCACAGGTCACGTTCAAGACACCCATGTAGTGAGAAGTGAAAGGAAGGAGCTCATGATGGATCTGTTCATAAAACGATCGCTCTCGATCCGTCACCTCCTTACAGATCGTTCGTTTCGAAAATCGGAAAAACCTCGCGTGTCCTCCGACTTGATGTCTAAAGGGTAATAAAGGAAGTGAGCTGGTGATCTGAGTTGGATCAAACGGATTCTGTTCTTCATTCGTTTCATCATAGTCGGTCTTCATCGTTTCTCTCTCTCTTTAGAAAAAAAAAAAGTGTGGATGAAAGAAAAAAAAAAAGGGGAAAAAAAAAAAATAGGAAATTCCGAGACAAAAGACAATGAGGTGGGATAAATGAAATTTTGTTACTGAATCCATAGTCACACCACTGCATTTCTCTCTCTCTCTCTCTCTTTCCATGGCCATTTTTTCATCCGGCCTGATGCTCAAAAAAGGCAAAAGCTTTCTACGCTCTTTGGAGGGTTCGACAGCGGTTTTTGAAGACGAAAGAAAGGGTTTGAATCCAATCACGGACTGACAATAAATCATGTCAACAAAGTGTGTGTGGTCCAAAATTCATAAAGAAGCCATGGGTCACCCTTCCTTTCTGATCTTTGGAAGCCAAAGAAGAGATTATGTCAATCAATGCATAGGTGCTTATGTTTTGCAGTAAAAGAGTCAACCTGTTGACCATCGACACCATCCTAAACAAAGTCACTCGAAACATTCTCCGTGTTCAAAAAAAGCCGATGCATTCTTGATGTTTGCACAAAGAGTACAAATGCTTTCCTTTAGAAATCCACGCACTCTCTCTTTTCATTCACATCTCACAAACAATCGAGTTCGATTGATTCAGTGGGTTCTTTTTTCTCTCTTGACTCTTTGTTCTCCCAATGCAAAAAAAAAAAAAAAAAAAAAAAAGCTTGCATAAGTCTTTGATATAAAATGACCCCTTATTGATGTCATGATCCTCTTTTTTTTTTTTTTCACCCAAATCCATTTGCTTGTTTTTTTTTTTTTTTTTTTTTTTTTGAAAAAATGAGACATAAAAGGTATTCCAAACGATCTTTAAAACGTAAAGATCACTTTATTGATTTGGCACAAGAAGCGTTTGAAGAAGCAGATAAAGAAGAAGAAAAGAAAGGCGTGATTGGTGAAGTGATGGAAGCTCTGATTGTCAAGACAGGTGCACCTTTAATGGCCGAAGTCATTTCAGAACAATTCAAGAGTCAAGAGATTATTGAAAAGAGAGCGGCGGAAATGCACGAAAGAAAGACGCCTTCTCCTGACTGTCTCAAGGAACCTGTGGACGAAAAACTAGAGAGGATAGGTCTGACGGACGAGGACGGTCATCGTTTGATATCGTTGGCAGAATATTCTTGGCGACTGTTTCGATTGTTAATGTTGGCTAGTTTAGTCGGATTGATCTGTCAATTTTTAAATCTCCATAAAAAGATACCATTTTATTATTATTGACCATTCTCACTGTCCACTGTCACTTTTTGTGGATCCAACTTGTCCAACTCTTTGTTTAATTTCGCTTGCTGTTCTTGTTTTATTTTCTCTATTAATTCAGGATTCATTTTTGTAAATTCCTTTTTTCTTTTGAATAGCAATATATGGGGTTCAGGCGCTATCAACCAACAAGTCAGTCTTTGTATCATTCTATCCCTTTTCTTTATTACCATGCACCATATAGTGAACCCAACCGATCGATTGATTGACTCCTAATGCTCTCCATTCATCTTCCTTTAATAACCCATAATGGGGTAACCATCTTGCAATCTCTTTGGGTAAAATAACATGTCTGTATTCATGTTCATCATCATAATATTTTGAAGAATAAGTAATCGCGTCTTGATAGTCTCTAATATCTTTTAATCTTTGAATCCTTTCCATCTTCAGCTGATCCTCTGACTTTTTTTCATTAGGAATCGGGGGTGGTGGACGTGTTGTCCTTGTCGGTCTCTTGTAGATTTTCTTTTTAGAAAATAAAGATCGACCTCTTTCTCGAAGAATCGCAATTTCCTCTGCTGTCTTGGCTGTGAGATGATTGTAGTCTTTAATCACACCCCGGTCCAAGTTGGTTTCTTTTATTGTCTCTCTTTTCTTTATCGTCTTGTTGTCTTGATCTTCTCTCTTTTCTGTCTTATTTTCTTCATGCATTTTTATAACCAAAATGTTGCCAAAAAAAAAAAAAAAAAAAAAAAAGCCAGGTCACTTTCTGATGCCCATGCTGTCCTTCAAATTCATGTCACACATCTGTCTCCTCATTGTATTTTCGGCAAGTTGGAATTACAATTATTAAGTTTTCGGTTCAAAGAACGGCAGAAAGATAACAAGTCTTTTGTAGATGACACTATTCAATCTCTTTTTACACACGTGCATGTCGATCTCTTTTTCTCTTTTTCTTTTCTACTTTTTTTTTTAAAAAAAAAGAAATGAATGAAAAGCCATTTGAACAACGCAGGAAATCGTCTACGACTCTCGTCGTACCTTCAATCAAAACCGATCGATCGACTGGCAAAGATGAAGAAAAGAACTGTGAAGGAAAGAGAGGATCGGCTCGCATCGTCGCCATCCTGATGGTCACCTTGGGTTCCTTGTTGGCCCTTGCCTTTATTCTGATCGGACTAGGGAAAGCAGTCGAACATCAGCAGAATCATCCGTCGGTCGATGATCATCACCCGACAAAGTTGATCATCGTCAGTAATGCTTCGATATTAAGTAAACTACTTTTAAAGGAAATGACAATGACGATTTCATCCACTGCCATTTAAATTTCTGTACATAAAATAGGAACCCATTCTTCTCTTTTTGTATATCCACTCGAGGATGTCAATTGTAATAAACTAAAACAATGTCAAAACAATAGGGTCATTTTTTAAATAGGCTCTCTTTATCACTTCTGATTGTCCCTCTTCTCCCCCCCCCCTTTTTTTTTATTCAAAAGAACCAAATCCTAAAGATTTGAATGTGACATGATCTTCTTTGTTCATACATGCCCCATTTTTTATATTGACAAATCCTGTAGTTGTTTATATCTGGTTAAAGCTCATCTCTGAAAAGGAGTCCAACTAGAGTGATCCATCGAATGATCCACCGTGTCTTAGCACAAAGAAGCCTACAACAGGATGGACAATAGAAAAAGCCATCTGTTCCATTTCCCACTCAAATCAACCTGTTTGCCATTTCTTTTAGTTTCCGTAGGGTTCTTTTTTCTTTCACTGGCCCTGGATCGCCTTTGGATATCGATGGCATGATGGTGAATTTAAAAGACACTAAAATGAGTTCATTCCTCTTCCTCTTGCTTTTGAAACCTTCTCGGTCCAAACATGCTCTGTCTACATCATTTCAGTATCCACACCTCTACAGAACCTTTGGAAAGCATCACGGTTGAATCGCGTTACTTTCCACAGACGAGCAAATCGTCGACTGGATCCTGCTGCCCCAAAGATCATTTACAGAAAAACGCATTGGCTCTCTCGATCGAATAAGCATCGACTGGGTTGTGCTCAGGATGGAGATCCAAAGGGGGGGGGGCTCGGATGCTCTCAACCAAAGCCCCATCCCATCTCATAATAAAAAAAGACATGGATCTCTTGCCATCTCTTTTCAACAACACTTTGTCACCCGCCTCTCATACTGTTACAAACAGAAAAAGTGTCAAGACAAGACGCTCTTTATTTCTTTTTTTTTTTTTTTCTCGTTGCAGTTAAAATACAAAACTTCCTTAGATAAGAGTTTCATAAGGAATGGGAGCAATGGTTTGAGGAACATTGTTCTTGGTAGAGACGTGACGAGCATCACGAGGTTGAGCAGGAAGTCTCTTGAGGTTGAAGGTGACTATAAAAAAAAATTAAAACCATGTGTGAGAAACCCAAGGGTTCAACCTACCACCAGCAGCCTTGGCTTCCTTCTTCTTTTGAGCGTTGGACTTGACACGGTCCAAGAATTCTTGACGACACTTGGAGTGTCTGATGTGTTCAACACGAACGTTCACACGCTTCTCAATGTATCGGTTACCGACGACCTTGTGAACGATGACACCTACAGAAGACTTGGTGACGTTGTAGATGATGCCAGTACGACTAAGACAGTGTCAATGCTATTTTTAATGTATCCCTGCTGCCTATTTACCCGTGGTAGAACTTGTGGGGCATACCCTTTTGAACGGCAGCATTGGCCTTGATGTCGACAATATCACCCACCTTGTAAGTCTTCAAGTAGGTCGAAAGAGGAATGACACCATGTTCTCTAAAGTTACGAGAGAACATGTGACGAGTACGAGCACGAACTACATGTTGAATTTAGATTGGATCTTGGCCGTGATGTCATGGATACTTACGACCGAATGAGTGAGGCATCTTATCGAAGTGGTATGAAAAAGAGACCGAAAAAAGTAAAGGGTGAAAAAAAAATTGTGGATATAGCCATGAACAGAAAAAAAAAAAAATTGCTGTGGCTTAGGACCCACCCAGTGGCTTGTGGGTCTCTTTGAAAATTTTAAAGAAGAGGCAAGCAACAAAGGGGGATCGTTCTCTTTTACACCATGACCGGTACCACCAGAAACTACCACAAGACCTCTACTGTCCCCAAGCGTCCTTTCGAATCCGCTCGTCTTGACCAAGAACTCAAGTTGATTGGTGAGTTTGGTCTCAAGAACAAGAGAGAAATCTGGAGAGTTGGATTCACTCTTTCCAAGATCCGTCGTGCTGCTCGTGAACTTTTAAAGTTGGACGAAAAGGACCCTCGTCGTCTCTTTGAAGGTAATGCGTTGATCCGTCGTTTGGTGCGTATCGGTGTCCTTGACGAAACCCGTATGAAGCTCGATTACGTCCTTGCCCTCAAGATTGAAGATTTCTTGGAACGTCGTCTCCAAACCCAAGTGTTCAAGTTGGGTCTTGCCAAGTCCATTCACCACGCTCGTGTCTTGATCCGTCAACGTCACATTCGTGTCGGTAAGCAAATCGTCAATGTTCCCTCTTTCATCGTCCGTTTGGATTCTCAAAAGCACATTGATTTCGCCTTGACCTCTCCTTATGGTGGTGGCCGTGCTGGTCGTGTCAAGAGAAAGAGAGCTGCTGCCGGTAGTGGTGAAGCTGCTGATGAAGAAGATGAAGAGTAAATGGGTCGTGCTGCTTGAACCTCACTCTATATGAACCTTTGCAAATAAAAAAACAACAATGGATGTTTGTAAAAAAAGACTTTTTTTTTATAAAACAACATCTCAATTGCAAAGCACCTGTTCTTATTCTATTATCAAGGTGAATAATAGAATAAAACAGTATCATATAAAGCCCATCCCCCCTCTGGTCATTCAGTTCGTGTCTCTGGTTGTTTCTAAACTTTCTTTTTTTTTTAAAAAAAAAAAGGAGGGAAGCATCTGACTATCTTGGTACATAGATACGCCATGTTAATTAACAGTAGTTCGGTGGAACCCACCACTTTATTGAGTATTCTATTCTACAGACACGAATTTTCAAGTGAATGCCACGGGCTTTTTTTTCTCTCTCTCTTTGCAATTGAGTGATTTTTTTTTTTATTAAGTAGATGTAAAATAAGTGAGAGAGTATCAAACAATCTAAAGATGGTGTGTATATGCATACTTTTTTTTTTTTCTTTTTTTTTTACAGTGCAAAAAATTGCTCGTTACGAGCCTTGAGAGACCCTCTGGAGGTGAAAAAGAGCCTTAAGTCATAAAGCAAGTCATTCCAATCCCTAAACAGACTCATCCTTCCAAAGACGATAGCCAGCCAGATACCCAAGCTACTCACGTAGGCCTCGGCTGCGATCATGACGCCAAAAGGAGGCAGATAATCCCGAATGTCCTCCGTACAGTTGTCTTGACTGCCGTCTGGAGAAATCATGCATTCGATCCAATTCAACTTGATCGAGTTATCCTTGACAAGCGTTTTCATCTTGTTGATTTGAGTAAAATAGAAAATCTAGAAAAAAAAAAAAACAAAAAGATGAGCACAAGACAGGTCTCGGACGCGATGCATTACCCAATAAAAGACGACGGCACTGATGGCCAAGACGGCCAGCAGGAGCGCACGCCACTGGATCTTGACGGCCACCAAGACATGTTTATGGGTCCGGGTGGTGATGCCGGCCGGATTCGGATCACTCTGCGTCGAGTGACGCGTTTCGGACAGGGTGGATTCCTGAAAGGCCATCCGGGCGATATACACAAAGGTCGCCAGGTGCACCAAGAAGGCCGGACAGATCACGGCGATCATGGGATAAAAGAAGGTCTCGAAGATGGCGTCCATCGAGACCAGACAGAGATCGGCAAATTCAAACTTCACCTTGTGCAGACCGAGGATGACGGCCATGATGATAGCAGGATACCCCCAGCAGAAGGCGTTCAGGATATCGTACCGGTCCGAGAAAAAGTTCGATCGCCAGACGGTGTGCAGGTGCAGGTTGAGGATAAGGGCCGCACTCCAGCAGCAGGTCGCGAGGGAACCAAAGATCAAAAGCGCGCCTTGGACCGCACAGAGCGGGTTGTTGTCTTGGGTGCTTGGGGTCGTGCTGTTGGCACACTGGATCCGTGTGGGGTCGCCGACAGAGAAGAAGCCGACGAGGCTAAAGACAAAGAGGGCGATGGAAAAGTTGAGGATGAGTAGAGAAGGATGTCTTCTTTTGTCGGGCAGGACGAGGTAGCTGATCGCCATAAAGAGGCACAAGACGCTCGAAATCGCCCGTAAAATGGTGGTCGCCTGGAAACCACGTCGGGTCCATCCTGTAGGATAAAACTGGGTCATATTAGAAAAGGAAAGAGAGGGAAAACGTCGACTTACAAAGTTTTGACTTGGACAGGGCATACAGCAACCTGCGAGACATAATGTTTCGGATGAGGAGGAGAAAGGGTCAAGGTCTTTGATGAAAGGCGATGGACATTTGGCCGCTATGAAATTCGCTGGAACGGCAGATAGGTTGTAATAGGCATTTGGATTTGTCACTTTGGATGGTATTGAATTACAGGTAGCATTGGAGGAAGAGAGCGTTAGACCTGTCAAGGGGGATGTTTGATTACAGTTGGGTAAAAGGTTGATGCCCGCAAGGTCGAATATCTTTGAACATCTGTGGTAAACATCATCACAGGCAGACATACAACCCATTTTAGGTTCTGGTTTCCCATGAGAAAAAAAAAAAAAAGTGAGTTAATAAACATTAAAAACGATTGGCTTTGTGTGATCTACCGTTGTTGTCGCATTTAGGGTAAGTAAAAGAACATGCATATCTATAATAAGCATCGACACATGTTGGAGCAATCTGATTAAAGCCATGGCTGATGTTGACCAAGTGTGTCAATTGTTGCTCAAGAAGTGGGATGGATGTTCCATTGACGTAAATTGAATAGTCAATGTATTTCTAAATAAAGAAAAAGTTTAATTTTGTGTGTGTGTGTGTGTGTATCCAGATTTTGTTTGATGCTTACACTGCATATTCCTACAGTGGGATAAGATGTGCATAAGGCTATTTTTTATATAGAAAACGATGAATCTCAAATAGAAAATTTAATAAATAAAAGCATACCGTTTGTATCAGAAGCATTTATATTATTCACCCCATTGTTAACAAATCGACTACTTGTACTCTGTGTATTGTTGACTGTGTATGTTTGACCAAAGACAAGTGAAAAGCATGTCATCAGGACAAGCATAACCTTGTGGATGTTGTTAAAAGCCATTGTGCTGTTGACAAAAAAAACAAAAGAAGGATTGCTAATTGGATCAGAAAAAAGCTTTTGGGGTAACTGATGTTAAAAGTCAGTAACAGGAAGAAAGAAGGAAAAAGAGAGAAAAGTGAGACAATTAAGAATCTCGAATAAAAATCGATAAAAAAAAATTAGCATCAAAAATCAATTCTATTATTAATTTCATGAGCTTCTCCCATGCAGCTGAAATAAAGGTTTGACCAATGGTCTTTACTGATCATTGGCTGTAATTGATCTTTCAATGATAAAGACAAACCCCATCCCCCTTTTTTCTTATTCAATGTTTATAGTTCAGGAGTTGTTTGCATCAATGTTTCATTTCTTGCAATTGTTTCAAGAATCATGAGAAATAGCTACCCTATTTTTTATATAAAAAGTCATTAAAGAAATGAAAAAGACAATTATTTATAAAGAATTAAAAAAAAAGGAAAAAGACAATGATAGATGAGAGTACCTACTGACAAAACTTGGGGCGTCGCATTCACTCAGCTAAAGATACACACAGACTCCAATCTGTCATACTTTAAATTTTACAATTCAACTTGCAGTTACACATGTCTTTCCTATCATTGTCATCCTTTCACAGGCTTGATGTAAAGTATACAAGAGTCACGACGAGAAAGAAGAGATAGACGGTGGTTGTCAAATCATGAAGAATCAACAAGATGTGTAGCATGTCTTTTTTTTTTTAAAAAAAAAGTCAATAGCCTTAAATATACATCCTGCGATCCCTTCTGAGATTTCTAAATGCTTTATGTACCTAAATGTCACAGTTAGCCCCGCCCGTGCATAACTTTCGAAAACTGCGTGTGAATTCATCTGGACTCTTTTTTGTATCTTTGACTATTCCTCTTTCTATCCACCACACAGCCTGTCTCTGTATAAACAGGAAGGTTATCGTCACTTTAAACATCAGAATTATAGTGTGTGTATTTGTTTATGCACGTGTGTATTTTTGTAACAGGTCACTTATTATGTAAGCCATTTGGAATAATTGGATTATGTAGAGTGATAACTCCGAAACAATACCAAGAAATAACCTAACAGCACAAAATGTGAAAGAACATGAACCTGAATCATTCAAGAGGAAGATAGTGACAAGCATGATACAACAGCTTAATGATTAAAGGTAGCATGAGAGGTTAAATTGGTAAAGAGAGATAGAAAAGCAAATGACGAAAAAAAAAAAAAAAAATTAAAGATGATACAAACTAAAAGATTTAATTTAAACCTTTATCTTTTTGGCACTTCATTTTAATTAATTTCTTTTTTATTTCCGGAATACACAACATATCAAATTATTAAACTGTACACAAGTCAAAATTCAAAGCTTTGGATACGACGATCGTTCAATAATACAATGTGCACATCTTGTTCTGGCCTCTTCAAGAAGACGTGAAAGATTTTACAGAATTCATCTGTTTCTGATCCAGAAATTAAAAGGTTGTACTAAGCTCTCAAGCTTCAGAAATAAGTGTGCTCATTCGACACGTTTCACCTCTTGTGTCTGCTCAAATTCAGTAAAGTCTGAATCATTGGTTCCCATTATACGGTAATCTCATGATCCTTTAGCTTATGAACTCCTGTCTCACCAACAAACAGTGGGGTTTTCTTATCGATCTTTTCTGATCTTTGTTGAAAATCAAAAAATTAAGGCTTTTTATCAAGATGGCTGAAGTTCAAAACTTATTCCATTTTGCTTGATGATCTTGTTGTATACAACGCGTTCCAGTATGGCCATACGATTCTCTATAATTTTCGTTTCTTTTTTTTTTTTTTTTAAAAAAAAAAAAAAATGGTTTGATACGCGTATCTCTTTGGTGGATTGTGATGATAGCATTGGCTTTTATTTATTCTTTAATTTAGGGTGACATCCGAGGGATTGTCAACTATGTTTTGCAGATGATGCGAGTCTTTATGATCAAGCCTCCCTTTGTTTAGATATCAATCTCACAGAATAACGTGACTCAAGATGTTTTCGAGCTTTTAAATAGGACAGTAACCAGGTAACTGTCAGAGGATAAGAACAATGCTGTCCATGTAAAACAGACTTGAAGATCAAGGATGGATTGTATTCACTTTTTTTCCCACGTTTTTCAATAGAATACCCACAATGATGGCTTGCCATGATCGGATCCACCTTTCGGATCTGGATTTCTCATTGTATGAGCCAAAGACAGATCGTTGACGTGATCTAAAAGAATGATCGGATGTGTGATCGACCCCGCCCAAGACGACAGTGTTTAGATACAACTCTGTCATTTTGTAAAGTATTCGACCGAGAAGCTTCAATACACTCCATTTTTAAGCAGATATTAAGTTTATTTATCAGTCTTACAGTGGGTTAAAAAAAAGATGCTGCTGATAGCAATCTTCTATTTAAAAAGAAAAGAGAATGACTGATTGCATTCAGACTGAAATATTTACAATGCATAAAGTCTTTGATGAATCAATCAGTATAATGTTGTACTACTGACATATGAGATCAGATACCAAAGTTGTATATTTGTTCAGTGAAAACTGTAGGAGCAAAGCTTTTTTAAATGCTGTCAGTTTTGATTCTTTTGAGATGAGTTCTAGGAAAGAGTTTTCTTTTAGCTATTGTTATGAACAAGATATTGTACGATTGGATGCAGATAAGCCAAGTTATATGCTCACTGAAAACAAAAAAAAGTTGTTTAATTTTAGTCTTCTTTTTGAAATATTCTTTTGGATGTGAATCCTTTTTTGACTTTATTCTCAATTATACTCTTTCGTCTCAGATTAATCTAGAACATCGATCAAATGCTTAGTTTTGAAGGAATGGATCGAAAAGTATAGATGCTGATTTTCTATTGACTTATAGACTTGATACTTTGCAAAAATATTCGCAATACCAACAAGGACACCTTTTCCCAATGCAATATTTCGACGATTCAGTGATATGGCTGGACTGAAATGGTAAACGGTCTTTCATAATATGTGTTCTGCCCATCGTGGTCGAATCAATCCTTTTACCAGGTTAGAGATCGAGGCTAAAGAACTAAAGTCACCCAAGTTGCATAGAATCTGTTTTACAAGAAACAAGAAACTACAAGTTGTCGTTTTTCTGTTGAAATCATCTGGAGGAAATATAGGTGACGATCAAAAGACAAGCGTGTGTTTGGTAAAGCTATATCGCAACACGTAACAGATGTTAGATGACAGATTTCTGTTACGAACATTCTGTTGTTAATACTACGGCAAGTCGCTTTGAGTCCCTGATTTTAATCAAAGGCCACAACCATGTTCATAAAAGGTATGCAACAATTAAGGTCTTCGAGCATGTCGATGGGCTCAAACAAGACGCGGGATTTGTTGCATTGGTACAACGGGTGTATTGGAATTATCACAGCAAATTAAAAATTCTCCACATAAAGTATTTCCTATCTCGTTTTATATGAAACTACTTCTCTCGAAAATCAAAAGTGTCTAAACTATGATTTCATCTCGTTTCATTTTAGGCTTTGTTTAGAACAAAAAAAAAGGCTGTCTCATGAAATATTTGGAGTTTTACAAAACCGTGCATAATACAAAAATTATTGTAGTGCCAGTATCAATCCTATGAACAAAGAAATAGAAACTAAATATAGAGATGACCCAATGGAAATACAATAGGATAGACTTTCCAACTATAGAATGGGCAAGCGAATCTTTAAAGCGTCGACCCCAACCCAAAATCCAATCCAAAAGGAGTCCAGATTATTCTGCATCTCAAGACAAAGGAATTATGATCAAGCCCCTTGAAATAGAATATATAAATATAAACAATGAGCATATTTTAATAAAGGATATCTTTCTTTCTTCTAAAAAGGATCCTAGTATATCATATCTATTTTGGGGTTACCATTTTTATAAGAAGACTTACACATATGTATTCAAATAACTAACAATATGCAAACTCAAGTGCTTTCGCAAATGATCGACAGAGTCAAAACATGTGGAAGCAAACAAAGCGCATCAGACTACAGTTGAAACCTTGACAAATGTCATCTTGACAATGTAAGGTTCACTCTTTACCTCAGCCTAGTATCGTTGGATTCATTCAGACCATCCGATTTAGAGCTCATTTCAGTAGACATTCAAAGATTTTGTAACAGAAACAATCGGAAAGTCTGTTGGGTCTCAAAGCAAAGCTCAAGAGCATAAAAAGACATGCGGCATCATGGATTTAGAAGATAGGATCCATAAGAAGTCAAGCCAAAATAAATCTGAGCATATCACCAAGCTCTGCATCGTCAGCTTATGGACTAATGTAACGATACATACTTCGAAAGAAGAGCCTACAAAAACAATCTTTGAATATCGAATTCTTTGTTTATTGTAGCACTCACGCCTTATGATGCATGTCATAGGATACGTTAATAAAGTGGTAGTTATGAATGGTCTAGAAAAGACATACAATGGATGATGATTATTTTCAAGTAGCAACCCCTAACCCTGCATAGTATATAAGAATCATGAAAGAGAACGACAATGTTAGGATATCATTCCTAATAGCTCTGTCATTTTCCGAATTACTTTAAACATGATTTATACTCTCTCTCGAGACCTTTGCAGAAAACTTGAAATGCCGCACTTCCCTTTTAAGATCTTTGCAGAAAACATCTCTATGCATCCTCTTTTTAGGTTTATATTTTCAAAAAATCAGAAAGATTTACAATCATAAACGACTGTCTACATGCAAAGATTGCGGCTGTTCAAACTCCTTACATCAACACATATAAAAGACGTACTCTCTTTGCTCTCAATCAACTCATTATCAAGCAATAGTCTATTCTATATACAAACATGCGTTTATCTCTCATCTTCTTTGGTTTATAATCTGTCTTTATGATCGCGTCTTCACTTCCTCTTGGCTCTATTGGATTAGAAAAAAGACGGGCTAGTGGTGTTGCTCAAAGCACTGCTGCTTTTGCTCAAGGCGCTTCTAGTGCTGTTGAAAACGCTATGGGTGCTGCTCAAGGCGCTGCTGATGCTACTGCAAAGATTGCTGATGCTACTGCAAAGATTGCTGGTGGATTGCGTTAACATTAAAACATTGTTTTCTAGCATACCCTCTTTTTGGCAGTATTTTTACTCTTCTTCCAAAGTTCATTAATACCCTTGACATACTACTAGAAGGAAATATAAATTAATAAAATAAAGCATATAAAACCTCTTTTTTGCAAATAAAACATATCTATTTTGTTCTTTTTTTTCTTTTCTTGAATTACATTGTCCATAAAAAGGGATACAATACTCCTTATGAATGACTTGTTATTTTTCTATCATTTTGTGCAAAAGGAGAAACGATATAAAAAAAAGGGGTATTTTGCGCTATTCACTCATGAGCAACATGATAAAAAGTTTTGGATACAGACTTCTAATTCAGATTGTGTGATAAATGATGATAAACATTTGTATGGCGACGTCCATTTGAGCTACTTTATGCGTTTGGACATCTTTAGATGGTACTATCCTTTGCTTTTGCTGATAGAAAGTCAAGGCTAAATGGATTTATCAAATGGCGTAGTTACTGGTTTAGAAATGTATCTATGAATGATGATATACGTACTTTGTCTAGAAACTCAAGCTTATACGAAATACATGTTTCATTTAGCCTATGTTGATACTTCATGTATAGAGCAAAGTAACAATAATAATAAAAAAGCATACAAAGACAAAAAGATCATTTATGACTTAAAAGGGTAAAAATTATATACCTTTTGTCAAAGTCCATAAACAGAAAGGCAATGCTATTTGGCTACAAGAATTAAAAAAGATGAGGAGTGTAGTGTAAAGAAGAAAGAATTGAAGCTCTTCATATACATATCCTTGTAATAAACAGTGACAGTATTCCTTTCTTTTTTTCCATCTCAGGTGTAATAATAATGTTTGATAACAACAAAAGATGAATGCTTTATGTTTATTTAGAGCATGAACATTCATCACATTGATGACTCAAAAAGGCAACAAAAAGATTGTATTCTTAATAAAGAAGTACCTTGACAGGTCAAGTATGAAGTAAAGACTGTCATTCACTGGCAGTTAGGATATAAAAGACTCTAATATGCTTTCTTTCTCAGTAACTCTGACTTGATCATTTTCAATAAACAAAAATGATTTGTAAAAATATATATATGCCATTGTTAACCCTAGATCATCTCAAAAAAATTTTCATCATCCCATTTTACGCTAAAACTCTGAAAGACCCTAAATACAACTCAATATTTCAGGGTTTATCTACACTCAGACTATCCAAGTATTACATCTTACATTATCATGACAAGTTTACAATACATGACTTTTTTTTTTTTTTTTTTTTTTCTACAGTCATCCGATTCATATGGAAAGCCCACTGGGAGCAATTCTTTGAACATACTCCTGTCTTGGGTGAGGTTGTCATCAATAAAACCCAGAGAGAGATATTGAAACTATCTGCTTACAATTCTCTATGCTAATATCTTTTGTACAAGTCACTCTTTCATACGTTTAAATAAAATATTTTATTTAATGGCCTAAATGAGCACGCGGTGTTTCAAGACGCCATAATTGCCCAAGCCAGGTCAAATGAGATGTAAAAGAAGCTAAAAAATCCCTTGTGGAAGCAAGGACAAAAAAAGAAAAGAAAATGAATGGGTAAGGAAGGAAAGATGTGAGATAGACATCAGTATGAGCTCTGGGGTAATTTTTGCCCGAGGTAGACTGACGACGTAGGCGGATCATTTAGGTAAAGTAGATGGTTAGGTTCATAAAGGATAGTACAAGCAGTTGGGTGAACACATTGGAATTTTATCCACGGAGTTTAGGCATGGTCAAGGACATGTCCTGTACGGTACTTCTATGGTGGGGCAAAGTCATATGACGCCAAGTCTTTGAGGTCAATAAGGCTAGACTAGACGAAGAAGTTGGCAACAGCCTTACAAGTAGATGCCTTGAATCGCTACAGAGCGGCGTAAATTCGATGAAGAAATGCTTTGCAAAGACGTTGGATCTTACAGTCAGTAGGTTCATTGATGAGAGTAGGGTCGCGAATGATTGAAGAGTCTAAAAGATCGAAATCGCCACGGACTGTGATGTTGAATTTGCTCAAGTATGAACAAAGCTCGGTTTCATAACCAATATGGATCAGAAAGATGACTAAACCTCTCTCTCTCTCTCTCTCTCTCTCAATAATGGATATCCAGAATTCGACGAGCGTTGATGTGTAATCTGCAAATGTTAGAGCGCAATTGTTGTAGAGGCAGGCGACGTCGTAAAGATACATAAATGAGTCTAAAGCCTGCTAGTTTAGGAGGTGAAGAAAATTGCCTGGCAATAGCAGTCAGACTAGGTTGAGAACTATCGCGTTTAGGTTTAACAATCTTAGGTGGAGGAGTGGAGGCGTTTTAAGCTTAGATGGGGGCGCTTAGATGAGGTGGGAGGAGAAAACGTTTAGCGATATGATGCGTTCAGATAACGGTGGGAAATCTGTGGTTGACAACTTCAGAGTAAGTTATTTCCGTAAGAAAACATTCTCGTGTTGTAGCTTGAGTATCTCAACATGGGCAGCAATTAAGCTTGTCTGCCTGCCTGCAGTCGTTGGAGGCTGCTTGCTGTTGTGATGCATAGTGAGGACTTACAAACAAGGCAAAATCTACAGAAAGTGACGGAGAGCCTTACTGTTTCATACGCTCGCACCATCCTTAATCCTTGAACTTTTTGATGAACTTTAATAATTAAAATATTCATCCATAAAAAACTAAAATACTGTAATTTCGTCACTGTTTAAAAAAGACCAATAAACAAGAAAAGACAAGTTCAGTGTCCTATGTCCTAAAATGCAGTGATCCTTAATAACTTGCTGATGTGCATTATCTTGTTTTATCTTGGAAGGAGATGCAATGTACTATACTACTTGGAAAATTCTTTTTTGAACAATCAAAAAATGATTCACCCTCCAAAGGTTACACACTAGCAACAACAAAAAGAAAAGTGTCAGCCCATGTTTTCATACTTGTAGCACGTCCCTTGCGTCTAATCCTATTAGTACTGCGTAATATGGCGTATTCTTTGGTCTCTCTTTGGTTGAGAATTAATAATTGATCAAGCAAGTTATGCAGTGACATGGACATCATCGAGTGAGAAATTACATCGTAGTTCGTACACTACAGCTGTTTTTGTATAAATTATCAAATGTTCATAATTGCAAGCAGTTTTTTTTGTTATCCTATTTCAAATATGATTCCATTGTAAAATAAACTTCATATTTTCTTTTTCAAACATGACAAGAGTGTTTTTTAAAAGTTCTCAAAATGAACCAAAGTGTCAAACTGAACAAAAGCTTTTATTCAATTTTTTTAGAGATTGATATTTGTCAGAAAGGATATAAAGCTAGTTAATCAAGACTAACAGTTACACTTGTCACCACAAGCACATTCTATAGTACGATGAGGGATTTGTTAAAAAAGAAAAAATCAATTATAAAAGAGTACCTTTGCTTGATTCTAAATGATAGTTTAGTATTAAGCTTTTTGCGTTTATTTTTCATTATTACCTCCACAAGCACAAGCATTCTTTTGTTTGTTTCCACAGCTTTCACAAGAGCACTTTTCACCACAGTTACAATCCTTAGTTCCAGAGCATCTAAAGAAAGACGCGTATTATTAAATAGCACACAAATACCTTGATGATATTCATCCTATACTTTACTGGCAAACGTCTTTCTTACAGGGGCAAGCCATTTTAATTTGTAAAACAAGAAAAAAAGAAGAAAAAAATTGCAGTGAATTGCATTGGGGAATGATTTTATTGAACATTTCATTTTCCGCCATAATCCCCCCTCTCAAGGCAGACCGTCCAGGAGTACCTCATCGGCCACACATGGTTCCACCAGGATTGAGATGACATGATCGAGATGGACGATAAAAAAGTTTATGTTTATTATAAATCCAGTGGTAAACAATAACAAAAGAAACAAATTCAAATTATTTTAGGCCCATGACATACATGGAACTGACACGCTTCGTTCTTTCTATATCTGCGTTGGGTTTATGATCCAAAGCAACATCGGCATGATCAATGCAATGTCTTGGGAAAACACCCTTTGCATAGTTCCTGGTCACATTGATACCTTGACACCAGCCATCATCGTATTCTACAAGTAACTCGATGCGGTCTCCAGGTTCAATTTCTAATTCATCACTCAAGGTGGGTACGTAGGTAGCGATGACCGTGAAGGTCCCAAGTGAAGAAGCGGCTTGAGCTTCTGGAGGTGCAGTTGCAGGCGCGACGGCCACCGCTCCACCGGCTATGGCTGCTGCCGCAGGCACGGCTGGAGGAATGGTTGGAGCAAGGTTTTGGGCAGGCAACTGTTGTTGTACGGCAATAGGTGATTGCGTTTGATAGTACTGCTGCTGTTGTTCAATCATTTCTTTGCTGCCATCATCGACCAGTGCTGGAGGTTCATGAGCCTGTTGGCCAACTGGAGCCTCGTCGTGGTACATTGGTTGAGCATCAAAGTTTTCGGCTTCATAGTCACTATAACCCTTGGGCTCGCCGCTGCCGTCACCTCCGAGGTATGTACTGGCCCGGGTGGTCATTCGAGCAGCTCGGCTCTGCTTCAATTCTCTTCTTCTCTTTCTGCGGACATAAAGAAGGGCAGCTGAACCAATGACAGCTGCTACGACAACTCCGACAATGCCTCCAGCTATGGCACCTGCGTACGATTGGGTTGAACCTGAAGTGTCAAGGGATTCTGCAGCTACTGAACCAGAGGAAAGGGCTGAGCTACTCGTCATGGTGCTGCTTGGAGTGACAGTGCCGCTGATATTTCGTGCTGCTGACAGAATGTGACTCGAAGGACTGCTAGCAGAAGAAATGCCGCTGCTGGAAAGAGTGGCTAAAGTACTACTGGCTAGAGTACTACTTGTTAAGGTACTGCTTGTTAAGGTGCTACTGGTTAAGGTGGTAGTAGTTAAAGTGGTGGTGCTAGGTAAAGCACTACTAGTAGTCAAAGAGCTGGTAGTTAAAGAACTGGTAGTTAAAGAGCTGCTAGTCGGAGTAGCTGTAGCTGAATTTCCGGCACTACTGTTGACGCTTTTGTCTTTTGATTTAGCTGTAGTATGGGTAGAATGAGCACTAGAATGTGTCTTGGTTGTCGATTCTTCTTTTGTTTTGGTTGATTTCTTTGAAGTTGAGGTATCTTTCTCCTTTTCTGAAGTTGAGGTCTTTGTCGCTTTTTTTGATGAGGTGCTGGTCTTTTCTGCTTCTGAGGATTTTGTCGACTTTTCAGAATTTTTACTACTCTTTTTGTTGGCTATAGACCCACTGTTAGAATAGGGCTCCCCTTCCTAGTATTCAAAAAATATTTACATGAATCGCTCGAGTCTTCTTCATTTTGAAAAGAAGCAGCTCTCTTTTCAGGTAACCACAGTGCGTTTGCTGTTGTAAGGATGCTGGCCATGGCCAACCATGAGGACATGTGATTACTACTCATCTTGAAAATGTTGAAAGGAATGTAAAATAAATGAGAGTATAAACAAGAACTAATGAAAAATAGTTTTCTCGATGATGAATCGAAAATAAAAAGAATGAGCTGAAGAAAATTAGTATAAGCGAGGAGCTTTCATCTTTTTGGTATATCGAAATGAGACACACAATGTTGTACGAAAAAACTTCCTCGGTGTAACCTAGATTAGACAAGATCATTCTTTACATTGTATGTTTTTGAAGTGGTTTGCTACTAGAAAATTGAATGGATGTAAGCATTTAAAGGTTTTTAAGCAATGAAATATTGTTGAGATTAAATTGATTTAAACAAAAAACGATTGAATGAGATTGGATGGTCTTTGTTACGTTATAAAACACACTTCTTTTATTGACAGCATAAAATTAATTCTGGTTTATTTGCATACTGATCCATGACAGAACAAGTCAATGGAAATCCAACTTGAATAACTTGGATCATCTTTGCTTTCTTTAAACTAAAAAATGATTATTGAATGCTGATTCAATTGAGGATTACTATTTTTTTTGAGATTAAATAAATAGCTTCAAACCTCACATGTGCATCATGTAACATCAATTCTGTAATTTAACGGAAAACCCGAATTCAAACCATCTCCTCCAGGATTACACAATGGCTTTCTTTATCAAAGTTTCTTTTGTTCTTCTTTGGGTCATTGTTGTTTAGCGGGAGTTAATTATGGTTTTATACATTTAGCCATTCGTTTGGGTATGCGTGTTTTGGAAAGCAATCTGAATAACGTGTTTCAATGCTTTATCTCAAATGTGTCAATATGATCACACAATAAAGCTCTTAATTATTGTTAAATTACTTGTTTGTTCAACTACAAATATGTATACCTGGCTATACCCAGGTTCAATGTTCATTTCGAGAGTTTGGACATTCTCCTTCTGCAGATTGCTTTAAATGGAAAGTGCTGCTTTCCAAGGCCTAGAAACTCCTCCTTTTTTTTTCTTCTCTCTATTCTTATGTTTCTTTTCTCATTTATTAAAGTATCGATAAATATGCTGAGCTATTATAAGTAACATGTCAATAAATAAAAAACATTCAAATCTATCCAATTTATATATTTCTTTCTTTTTGGTTTCATAGAATTTATTTATTCTAGTCTACTTTTAGAACGTGCACATTTTTGATATCATGAATTATAATCCTCTCATCATTAAAACTTTTTAAAAAAGAATGATTATTGGCTGTAGAATTAAGAAAAAACCTTGTTGAAAAAAAAAGCAAATATATCAAAAGGTTTATCAATCAACCCAAACTTTTCTTTTTTTTAAAATAACTATGGAATTTAGACTTTTACATTTGAAGCCCAGAATTTTTTTAAATGAAAAAAAAAACAGGTTTTATTGAAAAAAGCTACAGTTGACATCCGTTTTCGTAGCGTCATTAGGAGCATCGATATGAACCTCAACGTTTCAACTAGAATCCAGGCTGGACCGCTTTTTTGTGCTCCACACTCTCGATGCTTTTATAAATCATTCTCGCATATTCAGAAGAACACGTTCCTAATCCATCTTTTTCAACTATAATGGATAACTCAGCTCAGAGTAACCAACATCTCATGTTTCTCTATACTGACACCTTAAGCACCCGTCTATCCGGCTTCAATTCTATAGGTTCAAGTTCAACAAAAAATAGATCCCCTTAGGACCTTTTCGCTTGTTAGCTGCACTGATGGCACTACGTTTCATATGTTATTGGGCAAATTTTACGAAAAAATGCTTGGAACAGTAAACCCTCGGACCACATCAAACTGTAGGTCCCTGATCATCTTCAGCCAACCTTCTTTCACAAAGATTCTTTCACTCGTTTACTAAATCTCTTTTTCTTTTTTTTTTTGTATAAATGGTTCAAGGCCTATTTTTATTAAAAAGCAGACAGTGTCGTAATGAGTGGCTGCTAAAATATATTTCATTACATTTTTTTTTTTGAATAAGTGCAATAGTAAATAGAGAGGGAAAAATTTACTCCCAAAAAAAGAGAGAGCTCAGCACAGAGAGTTGCAATCAGTTTGGAGGTATCGGAAGACACAGATAAGAAGGAGAAGGGAGAGGAATCATAGACCAGACGTCAGTGAGCATGTCAAAGGGCAAAAAGAACGCTGCCGGACACCACAGAAACTAAGCCTCTTTAGCGATGTGGTAAATCAATACCTGCAAAAGCTTGTCACATTCTATCATACAATTGACAGTTGCTGTTCACGTTTACTCTGAGGCTCTATTAGCATATGAGGCATTGTAGCTCACAATGACGTTGTAAATGATCTCAAGAAGGTGCTCATCACACCTATAGAAAATTAACCTATTAATACCCACCCAATGAATTAATTTGGATAGTCGATTTAAGTCAGCAGTTGAATGCGTCACTTGCTTCCAAAGATTAATTCAAGCAGTATCCATATGCCATCATGAATTCTATTTCTGTAACTCAGCCGATTAGGAATGTACATTCTGAAGTTTGCTTTTTTATATGCACTTAATAAAGTTTGTATAAAGTTCAACCGCAGCATCCAAGCAAATAAAATAAAAATACCATCTTACAATGATACTACGATGCCTACAACCTCTTTGGTCAAATTTATAAAAAAAGGTCAGGTATTAAACAAGTTATATATTAATAAAAGGTGGCCACGATCACCATCTAGAACAATAGAAAAGCAATACAGAATGCATTAAAGTATTGAACACATTGTCTTGGCAGAGACAAGACACGGCTTTGGTTAAAAGACAGGGTGCACATGATCAGCAAAAGAGTCACCTTCTCCTCACCACATTCAGTAGAAAATCATTTTACGAGGAATTGCACCAAGTCCCATTTCTCAATCTGTCATGAATAAAAATTGCCTGGATTGTGTTTTTCGAACTCATCCCATCTCTTTGCCTACGTAGCCCAAAGTTTATCTTGGCCTTTTGTCCTTGAATGTATTTATATTGAATTGTAAAGAAAAAAAAAGGGAGCAAGGATTTTTGAGCAAGCTCAAGATCCATTATAAACACCTGACAGACGCCACTTTTAATCAATCTGATATTTTGAGGTTTTTTGCAAATGAACTGCTACTTTTGAGTTGTTTGGACATTTACGTCTACAAGGAGACGCCCTCGTACAGGTGTTTACAATAAAAAAAAGGAGGTTCTTTAAAACCCTATCAGGGAGTGAATATGAGATGAGCGCTCCAAGAAAGCGGCACCGCTTCTTGAGGGACTCTGTAACGTATAGAATGACACTCGGAGTGATCGCGGCAATTTGTCAAATAAACAAGACCTTTACTCTTCTTGGACTCAATGATCTGCCTTTTGTTTTTATTACCTTGGGAAAAAATCATTCTTTTTGTTGAGAGTCGCTTTCAGGACCAAGTTGAAACTAGTCGCAACATCATAATCTGTATAGTAATTATGCCATGGTCCTGAATATATCCTTTCCTTGACTTTCCTTATCAATCACAGAGAAAGGTTATTTCAAAGCTTTTTCCTTCTTTTGTTATCATTTTTTGCAGGGGACATTAATCATGAAAATTAAAAAATTTATTAATTTTATTGAACTTTTTTTTTTACAAGAGGATTGACAAGGGAGTGTATAGATTACTTTACTATAACGAGTATAGTAGTACTATTAAAAGTCGAATATGAAACAGATAATGCTTTTTACAATATGTATAAATAAACAGAGTGAAGCTATTTAAAGTAAAGGAAAGATGGAGGGATTTTCGATATTGAAAGTAATGGGCGCAGCACCTAACATGGGCGAGGAAGATGCAGACGATGCTGTAGAAGACATGGGTGAAGATGGTGATGAAGGCAAAGAAAATAAGGAAGAACCAAAGGAAGCCAAGGTTTGATTGAGGGCGACCATATGTGAATGTTCAATGTGATATTTTAAGCCGTTTAAATTTTTGTAACGTTTGCCACAATCACCGATAGTACATTGATAAGGCTTAGATGCAAGGCTTTCGAGATCATCATTACTAAGATTACAGTGTCCATGCTGATTATGATATTTGAGACCGTTAGGATTTTTGTAAGCTTTATCACAACCGGACACAGGGCATTTATAGGGTTTGTCAGCATTTAAATCTATAAAGTCAGCTCAAGTTACTACGGGTGTATAAAAAAGGGTCTATTACATACTCAGATTAGCGCTGGCTAATATAGCGCCGGCTTGTGCAAGAAAATCTTGATCATTCATCAGCGAGGAATGTAATTCGGCATGATTACCAAAAGAGGAGGCCAATGCTATTTTTTTTACAGCCGACTGTGTCAAAAGTTCAATGGCACTGTTGGATGAAACGCTGATTTGGTTGAAGGGTCGCTTTTTTCCAGAAATTTTTTTTACTTCTTCTACATTATCGTCATCATCTGAAGAGGAAGGATGGCCAGGCTGATAGTAATCAGATAAATAAGCAGCAGCTTTTTTCTTTAGCAAATCAATATCATTAGACTCTCCAAGCTCGTCTTCATTATTAAAAGAGGAAAGAGAAGACCAGGTGTCGTTTTCACTATCAAAAAGACTATTACTATCTTCATCGTCGTCTAACCGGACATGGCACTCTTCATAGTGTTGTAATAAATCATGAAGATCATTCAACACAAGACCGCAGCAAGCAAAATCACGACAAAAGGAAGCTTCGAGTTCCTTTGGCTCAAAGGTGTCCTTTATATCATTCTGAGGAGTAAAGAATTGAAAATCATATGTGCTATTTTCGTAAGATGAGTTTACTTGTTATATGCTTTGCATACACACTTACTCAAAACTAATATCTTGTTTAGGTATTGTAAGAGTACTCATGCGTCTAAGAGAAGAGTTGTGTTCAAGAGGAATAGGCATTTTTCTTTATTCAGGTTGATATAAAGTAAGAATGAGCAAGGAAAAAAAAAAGTTAAAAATGAAGGACCCTTTTATAATAAATCAGAAATCCCAGCTGTCTTCTTTACGGTGTTTCAACTTCAATTTTGAAGTAACGATACTTTGTTTTCTATAAAACTATTGTATATAGTATCGACATCGAAAAGAATAAAAATAAGCCAAATCGTTTTTCATTTTGTCTTTTATTCCAAAAAGATATTGATGACTACACGCTTGATATGTACATATAATCACCTTTCTGTTTGGGTTTCTCTCAAGCTGTTTCGCTATGCACCCTTTAGGGACACAGGCTTATCGTTACACATATTTTATTTCCCCGAATATTACACAAAAACCTAACAAAAGTGTGAAATGGGGGGCTCGATTGGTCAATGAATAGCTTAAAATGGAAAAGCCATGAAAGAACAGTCAGACGATTCGGCAGGAGCATCCTCACCTGGATGCAGCTATGATCATTTTACATAGCATACCACCTCTTTGAATTAAAATATTGAATTAAATGATCGGTGGGTGTCTCAACGGTTCAATTTTGCAGTAGGCAGAAGGCGATACAAGCAAAACTTGAACAATGTTTTAAAACCTTTTGTATCTTAAATTATATAAAGCGATGTTTCTATTCGCAAATAGTTCCATCACACCTTTCATTAGCCCTTTATCCCTTTTTTTTAAATTAAAAACCTTGTTTAGTCTGACAAGGGGTTTTAGCCCATTTTGAGCTCAAAGTGAAGGATGTAGAACCCAATTATGTTGTTTATTGTTTTTTATTTAGCACAAACAATATAAACTCCGGGTTACAAAAAAAGTGCCTCGTTTAAAAGTGTACTCTTGGTATGGCTTTTCAGTTGATCAATTGAAATGAGTCATATTCATATAATGAAATGGATACTGCGCCGTAAGCTACTTATGCAAAAGCACTTGAAAATAATAACAATTGTGTAGGTTCATTTTACATGCATAATTTTAACTTGAAAATATGATAGGGTTTTATTTTTATTAGACAATCGGGATTTACAATAATTGTTTTTGAGGCAGTGAATTTCAGACACCAAGCCAGGTTAAAGGATTATACCAACGACCCAAAATAACCAAATAACCTTTTTCTTACACTCTTCTTATTTGATTATGTGGTTGATCAACATGATATTATACTGTAAGAGACATTCCATAAAGTATTTTGATCAGGACTAAAAGTTCAGTTTATGAAAGCTGTTGATCATATTATTAAGCTTGGTGAAGATAATGTCTATATCGATATAATAAGGTTATGATAGGATACATCAGATAGCTCCCTCGCTAGTAAAAACCAGGTCAACAGGTAAAGAGCCGAAAAATGAGACCTATTCACATGCACGTCAAAAACAAACGATGGCTTAAAAAGATACACCGCATGCATTTCTTTATTTTAAACAACTTGGTCCTTCTTGTTTTGGCAATATCATTTTATATGACTATAATCAACTAAACAAGTGGCAACTGTGGCAAAGAGAGAAAGTGTCAGAAGGAGACAAGGAAGAAGTTTGTAACATTTAAGAAGCCATTTCAGAACCTACAAGACAGCTTTTTTAAATAGAGGAAGTGGCAGCACTTGTATGATGTTTAGGTATTACACCAACATTTTACAGAGATTCCTTCAAGAACTATCAAAGAGAAAGAACAAATAAAAAACAAATTTTAACTGTAAGTATATCATATTCATAATTCATGTTCAATCACAAAATCAGATTAATAAGCGCTTTACAAAGACTTGCATTCTTTTTTCTATTGCTTGGCCGTAACCAACTTCTACTTATTTGGACCTATTGAAAGGTATTTTAATATATCTCTTAAAGCAACAACACAAATATCGCAACTTTTTTTTTTAAAAAAAAAGCTGAAGCCCTAATTAAATATTTTTAAAAGAATTAAATTGAATTTCTATAAAAATAATATAAATGATAGATCCATCTCTATAAAATCATATGCTTTTTACTCTCGCCAAAACAAATTGTCTTTTAATTTGGCGAGAAATTGCACAGAATATGTAAATTGTGGAGGCTGTCAATCACTAGAGTTTTAATACGATATCGTAATGCTCACCTCACAGCCATGTGTTTTGCGTTATACGTTCTTTTTCATAATTTCAACTGGACTTTGACATGTGAGACGAATCCTCTTCTCACTTGTACAATCTTCTATGGCAAATGAATTGCCCAAATAGAAAAAAAAAGTAACCAAGTTATCAAACAAGGCATCCGATCAAAGCTCAGGGTTTGTACCCTATTTTTGGTTAAAAGAAAATTTCAACTTCCGTAGTTTGCTCCCTTGCTTAAAGAAGGTGACACAACCAGAGTGAGTATTTAGGATACCCAACTTCATTTGCTGATGCATTTGATTGAACTTTACTTTTCTTTTTATGCTTTGGAAATATTTCAATGAATATATATTCAACGCATGAAGGATTCGTATATTTTCTTTTATAATTTCATTTGATATGCTGAAGACAAATGCTTCAAGTCATTCGAGAAGAAAAGTCGGGGCAAGAATCAAGACAAGTTCTGTCTTTTTGAAAGCGTATTTCCCTGCCCATAGATTTAAATGTATTTCACATCTTTTCAAAGTTTATCTAACTTTAGTTAAGAGCTAAACAAATCCTTTTGTGCTCTGAAAAAGCTTGGATGGCTTACAAAAAGAATCATAGTGAACCGTAGCGAACGCAGCTCTTTTCCACCAAAAATTCTTATTTAACTACAGATAAAAAATATCCAGAGTAACTCATCACGAGTCCTGATTGCTTTATAAATAATGCTTCAATCAGCTTCATCTATTGTGCTTCGTTTGTGTACACACTGGTGAAATACACATGTGTGTCTCACTCTAATTAAGCTGCTCTCCACTTTAAAAAAATCTCAGCCTGGCAGATTGACAGTAGCCTTCCACTCTTTTGCAATGATAAGAAACTCTCATATGACTATGCTTGAATAAACATCATTTATCGATCTTGATGAGCATATGGGAACGCCTCTGATTCTTTTTTTGATATTTTAGACGGAGGAACTGTTTGTTATAATCGTGGGTAATGCGGGGTTTATTATAAACTAACCATTGATTTGATTGTCTAGATCGTGCTAAAGTAGCACGACAACAGATCGTGTTATTGGTCTTCTTCAACACATAACTGAGAGAGTGAAAGATCACACACTAAAAATGAGCGACTTATGCGTTACTTATGACTACACTTAAGCCAAGCCCCAACGTTAGACCCGCTAGATTTCATACGGAGAATGATGCTGGCTTTAGTATAAAAAAGGCAAAGACAAAAGGGAGTACCTATTTGAAAAGACGACTAGAATACAACAGAACATTTCAAAATGCTATTTACACTTGATGAATGCATAGAATCGAATAAACATAAAATATTTGTGTGCAATGTTTTACATGCACAACTCTTTATTTGATTGCATCTTGCATTTCTTGCGTCTGTCGACAGTGACTCTACGATTTGCGGGTAATATCGGCCTTATGACATGTTTGTATTTTAAAAGATCGCGTTAATTAGCTTCTAGGTATAACACAGCGCTCAGCCGAGGAAAAAGAAGAAGCTCCATCCTCTATAAAAATAGAACATGAAATGTTAATTAGATTACCTTGGAAACAAAAGGTCTGCTGTTAAAGAGCATAAAGCAGCATTATCTGTCTGTGATAGTGATAGAAGTCACGCCTGTTTTTTGCTCTCTTAGACTTGCATTGTCTTTCTGACTGACGGACACTCTCATTCTCACCCTTTTTAAAATAGGCGTTTGGTTGAATAATTGAATAGCAGTGTGATAGTGAAAAAGAACGACTTGTTTGCTCAATAAAAGCACCATAACTTATTCTAGCCTTTTGCATACGTCCTGTATTCTATTTCTATTATTTTAATCTTAGATTTCCTTGATTGAATATGAGACTTGAATAGAGAGCATTTCAGTTGAATATACGTTTATTACAAAAAGGATAGGCAAAAATAAAAATTGAAAAGCATTCTTTTTTTTTCTAGTATCCATGCGATTATACGTTTTAGTAACAAGCAAAACTTAATATTTACTTTGTTTCAAGGAGTAGACTTTATTGCTGTGATTGATGTAGTAAGCCTCTTTTGATTTTAATAAGCAAAAGAAAGTAATACGTCAAATTTCCGTATGAACATTATAACTTTGTGATGCATATGTCAGTTGATAGGTTTTCATGAAAAAGAAAGATAATTCAGAGTATAAGCCTTTCTTTAATGTATAACACCAGGACGTTGGTTCTTTCAACAGTCTTATTTATCACGAGTATCAAAATATAAAGGATAAACGTTATTTAAAACTATTGGTTATCTACTAATTTCACTACGCTTATGATATTTAGATAAAAAAATTTGTGAAAGGATGGGGGTATCGCACTAAATAAATTATTTCATCAAGGACATATCCTTGTCGCCTGTCCGTAAAGATGAGCAACATTCTCAACCTCAAATTCAATCGATTTCTTTGCTTTAATTAATAGTGTGTACTTGAGTTTATGAATTAAAGCTCTTTTAAATAGCTACATCCAATTAAAATAAGATCAATGTCTCTTTAATCGATTCAATCAAAATACAGATACCTGTTACTGACTACATGTTATTATGCGTGACTGAAAAGAAAACAACCGAATAGCTAAAAGAACATGAGCGCATAAGAAAATAACATTTTTTAATATGAATAGTACATCAAAAAGCAATCTATTTGGATTTCAATGCCTGAATACAGTCTATTTTTTGTTATCGTCATAATCAAAAGCGCTTTTTAATTAAAGCCAAAGGCTTCTTTTTTGGAAGCCAAATATTTCTGTAGGATTCCCGAATTTAATCTTACTTAGATCAGCTTGTATGACAGTAGTGTTGTATAACGTTCCACAAGCACGATTTATTGTTGATTATTCTCTTTCTTTTACAGTCATTTTAAGGTAATAGACAAAAGATTTGATTAGTTTAAAGTAAAATATAAAAACAATAGTGAGAAATGGATAATAGCTCGGATATTAGAATTTAAATTGTAATATGTACTAAACCTTAAAGTAATTAATTGGAAATAAATAACTTTACTTATTCAATGAAATTCTCCTCTTAAAGCTTATTAGGTGATCGTTGAAGATGAAATCTTGAATACTGAGAATATAAACATTCACTTGTGATATTTAATAAAATTAGTCGTAAAATGAAAAAGAATGGGAATGAAGCTTTACATGAATACTTTATACAAATCCAAGTTAAAGCAAACAATCCATTTAGACCAGAAAGTCTCTCGAGCACATTTTTTTTTTTGGTTACCAAAAAAAAAGGAGGAGGTTAGTATGACATACTATTTCACTTTTGTTTTCAATAACAACTTTTTCCTTTATAAGAGGGATTGTTCTATGAAGATTGTTCCTTGTATTTTTTGAAGTACAATATGAATTAAATTTATTCGTTTGATTCAAAAAGTCAATAGTAACCTCTTGTGCAAGATATTTGTATGAATGCGTTCCAATAAATTAATACAAAATTTTTTCTTTTATTCACCTTAATCTCATTTGAAACCTGATCTCCTTTCTCTTTTTTCTCATTCATCTTATCTCAAAAGATATGCCATGAAACTCAACTCGGGTAGTCAGTGAAGATTCCATGAATATGCTATGCATAACTTAATGACATAATTCATAAATAAAAGGAAAGCTCATTTGATTATTAAACAAGTCAGAACGTTCACAAGTAAAATGCTCATCTTAAACATACATTCAAGAGTATTTTTTTTTTGTTCGCGTTTTGTATTACCTTTATATAAAAGGAAAACTGTTCATTTTTTAAACATGGCAAATGAACATATGATTCCAAAAGAAAAATGCACTATTAAAGACGAAATAGATAAGTTGTTAGCTTTTCATATTCATTGATTAATATCCAAGTAAAATCTATATAATATATAAAGTGACATCAATGTTATAGCTTAAAAAAGCTTGGTTCACCACAGTAAAGAAAATGAGAGATCTGAATGAAATAGTGCTTCCACTTCAACTTTCGCCCAAGAAGTTTAACTGCTCCACTCCCACTTTTCATCAGTTATTTTACTTGTTTTTTAATTTTTCTCCTCATTTCTGCTCCCTTTGACAATAATAACAAGCAGTGAAAGGAGCGGGTTTAACGCATTAACTAACTCGTTATGAACAAGTTTCCTATCGTGAAAAAGGATTGTTTTTCAGTTTGGCGTGAGGCTTCATTTTTGTCTTGAAAACAAAGCTAGTCTGTAAACACGTTAATTAATGTCTTTATGAAACCTACAGTGGGTTAAAAAGACGCAGCTGGTAATAAATTTTGAGGGGTTAAGAAGATATTGATTGCAGCCATATTAAGATGTCTGATATTATTATGGCCTTTGGTGGATCAATTAGTATATTATTGTCAATTGGGTATGAAGAGTAAGGAAAAAACACATAAGGTCAAGTATTAAAGTTGTAGCAGAGATGTTTTAAATGCTATGGTTATGTTGTCGGTTTTGATTCTTTTAAAATAAATTCTAAGAAAGAGCTCCCTTTTTCAGTTATTACTATGAACTAAAGGCAATTATGGATTCGTCATTAGGTAAAAGATGCGCTTTTGTTACTAATATAGCCAAATGTACGGCCTGTGACTCTTAACAGTAATAAAGAAAAATTGACAATTGGAACAGAAACATTTATTGCTTGATCATTTTGCCAATTCGCTTGGATAAACAATCAAACTCCACCGTTGGCGTTATAACTATGTACTTCCAGATGTTGTAGAAAAATGACTCAATTTCTTGTGAAATATACCTTAATAAAGAGTATTTAGAAAAAGCAACGATCAACCAACTGAGGTAATATAATACAAAATTCACCGCATCATCACCTTTTTTCTTCTTCTTCTTTTGCTACCCTTCTGGGCTAATAGCAAAACCCATGTTTGCCAGCCTTGGTTCTGTCCATATTGGCCCATTTCAGCCGAGTAAGAAGTCCTCTAGCCTATTATTTTTCTTTGATCGCCACCAAGTTCATTAAGCACGGTCAAAATGCAATGCTACCATAACAATTAGTCGAAAGTTGGAGGTCACTGTCATATTTACCTTTATAATTTCCTTAATATTGTGTAAGATCACTCAAAAGATTCTTAAGCTAATGATTTGACTGTATATCATATATAGCACTTTGTGCTATGTACGATAAACAGTCTGCACTGTCTACCGTACTAGTTTGGACCCTAAACTACATTTTACATCCAAAGAAGTAGTTTGTATTGAATGAGCTCTCTCTCATCCTTACTCAATAAAGAGGTATAAGAGACTCATCAATTGTTTAACTTATTTATTAGTTTTATTAATCGAAAGACATAACGCATCTATTCCATAGTCACAACACAATAACAAAATAAAGATAATCCTTGGTGAAATGATTGCTCTTTACGGTTCTTCAGCCGACATAATCATCTTACATAACGGTGATTTACACAGTCAGCTGGAATTACTTGCCACTTTACTCCATTCCTACATCGTTACTACAAATAAATCTGTACAAGATACAGCCATTTAATCACTAAATCGTTTGAATATCTTGATTAAATTTAGTGTTAGCTTATTTAACGGTTCTGCATTGATATTTCAATTATTTATTATAAAAGGAAGAATCAATAACCAATTCTTGGGTAAAACACAAAAGATCAAAAAAGAAGATACTGGATTAGAAACCTTTTCATTTCTTATTTAAATGGTGAATATTAAGAGGAGTACAATTTGCAGACACAGCAAATGAATTAGGGTGAATTTTTGAAAATTTTGATTCGCTAGAGAAATTACAATGGTCTTTTCGTACCTTTATTCAACTAAGTCGATTATGTAGGTGAAAATTCAATTACCGCCTCGATCGAAGTTGATGTGAAAACACTACCATCATACGTCATATGCCATATACTACCAAAGAATGAGTAATGTGTGGCTTATTCATCTTGATTACATACATAAAATAGACAATATAAAAAAAATCAAAATATAAGAATATCGAGTGCTTAATTATATGCAAAGACAAAGCAGGAAAAAAAAAAAAAGCTTGCTCATTACTTTTACGTATTTGGACATGTTTCAAAATATTTTGAATGGGTTTAGGTTTGATCTAAAATAACGGCCATTGAAAACAAGATTTTGAAAAAAAGTATAAAAAGGATTCATATTTTCAAACCATTAAACTTTTCAGCATCTTTGGCTGACGATCCCCAAATCATACTTTTTTTTTCTTTTATATAACTGCCAATAAACCCTTTTTTCTTTTTTTATCAATTCCTTGAACGTCAATTTTTGTAAGCAGCTCAAGCAGTTTAGAAAGAAAACAAAGAACCGTAAAATATAATTAAGGATTTATCATCCATAGATTAACTTGGTATCCTTAGTTCATTTATACATAAATATATTATATATAATAGTAGTATAATATGTCATCTAATATCCCTGCTCCTCCTCTAACATCTATGGGTACTATTTCTGCACCAACTATGATTGGCTCGCATATCACAGCCCCCGCTGCTAATGCAACTCCTATCAGTCGTTCTCCTCGTTCGCCTACAGATCCTCATCGCGTTGCTGTTGCTTTAGAAAACCCCAAGGATGTTACAACGGCTGCGTTTGTTTTGAAAGACGGAACGAGCTTCCAAGGTATTTCTTTTGGTGCTGAAAAAAGTATCTCGGGTGAATGTGTCTTTCAAACAGGTAAGTTTCATCTTTTGATGTGTGTGGGAGGATAGGAAAAAAAAGGCATTGACCTATTTCCATAATTAGGTATGGTCGGATATCCGGAATCAATGACCGACCCTTCTTATCAAGGTCAAATCCTGGTGGTTACTTTTCCCTTAGTTGGTAACTATGGTGTGCCTTCCCGTTCCGAAATGGATGAGGCCTTGAAGGACATTCCACTAAGATTTGAATCTTACCGTATTCATGTGGCCGGTTTGATTGTTGCTAGCTATTCTCAAGATTATTCACATTATTTGGCCGATTCATCTCTATCGACCTGGTTGAAGGAAAATGACGTGCCTGCTTTATACGGTATTGATACGCGTGCTTTGACAAAAAAAATCCGAAGTGAAGGTGTCTTGCTTGGTAAGATTTTGTTTCCTAATAGTTCCTTTGGAAGCAGTGCGTTGGAATCGGCTGCCTCTGCTCTTGGCTTTTCAGCAGGTGAAACAACCAAAGATTATTGGATGAATAATTATCAGCAAGTAGATTGGGTGGATCCCAATGAGCGAAACTTAGTCGCTGAAGTCTCCACCAAGGAGCCCAAACTTTACTGTCCTGATCCTGCTAAGGCCATCAGACTGCCTTCGGGCCGTACGATGCGTGTGATTGCAGTGGATATCGGTATGAAATACAACCAGATCCGTTGCTTTGTCTATCGTGGTGTAGAGCTCAAGATTGTCCCCTGGGATTATGACTTTTTGGCTGAACCTGATGACTCTTATGATGGCCTCTTCCTCTCCAATGGACCTGGTGACCCAACCACCATTGATGTCACCATCAAGCGTGTACGTCAGTACATTCAAAACGTCAAAAAACCCATCTTTGGTATCTGTCTAGGTCACCAAGTACTTGCTTTGGCCGCGGGCGCCAAGACGATCAAGATGAAATACGGTAACCGTGGTCACAACATTCCTTGTACGAATCTGATTTCCGGTCGCTGCTACATCACCTCTCAAAATCACGGATATGCTGTCGACGGCTCGACGCTTCCGGAAGGTTATCAAGAGCTCTTTGTGAATGCCAATGATGGATCAAATGAAGGAGTGATTCATACCAGCCTACCTATCTTTTCTGTTCAATTCCATCCTGAATCCACCCCGGGTCCTCGCGATACTGAGTTTTTATTTGATGTCTTTATCGACACGATCCAAGCATGCGCTCACAGTGATCATTTGGTGCCTGTGAAAATGCCTGGTGGTACTAAGGCTGAGAATATAAAAAAGAACCCTCGCGTTCATGTCGAAAAGGTTCTTGTCTTAGGCTCGGGCGGTCTATCAATTGGCCAAGCTGGCGAATTCGATTACTCTGGTTCTCAAGCCATCAAAGCCTTGAAAGAAGAAGGCATCTACACCATCTTGATTAATCCCAATATTGCTACCATCCAAACCTCTAAGGGTTTGGCTGACAAAGTTTACTTTTTGCCTGTTACACCTGAATTTGTCCGTAAGGTGATTGAATATGAAAAACCAGATGGAATCTATGTGACCTTTGGTGGCCAAACAGCACTGAGCGTGGGTATTGCCATGAAGGATGAATTTGAAGGTTTGGGTGTAAAGGTCCTTGGTACTCAAATCGACACTGTCATTACGACTGAAGATCGTGACCTCTTTGCTCAAGCACTTTATGAAATCAATGAAAAGTGTGCTCAATCATCCTCTGCTGTAACTGTTGAAGAGGCACTGGTTGCTGCAAAAGAGATTGGCTATCCTGTGATCTGTCGTGCTGCCTTTGCCCTTGGTGGTCTTGGATCTGGTTTTGCTGATAATGAAAAGGAATTGATTGACCTCTGTAACAAGGCTTTTGCTGTCTCGCCTCAGGTTCTGATTGAGAAATCCATGAAGGGCTGGAAGGAAATTGAATATGAAGTGGTACGCGACTGTCAAGATAATTGTATCACTGTCTGTAACATGGAAAACTTTGATCCTTTGGGTATTCACACTGGTGACTCTATTGTCGTCGCTCCTTCTCAAACCCTTTCGGATGAGGACTACAACATGCTTCGTACAACTGCTGTGAACGTCATTCGTCATTTAGGTGTTGTTGGTGAATGTAATATTCAGTATGCCTTGAATCCTTTCTCTAAAGAATACTGTATTATTGAAGTCAACGCTCGTTTGTCTCGTTCATCTGCTCTTGCTTCCAAGGCCACTGGTTACCCTCTTGCCTTTGTTGCCGCCAAGCTTGGTTTGGGTATTCCGTTGAATGAAATCAAGAATAGTGTCACTAAGGTCACTTGTGCTTGCTTTGAACCTTCTCTTGATTACGTCGTTGTCAAGATTCCTCGTTGGGATCTCAAGAAATTTAACCGTGTCAGTACTGCTTTGTCTTCTTCTATGAAGTCTGTTGGTGAAGTTATGGCTATCGGTCGTACCTTTGAAGAAACAATCCAAAAGGCGATTCGTGCAATCGATTACCACTTCCCTGGTTTCAGTAAGGTAAAAAAAAATATATATAAACATTAGGGCGCTTTGAAAACCCATTTTTTATTTTTCAGAACGATCAAGTTGCTGATGCTGATGTTGACTTTGAACTGACACACCCTTCTGATCGTCGTTTGTTTGCTATTGCTAATGCCATGCACAAGGGATACACTGTTGACAAAATTTGGGAAATGACCAAGATTGACAAATGGTTTTTGAACAAGCTTCAACGAATCGTCAATTTGGACAATCGCTTGAGAGGTTTCAACAAGACCAACGTTCCTGGCAATTTGATTCGTTCTGCCAAGCAACTTGGTTTCTCTGACCGTCAAATCGCTCAACCATTGAATAGCAACGAGTTGGCTGTACGCAAGCTGCGTCAAGAGTATGGTGTTACCCCTTTTGTGAAGCAAATTGATACAGTCGCTGCTGAGTTTCCAGCCTTCACCAATTACTTGTACATGACATACAATGCAGTTGAGCACGATGTTGATTTTGAAGATAAAGGTGTGATGGTCCTTGGCTCGGGTGTCTATCGTATCGGTTCCTCTGTTGAATTCGATTGGTGTGCAGTACGTGCGATTCGTACAATTCGTCAAAAGGGTATCAAGACTATCATGGTCAACTATAACCCTGAAACCGTCTCTACGGATTATGATGAAGCAGATCGTCTTTACTTTGAAAACATTGACCTTGAACGTGTCTTGGATATTTATGAAACCGAAAGGTCCTCTGCTGTCATGATGTCCATGGGTGGTCAAACCCCCAATAATATCGCTTTACCTTTGTATCGTCAAAACGTCAAGGTCCTTGGTACTTCACCTGAAATGATCGATAACGCCGAAAATCGTTACAAGTTCTCTCGTATGTGTGATAACATTGGCGTGGATCAGCCTCTTTGGAAGGAACTGACAAGCTATGAAGAGGCTGAAGTATTCTGTGAAAATGTTGGGTTTCCTGTCCTCGTCCGTCCTTCCTATGTCTTGTCTGGTGCTGCAATGAACGTCGTTTTCTCCAAAGATGACCTTGCTTCTTATCTGAAGGAAGCTGCTGCTGTTTCTCGAGATTATCCCGTTGTGATCTCCAAGTACATTGAAGATGCCAAGGAAATAGAAATGGATGCTGTTGCCTTGGATGGTAAGTTGATCATGCACGTCATTTCTGAACACGTCGAAAATGCTGGTGTCCACTCGGGTGATGCTACCCTCATCTTGCCACCTCAAGATTTGGATCCTGAAACTGTTCGCAAGATTGAAACTGCCACATCCAAGATTGGTCGTGCCTTGAACATCACCGGTCCATTCAACATTCAATTCATTGCCAAGGATAACGAGATCAAGGTCATTGAATGTAACGTACGTGCTGCTCGCTCATTCCCCTTTGTTTCAAAGGTCTTGGGTATTGACTTGGTTGAGATGGCTACAACTGCCATGCTGGGTCTTCATGTCGACCCTTATCCCAAAGTCGACATACCTAAAGATTATGTTGGTATCAAAGTCCCTCAATTCTCTTTCAGTCGTCTATCTGGTGCTGACCCTGTCTTGGGCGTTGAGATGGCCTCAACAGGTGAGGTCGCTTGCTTCGGTAAAGACAAATATCAAGCTTATTTGAAAGCTCTGTTGGCTACTGGCTTTAGCCTGCCTAAGAAAAACATCTTACTCTCAATCGGCTCCTACAAGGAAAAACAGGAATTGTTACCTAGCGTTCGCAAGTTACATGAACTGGGCTACAACATCTTTGCCACCACAGGTACAGCTGATTTTATTTCTGAGCACAACATTCCTGTCAAACATTTAGATGCTTTGGATGGAGTTGGTGACGACAAATTAAAGGCTGAATACTCGCTTCAACAGCACTTATCCAACAACTTGATTGATCTTTACATCAACTTGCCTTCCCGCAACCGGTTCCGTCGTCCTGCCTCCTACATGTCCAAAGGATACCGTTCACGTCGTTTGGCTGTTGATTATTCAGTCCCTTTGTTGACAAACGTAAAATGTGCTAAACTGTTTATTGAGGCACTGGCTCGTAAAAAGGACAATGAGATTTTGACAGTTGATTACAAGACCAGCCATACTCAAGCTCAATTGCCTGGATTGTTCAATGTCAACGCCTACATTGAAAGCAGTGATGCGTTTTCTGTTGTAGCCAAGGCTTCCCTGGCTGCTGGCTTTACTACCATCTCTCCTATTGTACAAGATGTTACTGATGAAGTCTCTTTGGATAACTTGAGTGATATTGCTCGCAGGTCTGCTTATACTGATTACTTGCTTAATGTGATTGCCACAGATGATAATGCTGCTGACGTTGGGAAACACAGCTCGGATGCTGCTGTTCTCTATATCAATACCGATCGAATTAAATCAGCCAAAATATCTGTGTTTGACTCTGCCTTTTCTTCATGGCCTGGATCTCAATTGATCATGACGGGCGCCAAGGGAACTGATCTTGCCTCTATCTTGCTCTTGGCTTCCCTTCATAATTGTGTTATTCATATTACAAATGTAATTAGTAAAGGTGATTTGGCACTGATCAAGATGAGTAAGAAAAAAGGATTGGCTGTTACTTGTGATGTCTCTGTCTACTCCTTGTTCTTTGCCTCTGAAGATTTCAATCATACCAAGCTCTTGCCTACTAAGAAGGAACAACAGGCACTCTGGAAGCAACTGGACGTAATTGACTGTTTCACTGTTGGCTCCACGCCTCGTAAGTTGGCTGCCGAATTAGGTCATGAGGTGGATGCGACTGCTGGTATCAGTGAATCTCTTAGCTTACTTTTGACTGCTGTGTCTGAAGGTCGCTTGACGCTAAAAGATATCACTGAACGTTTATACGACAACCCAAAGTCTATTTTTGGTCTCTCTGCTCAACCAGATACTTTTGTCGAAGTGGCCATCGATCGATCCTCTGTTTGGCCCGCCAATAAAAACTGGTCTCCTCTTGCCGGAACTACAGTGCGTGGGTCGGTCGAACGTGTCGTTTTGAACGAAACGGTGGTCTTTATGGATGGTGCACTGACAAAGGATGTCCTTCTTGGCCGTGATATCTCAGTCCAAGCCCAAGTTGTTCAAAAAGAAGCAATTGAAACCGAAAAGAAGAAAAAGAAGAGACCAGAGATGGAAGAGAAGACAAGGGAAGAGGCTGTTTCTGAAGAAGAAGAGGAGCGTGCCCCTGCAGGTGGTGAATTGATTGGGCTAGCAGGCGCTGCTGACCAACAGCAGGTCTCTCTTCAAGCGCCTCACTATGAGGTCTCTGCTTCTCTTGCTCGTGTTGTGGGCCGCTCTCCCTTTTATCGCAAGCATATTTTACGTTCTTCTCAATTTGATCGTGATGATCTCCATCTTTTATTTGCCGTTGCTCACGAAATGCGTAACTTGGTCGAGTTGTACGGTTCGATCAACTTGATGCAAGGCCGTGTGATTAGCACCATGTTCTTTGAGCCCTCTACTCGCACCTCTTGCTCATTTGAAGCTGCCATGAACCGACTGGGTGGTCGAGTTGTCTCTGTAAGTGCCACAAGTTCTTCTGTTCAAAAGGGTGAATCACTGGCCGACACTGTGCGCACCTTGGGCTGTTATGCCGATCTCATTGTCCTTCGCCACCCTCAACCTGGAAGTGCTCAAATTGCTGCCAAGTATTCTAAGGTGCCCATTATCAACGCAGGTGATGGTATTGGAGAACATCCCACTCAAGCCTTCTTGGATGTGTTTACGATTCGTGAAGAACTCGGTACCGTAAACGGTTTGACAATCACCTTGGTTGGTGATCTCAAGAATGGCCGTACTGTTCACTCCCTTGTCAAATTATTGACCTATTACCAAGTTACTATCAATTATGTCTCTCCAGAGACATTGACCATGCCGAAAGAAATAGTGGAAGCTGCTAAAGCTGCTGGTATCAAACAAAACTTCTACTCTTCTCTTGATGAAGTGATTGGTTCTACAGATGTCTTGTACATGACCCGTGTTCAAAAGGAACGATTCGAAACAGAGGATGAATATCTACGTGTGAAGGATGCCTTTATTCTTAACAACAACGTCTTGAGTAAGGCTAAGTCTCAAATGATCGTGATGCATCCTCTTCCTCGTGTGAATGAAATTGAGCCTGAAGTTGATTTTGATCAAAGAGCCGCTTACTTCCGTCAAATGAGATATGGTTTATATGTTAGAATGGCTTTGTTAACTCTTGTTATGGGTACTCTTCGTAACTAAATGCTGATTGTATACAAATAAAAATATAAATTCTTTTTTATATTGAAATACTTTTTGCGATTATTTAAACTTTCTTATTTGAATGACTAATCGTTTACGTATGACATTAAAATATACATACTTTTACATGATTTGCCAAATACTAGAGACTTGCACTTACGGTATTCAGCTGCTTCTTTATCATATGTTTCAAACCAGAAAGCGACAGGATTATGTAAGTGGCTTACCACAGCAAGCTTCACCCAATCATTATATTCTCAGGCTTGACTTCGGTTTAGCTAAGATACGTTAATAGAGTCACTTCATATTTCAATTTAAATGTTTTTGAATAAAACCATACCTCTTTCCTCTTGTTTTGTTATATCTCCTTTCTTCGTATTTCACGAAATGAAGCCACCTTTCATTAAAGAATTTTATGCTTTATCTCTCTTCATACCCTATCACTAATGCAGAATACGATAAGTGAAGACGGTGATAGATAATCAGCAGAAAATGTGTTGGGCATATTTTGCTATCCTTGCTATGCGATTACTTCTTTGTTTGAATTACGCAGGCAAGGTTAATAAGCTTTTCCCACCAAGTATAGAAAGGCATTAAAACCGCTTTCATCTACTCTTCTTGACAATAAGGCTTCATCTTTAGTATCCTTCATTCACAAAAATTCATTGTCTCAAGTGGTATCGGCCTTGACTGTATGGTGTTATTAATATAAAAAGAATCATTAACCACCAAATGCTCTTTTCACAATATTTGTTCCTGTATGGTGGCTAAATTTTTTTTCTGATTGCCTCCTACTTCTGCTGCGTATGTATATCTTGTTGAATAAAAACAAACAACAAAGAAAATGATAATATTGTTAGTTTAGGAAACAAGATATAAAAACCAGAGAGACAAGTCAATGGTGTTGTATTAGCAAAATACTTTTTAATAAAAAATGTAATTTTTGTTCAAAAAAGGCCAAATAAGGTTGTTAATAATATGCTATATGTTATTAAAACAAAGAGTGTGTGGCAGTATTGATGGCAATCATATAAATTATTCGCAAAAATATATTGACCCCAAGTATTTTCTAACTTAAAATGGCTTAATGCAAATACAGAAATACCTGTCATTATAAAACGGATTTCTCATATGCAAAACCTGGAGCTTACTATATGCAACATGATTGGAAAAACTTTATACTGTCAATTTTGAATTGAATCAAACCCAGCCACCAAGCTTTAAACACATTTTGATCAATCATAATTTTTCTTTTTCTTTTTTTTTTTTTCTTCTTGGGTTAATGTCATCATTCTCAATATCATCAGAAGTTCCCTCAAGGCGTCATGCTCAGAGCGTTGCTGGTTTTCATCAGCGTCACCGTAATGTTTTCTCAAAAGTATTAAAACCAAAGACTTTAAGAGAGGAAATTCAAGCTTTTTATGCAAGACAAGTAGAAGGCATACCTTATATTCCGTCTTATCTTCAAAACACAGTTTATGCACAATTATTGGAACAGCAAAGCTTGCTGTTTAAAAAGATACCCCATGTAAAGCTAACAGCAAAGCCCGAGAAAACTGTTGAGGCTCCTGCTCAAAAAGTCAAATGGCGATTTGTATTCAAGGCAGACGGAACGGTTGAAACAATACCCATTGTCAGTCAAGAAGAATATAATACTGAACATTTTGCTCTAAGAAGGTCCAATGAGTTTTATGGAAGTATTAGTGCCTTGAACAACAACAGCAACAACAACAACAATAATAGTAGCAGTAGCAGTAGTAGTATCAACATTAGTAGTAGTAGTAGTAATAGTAGCCCTTTAAGTAAAGCAATGCCCTCCCAGAAAGAATATGCAGCTTTAGAAACGCTATTACAAGAAAATTTTAATTATTCCTTAGCTTCGCAGGATTTAAGACTTCCAACCAGTTGGAATCCGAAAACAAGAGGTGACAACATTGAGTTAGGTAGGAGCTGTTTACAACTTACATATCAAGGTAATAAGAAATTAGGGAGAAATTTAAGCATACAAACTAATTTTTTTAGGTCCTGGAAAAGATGATGTAGAGGCCTCGTCTATCAAGGCTAACCATTCAGTGAAAAAACAATGCGGCATATATTATTTTGAGGTTCAAATTGTTTCTAAAGGTGTTGATGGTCATATCGGTATTGGGCTTTGCAGAAATATCAATAGCTTAGATCGATTACCAGGTAAAAAAAAGAAAAAAGAAAAAGAAAAGAAAAAGAAGAAAAAGAAGAAAAAGGACAACCACAAAATAGCTTAAATCTAATCTTGTTGATTGTGTAGGTTGGGAAGAGCATTCTTGGGGTTATTACGGACATAATGGTCACATATCCTCAGGTCCTGGCACAGAGAAACCTTATGGTCCACGATTTAGTACAGGTGATGTTGTCGGCTGCGGTATTGATTTTAGAGACATGTCAGCATTTTACACCAAAAATGGCGTCCATTTGGGTACAGCTTTTAAAAACATAAAAGATGCAAATGTTTTCCCATTTATTGGATTTAAAACAACAGGAGAAAAGGTCATGACTAATTTTGGATCAAAACCGTTTAAATTTGACATCAGGCAATATGTTTTAAATGAGAAACGAAACCTAATAGAGAACATTGCTACCAAACCTGCAAAATCTTCCCATTCACAATCCACTATTATTAATGATGCTGCAGCTAAAAGCTTGGCTGATAAACTTGTATTGGATTACCTTCGGCATCATGGCTACAGTAATTCAGCATATGCTTTGGAAAAAAGGATGGCTGTGTTAAATAAAGAAGATGAATCAATGGATGAAGATGAACCACTGGATATAGATTATATTCGTAGACAAGGTAAGGTGTGAAGATCAAACAATATTTTTTTAACTAATAAACTTCCTTCTCTTCTATTTAGAAATTCGCCAATTGATTCTAGAAGGTGATATCGACAATGTTATTGAAATATGTAATCAGCATTATCCCAATGTACTAAGCGAAAATATATGTATTTTATTCAATCTAAAATGTCGAAAATTCTTGAACATGGTTCAAGCAGCAGCAGAAGGGAAGAAGGCAGCCGAAACAATGACTACTGATTATGATGAATATGAAGCAGAGAGCTTGGTCATCTCAAATAGCGATAATTGTATGAAAAAACGTATAAATACAATTGCAGACGTAGATTCATTCAACTGTAAAAAGAAGAAGCTAAGAATGCATACAGATGACGAACTGGAATCGTTTAGGGAAGTGATGGCTTATGGAAACGAACTGAAAAGAGAATATGAAGAAACTGCAAAGGAAGATTCGACTATAAAAGAGGAATTAACGGTTAGCTTTATTTACTTAATAGGGAACTCTCTTTTTAATTTCTTTTTTAGAAAACGTTTTCTACCTTAGCTTATTCAGACCTATCAGACCCAACCATTGCTTATTTATTTGAAACATCTGAAAAAGAAAACCTTGCACTTAAACTCAATTCTGCAATCTTAGGTAAAGCTTAAAATATTTAGCAAATCAAAGGCACTAAACACACACATACAAATTTGCATTACAGTATCTCTAAACAGATACCCCAACTCATCTATTGAACGCATTTATCGACAAACATCAACCATCATTGGAGAACTGGTTTTAGGTGGAAATGCCAAGGCAGCACTGTTGGAACCAGAAAGCGATTATCTAAATTCCTATCATCGTTAGATTTGTATTTCTTTTTCCTATTGTAAATCATTCGCTTATTTTTTAGGCCAAAAAAGAATAAACGATCGTTGTATTATATAATTGAATAGCATTTTACTTATGAAAACAATTGGAGCTCAAATTGAAACATCTTAAACAGGTGGTCTTACTATGAATTTGTCTACTTTGTTTAAAGAGACGTACAAAAAAATATACACTCTCAATGATTTCACATCGAGATTTACAAAGTTTCTGCATACACAGTAGGAACATATAGTGTTTAATAGAGCCTTAAGATATGCCATAAAGGCAGTATATGTATATTGTTTATATGGACAATTGTATACAGAATAAAAAAATAGATGGCCAAAATGATAATATAGTGAAATTGGTACATGGCAAGAAAATATAAGAATAATTTAAGTAAAATCATAAATAATAAAGGGGAAGAGAGGCATAAAAATCATAAAGTGTGTTGTTGGATTAAATCAAAATTCATGAAGTGGCTAAGTAACGTTAGTAAAAGGAACTCAATTAATGATTATCTAAGTAATGGAAATTTTTTAGAGGATTTTAGATATCCACTTGAAGTGAGTTTTCGGACATGTGTATTGGTGATAAAAATTGATTTGTTGAACAGTTGGAAGAGGCCATGCTGGAACACGTTGCATCATACGCATAACGATGAGAAAGAAGATCTGTTGAAGAAATGGCCGAGGGACGCATAAAGACGGCAGTTGCAGCGGCAGCGGCAACTGCATTTTGGTCAACTGCTTCGAATGTGTCAGAGCAGTAGTAATCATTCAACGAATAACTGTTGTTTTGAGTGTAGATTATGGAAGCATGAGAAGCTTGAGCAAATGAATGCATTGAATCGCAGTGTTGTTTGTTGATTGGATTGGAAAAGGAAGAACAATCAAGAAAACCATGATCCTCTTGATCATACATTGGGCAAAAACAAGGCTTTTTCGATGAAGGACTGGATGACAAACAGACATAATTTCCAGAAAGCTCATAACCACACACAGATGTGGATGGCCCAGAAGATAGATCGATATCTTCTTTGAAAGGCGAAGGCGTGTAAATAGTTGTGATACCAGAGTCAAACGAGTAGGCATGTCGAGTGAACTGTGGAGGACTTGATACCTTGGTTGCAGCAGGGCCGCTGTTTCGTCTAATAATACAGAATGGACAGTGCCGAACAAATCGAGCGACTAACTCTTTGGGTATCCATGAGTATCTTTTGCGAACCTATCAACGAAAAAAACGCAGTGATCAATATTGTAGATCTCTTTATAAAGTAACTGGCGTGCCTTACTATAGCTGAAGTTTTATCACGCCCACCGTGATGAGCTTCTCGATGTGCCTTTACTAAAATATCATAAATATGCTCTTTTGTAGCTACTGGCTTATTGTCGTGACAAACTACATCACATGTACCTATTTGAAATTGAAACATCTTCTTGACCCAGAAGCGAAATTGAGCAGTTGAAATTGATGTATTTCTAGGATCTCTTAGGACATGTTGAATTTGTGCATAGCGTTGTTGATCTACTAATGCCTTGTCTCTCTTCTTGGGGCTTAATGTATTGAGATAGCTATTGATAATATCTTCAAATTGATGCACAGTAGGTATTTGGTCATTGTCGTCAAAGATCTCATCAGAGATAGTTGATTGAGGATAGAATCTAGGATAATCATCAACATGGTAATTACTGTAAGGCTGATGGTAGTATGGTGACGTGGTCGAAGTCATGAAGCAAAAGAAAAGGAGGGAGTATTTTTGGTAAATTGTTAGTAAAGTATAGTTATAAGATTTTACAAATAGATGCTATAACGTGAAAAAAAGAAAGAGAGTAAAAGGGATTGTCTAGTTCTTTATGTAGGAAAATAAAAAGGGGAAAAACATGTTAAAAGCTGAAAAATGCTGTAGTATAATATCAAGGAATGGACTATTTAACCGGAACTTTGGACGTATGTATGTTTATTATTCATGCAGCCTCATTGACCTTGCTTTACATAATGGTTTAAGTGTCCTTATAGTAAACCAATATGAAAATCAAGTAATGCTAACAGAAAAAGAAGTTCATTACCGAACGTTGACACTTAAAAAAATTATGTTTTCAACTAATTTAAAAACATTGCAAAAAATTGTTTTCTAAAGTTGCCTTTCTTTTTTTTTGCCTGCTTATTGTTCTGTCTATAGTAGCCGTCCCTATTTTATACATTTTTAAAATAGCTTCTTATTTTGGACCAAAGAAAGCAAGGAGAGACCATGAAACGCCAACTACATTAGCTCAATCCACAGCTAATGAATCCCATATAAAAGAGCAAGTTTCAAGTAAAAATACATGAGATTTCCAGATTGTCTTGTTGCATAAGTGCCATCTTTCATTATTCTCAACCAATTCTCTTTGGCCAATTTTGTGATATTTTTACGCAAATGATGCTACATTTTTTTTTTTGTATCTCCTAAATTGAATGTAGCTTTAATAAGTCGTAAACCAAGCGTCTTATAACACTCTACTAATTCGTGCCCGCAATAACTACCTATGTACTGTGTTATTATATGCAAGATCCCACAATATTTACCAAAATATAGGTAAAATAAAGCAAGAAGCATTCATGGAAGTAAGTTTACTTTTCCTTTTCTGTATCTTTTCATGCTCGAAACTATTTCTATTTATATACAGATTCATTATTAAAAGCCTGTGGTGAATTGGCTATGATCAAAAAGAATGTTGCTCAAAGCTTCTGAGAATGCTAATTCATCAATTGCTGTTAAGAAAAGAAAGTATCGTATTCCGATTACTTATACACATGTACAACTATCTATGTGTACTCAACCTGATTGTTTTTTTCAATTTTTGATTGGACTCTTTCATTCTTATGTTTGAATTGGATAAAGAGACCGACAGAGACTAGCTGGCTTTTTATTTTACAGGGAAAAAAAAAAGAAAAGAAAAAGCCAACATACTGATAGGATAATAAGTTTTTTTTTTAAAAAAACTAACACACCAAACAGGGTGAAGCCGCTAGACACAAGAGGCCCATGAAACAACATTCCTACTAAATATTATGATGAGGCATACAGAAGGATAGACGACAACAACAACAAAAAAAAAGACAAAAACACAGATCAATGAAGTAACCAAAGGCAGAAAAGGGTCAGTGTGTACAGATAAGTCAATGAAATGGGCAGTAGCTAAAATAGTCTTTCAGCAGAAGGGCTAGAAAAATTCAGAGCAGCAGCCAGCCTGAAAAGCAACACTGTAAGATGAGTTCAAAAGCAAATAATCCGATTGCAAAAGACCAAAGCCAAACACAGATCAGAGCCAAATTCTTCATAAAACGAAGCAATTGTGGTTTTTAGACATAAAAGGGATATTTCTAAGGAAAATATTAGTAGCAGAAGATGAGTAAATGTAGTGGCACGCACATCAAGTCGGTTGTTGGAAAATTTGACTTGCTAACGTTATTATAACGTTTTCTAAATAAACGAGAGGCATTAAAGACCATCCAGTTAAGTATCAACTTTGATTTATTCATTCAACCGATAAGTTATGATGATATCAATTAAAAACAATGTTCAGCTTTAACAAAAATTCGCAAGCCATAAATATAATTAACATCAAATGGAAAACTTTTATCGGTAATCCTATACACCATATTCCTAAAAATGTTTGGTGCAGAATTCTGCATAAAAAAATTATCCACTCGATCCAATTTGCATAAAATCATTCCAGCAAATGTGGATGACGAACATTGTCAACTGTATAAATTACCAGAAACAGAGCAGCATATGCTCTTTACTTGCATTCAAAAACAAGGATTGTGGAAAGCAGCTTTCAAGAAATACTTGTCAAACCCTAAATATTCTAACTGCGGCTCAATACTCCATGGTTTTTCTACACTTAGACTTTTCAAGTATTACATCTTATATTATTATGACAAGTTTACAATATATGCTTTTTTGCTACAGTCATCCAATTAGTATGAAAGCTCGCTGGCAACAATTCTTTGAAAAGTCTCCTAACTTGGACGAGATTGCCATCAACCAAATCCAGAAAGAACTATCGAAGCTATCTGCTTACAGATCTTTATATTAACATTTTTAGTATCTTTGTGATAATTCCCTGTTTAATATATTCGCATCACTTTTATTTCTTATATTCTTTGGCGAGCTTTAATAAAACAAAATGTTTTTCCCTGGAAAAAAAAAAAAAAAAAAAAAAAAAAAAAAAAAAAAAGAACTAGACTTGCAGGAGCAGATTACAAAGAGCAGATGATATTTTTTTATGGTCATGAAGCAACGGAGTTACTGTTTTCTCAAGTCATACCATCCATTGGCTAAATATAATTGAAGCTATTAGAAATTATTGTTATATTTAATAAAGGAGGTTTCTCTGAAGTCAAAGATCAAATAATATACTATTTTGTTGCTTGGCTGGCGACAAAAAATTGTAAGAATGAGTCGTTTTGAGAAAAGGTGCCTCATACACTAATGTATACTACTTTTACTGTTTAAGTCGCAATTTTTACTTAGTTGACATCTAATGACATAATCAATCGAGTGTAATACTAAAAAAGTGAAGGGAGTTCATCAAGTGTTCACGTTAATATATTAGTTAATCATACTTGATTGTTGTTTTATTGAAGTCAAAGGGCTAATTTGAATAACGATAAAAGAATATATATCGCTTACAACTGTTTAATTATTATTTATTTATACAAAGAAAAGGTACAGATACCTTTTTATGTGGATTCATAGCAAGGGAAAAAAAAGTAGTGAAAAATATAAAAGAGTAAAAGAAAAAGGTACTTTTGTGCATGTATTATATGAATGTATAAATCTAATATCAATTTCTGAAGTCAACGAAGAGAGCAGCCCTATCAATTAGAGATGCTCAACTGTTTAAATAACAATAAAGTGAAGGTTGATTGATTTATAAATAATGAATGCATTAAAATAAGTTAGTCTTTAATTTGGCTGTATTGAATAAGAGTATGAAGATATTCATTAAGAGAGAAATCGAGCAGCCATAATCATATCAATCACCAAGCTCGAGTTTTTTTATATACTCTAATGTATCATAGCCCCACTGCCAATTTCATGAACAGACATTGAATATATCCTTTATTTTATGCGACGAATATAATTCTACCCAGCTTTACATTTTTGACAGCCACACTGGGTCAAGGTAAGTCAGTCATGGATTTAATTAAAAAAAGTTGCTATACCTGGATTTTTAAGCCATAAAGGACATATCTATTTTTTTTAATAAACATGACTAACTTTCGTAAACAATAATTTCTTTTCTACTTGTACAAGTGTATTTTTGTAAGTAATATATTAGCATAAGTTAGATAGAAAATGTGTTCGTGTTTGGGCTGGATTTAGAGCACGTATCTATGATCTGATTTTGATCCAGTGACTATGTCATCTTGTGAATCCATTTAATCTTGATTCTTGTAAACGCCAAAAAGATGGGGACATTCAATCTCTTTAAATACATAAAGTAGTTTGAATTTACGCGTATGTATGAATTTAAAAATATGCGTTTCACGATCTGAGTTCTTTGTCTCTGAGAATTTTTGCTCCAGTGGAATGAAGAAATGCTGGACAATAAGCTAATATATTAAAGTATTCTTTGTATCACTGCTGGCATGTTTTCTTTACCAAAAAAAAAGTCTTTAAGACATGGTCAAATATCGATTTTAAACATTTTTTATTGGCTTATGAGATTTAAATGAGGAAAGCAAGGTGGTGTTATAATTTAAAAAAAAAAAAAAAAAAAAAAAAAAAAAAAAAAAAAGCCTGGCGCGTTGTATTTTATGGAGCACCACCACCTGAGCCACCACCTCCAAGCAAACCAGCAAGTTGACCTAAGAGACTATTAATTTGTTCCATGATAGTACTAATTGCCGGATCAACCGCTGGAACACTGGTGCCTTGTCGTTTTTCTAAAGCAACAGAGTTTTCAAGGGGAAGCGAAAACACAAGCATGAAAGCAGATAACAAACCAAAGAGAGCAAGAATTAAACGCATATTGTAATGTAGAATAAAATATTTTTTCAAGAAAAGAAATGACTCTTTTTATATGAATTGATCTAAGGAATTTGAACGGTTATTATTTTCATTGCGATCCATCCAAAGAGCTATTCATTATTGTAAATATGACATTGAAATAAAAAAGTACATTTTCAACGGCTTTCCCCTGAAAACAAAAAAAAATGCTTTATTTGGATATGAAAGCTAAGGGGGAATAGTCATGAGTCTTTTTGTAGTCCTTAAAAGGCACTTTAGGATTTCGGTTTGTATAATGCGATTAATAACGCCATTAATCTATTCAAACAAGGTAACAGTTTCTCTTACGAGTACTATATACTTTATGACATTGGTAATGGTTACATAGGGAATAGAACTTATTGAATATGTTATTTTATAAGATATACACGAAAGATCTATAGTAGCATTGAACAAAAAGTGAAGCGGCCATTCTACGGTATGAATTATAAGGATGAGCACCAATATGCGATAAATGCTTCGGCATTCAAACCTTATGCGTTATTAATCTAACAAGATCTAATTATAAAAAACATTTCAATTTTTTAAGAAAAAAAATATGGCTGACAATTTGAAATGCATACCATTAGAAAAAGGACTAGTTAATTCTATAGTAGCAAACTAAACATGAGAGGAAAAACAAAAACATATTATCATCCAAATGAGATTGGCAATCCACATTTTGTGTATGAAAGCAACGTGCTCGTCTTTAACTCCACGAACGAATCTGTTTAAGCAGTAATGAAATGTCCACTGCTAACATGACGTAGAATGCCTGCATGATTCGGCAAGTTCATAATCAAATTGTTGTCTCTAAAGTTTTATCTGACATTCCTTTTCAAGCAACATAATAGCATGCATCAAACAATGCCATCTTTTTGTAGACTCAATTCTAGAAGCGCACTCAACTCTAATATCAACAAGCCGAATTAGGCAACAAACAATAACATCAAATGTTCTTTGCTGTACACATGTATATCTTTATTGCATTCGTATCTATCGTTTTCAATATCTAACAAGTTATCCAACAAGATCTAACTCACTACTTCTTTTTTATTGCAAAATCATACATAAATAGAATAAAGGGAAAGTTGATTTTTTAAAAAACAACTGAATTATTGCATTAGAAGATTTAATGAACTAAGGCACCTAAATGCATTAGTCGCTCAATAGTAAAATGAATTTGTTTTTTGTATATAACTTTCAAAGCAAAATCCTCACTCAGGACATTGTTATTTTAAATAACTACGGTCGTCAAACTAAAGCCGTTTACTTTTAATTTTGTAAGTATAGCAACATGCTTGATTTACTAAAGTTTTATTGCTGATTATCCTATTCGAAAGAATGAGACAGAAAATATTAGATGCTACATTTTAACTGGATAAAGAAGTTATGCTAATACTTAAAAAGGTATATGACAACTTAAAATAGTGCATAAGGTATCACTTACAGATGAAGGATATTTTATTATCAGCAGCCCATTGCCCTAGTCCAAAATTAAAGCATACGATTGTATGATTTATATTATATATTCATACAGCAAATGAACAATACTTGAAGACCACTCCATTTAATAGATAGAAACAATAATGAACATATAAGCCTTGTTATTCAGATGTTTCTGTATATTAACGTCATGATAAGAAGGAATGTGTTAATAATTCTGCTCTTTTCCGCTAAAGTGAAGTTTATGCAGGTACGCATATATGGCTTGTAAATGTAATTGTTAGCAAGTTGAATGGAGCAAAATGAAATTATTCGATCTTTATCTCAAATGCGATGTCGGCTTATGTCTGTGTTTATATGATACATTTATCTTTTCTAATAAAAATTTAACATAAACCATGCTTTGCTTTTTAGCCAATATCAATTCCATACCTGCTCTAGAATCAGTTTATTCGATCAATCAGAGACTCATTAACATTTCTCAATCAAGATTTTCATTTTGCTTTGAATTTTAATACATACAACTCATACATTTTCTACTGCCACATTATTTCTAATGACAGATGCATAAGGACATCCACTCAAAATCGTAGTAGAAATATTCACTAACTAGACACTGTACTGGAAGCCCTTCATGCTACTATCGAGTGCTTAAATATACATATTATAATAGTACAAAGTACAGCATAATCAAGTACAACTTTTAATATGCATTTTAATAAAGAGCCATGAAATCAGCTGTAACGACAACGACTCAATTTATATTTTCACTCTCTCTCTCTCTCTCTCTCTCTTTTTCTTTTTTTTTTTTTTTTTTTTTTTTTGTTAAGCTTGTTTGTTTATACCCTTTGCTTTATAGAAGATTCTTTAGTTGATTTTTTTGTATTTTTTTTTATTAAATATGTTAATTACAAAAGTAAATTAAGCATTTTCTTTAGTTATGATAGCAGTTCCGCCAGTGAGACCTTTCAAGTTTTGTATAAACATGAATAAACTTTTATCAATTATATTTAAACGATTTAAAAACTTTTTATTAATTGCCTGTCAAATGTATGTAACTTTCATAATGCTGTTTGCTTTGTGTTTATCTTATTTTACTTGGTCTATCCGCTTAAGGTTAACCTTTCTATTGATTTTAAAATAGCAGAAGCAGGTGCAAGCGTCTTTTTGCTTTGTAAGCCATACCTGAGGCTTACTTCAATTATTTTACAACGTCTTTGGAAACATGGTTGGCATAGCTTCGATTTGCAGCAGTTACTATTTTTTACCCAATACTAGATGTTTAGGTAAAGCCTTTGCATACAATCTCGATGGCATTTTAAAGCAAGGCTGAAAGAATTCTTTCTGCGAAACTTTTATTTTACCAAGTATGTTATTTTACAGCAGTATTAGGTAAAGTAATACTTGCATTAAAGTCCTTTATAAAGACACCTATTTTTGTAGGTCAAGAAGTAACCTTACTGTTTTTTCAGCAGAAAAATATACTTACTGAAATAAGATATTAAGTTAACTAAAGGTAGATATATATAAAAAAGGAAGTTGTGCTTATATAGATTGCTGGAAAAGATATAGCAACCTGGACAATGTGGTATATGGGCATAAAACAATGAACTAGAAGAATCATACTAAAGATCCTGCAACCAGTATCACATACTAACATTATTGATTTAACTTGAAACATACCAAAAATAATAAGAAATAGAGTTTCACGTTTGAATAAAGGTTTATTAAAAATAAAAACTAAATTGACATTTTATGTATTCTTTTACATTAATTCAACTTTAATAAAAATCATTCCATATAACAATTGATCCTTGATGCTACAATATTGATTAGCATGCCATCTATCATCAGCATGCTATCATAGTTCTATTAAATCAATTTTTAACTAAATTAGTTATGATATGAATTTCGACGATCCAATTTATATATATACATCAAATAACCGAAATACAGTATTGAATTCTCTAAAAAAAAGTAAGGTTGTTACTTTTAGGATCTTGATAAATAGCTTTAGGGATTTGCCTATAGAACTCTACACAAAAGGCGACTTAGGCTGTGTTTCACGAAAATATGAAAGGTTGGGCTCAAATGCGCTATATAAAAATTTGTATTTCCTTTTTTTTTTATTTTTTTCAAAATCGCAAAGATGGCAAATTTAGAATCAACAGCTAGCGTGCTTGAAGCACTTTCACATTTATACAGCCTAGATAGTGGAAAAGATAAAAAGGAGATCGATCGATGGTTAAAAAACTTTCAAAAAAAGGTACAATGATCTCTTTTAATAAAAAGCTTAAATTTACCAAACTTTTATGTACAGACTGAAGCTTGGACAGTTGCGAATTATCTTTTAAAACAAAAAGACGCGAATTTAGAAACACAATTATTTGCTGCACAAACACTTAAACTCAAAGTAAGAAAACGTGCTTTAAAAAGAGAGTCAACTAAAACTTTGAGGATTTAGGTCACGCTTGACTTATCAGACTTGGACTCGAATGCTCGTTTGCAATTACGCGACTCACTTGTTGAATTATTATGGACATTTTCTACCGGGCCCAAATCTGTCATGATTCAGTTATGCTTAGCTTTAGCCGATTTAGCTATTCAGTTATTGAACTGGAAAACAGTGGTTTCTGACATTGTCGATAGATTTGGTCAGTCGTCTGAAGGAGCCAATTGTTTACTTGAATTCTTAAAGGTCTTGCCAGAAGAAATGCAGTCTAACAACCGACTACCTTTAAATGTAAAACAGCAGAAAAACAATATATACGCTATTATAAAAAGAAAGAAAGGCTTACATATCATTTTATAGGATGAAGAATATAAAACGAGAGCAAAAGAGCTTATTGATGATAATGCAGAACAAGTTTTAAGCTTATTGACGATCTATATGCAATCCAGTGGTAAGAAAAAAGAAAGGGATATATACATCAAGGCTTATGTGAGTATTGACTTTATTTTGGTTAATAGGTAACAGCAGAGCACTTCAAGAGCAGATATTTAAATGTCTCAACAGTTGGATCTATACTGGCTCAATGAATATCAAATCAGTTGTTGCCAGTCCTCTATTTCAATTGGCATTTGAAGGATTGAATTCAGAAGAATTATTTGATGTCGCAGCAGATGTAATAACAGAAATCATACGAGAAACAAGGGATGTTCAAGACTACAGAGACGTGATTGAGCAGATATATCCTCGCTTTGCACCTATGCTGACCAAACTACGGGAATGTATTAATGCAGAAGAGAACGAGATAGTAAGCGGTTATTGCAGCATATTTACGGAAGCAGGTGACGCATATGTGTCATTAATCGCTTCACATCCTGAAGCCTTTGGTGTGTTGCTTGAAGGCATTCGTGATTGTGCAGCCTATTCAGATTTGGAAGTGGTTGAAATGACCTTTAAATTCTGGTACGAGTTGACAAATGTCTTGGAGAGTGATACATACCGGTCAGCTTTACCACCCTTTATTCCTTATTATGATGAGCTTGTCGACATCATGATTAAACATTTGCAGTATCCTCCTGACGAAGAAGAAATGACAGCTCAAGAACGCGACGAGTTCCGAGACTTTAGACATCATATGGGAGATACCTTAAAAGACTGCTGTAGAATCCTGACACCTCAGCGTTGTTTGGCAAAACCTTTGAATATCTTGACCCGCTTGCTTTCTCAGCCCAACTCAACATGGCAGCAAATTGAGGCGCCCATCTTTTCTCTCCGTGCTATGGGCTCTGAAGTGCCTTCAAGAGAAAACGAGGTGATGCCTGTAATAATGGATATGTTGTCAAAGCTACCTGATCATCCAAAGATTCGTTATGCTGCAACACTCGTTATCTCTAGATATTCCTTCTGGACAGAACACCATCCTCAATATATAACCTATCAGCTTAATTTTATTTCTTCTGGATTTGGAAATGAAGAAGTGGCCGCAGCAAGTGCTCTTGCTTTAAAGCATCTTTGCAAAGATTGTAATGTGGTAAGTTGAGATTGATAAAACGATGACGAAGCATAACCTTTATTCAAATAGCAACTTGTAAATTATGTTTCTCAACTTCAAATGTTTTATGTCAATGTTGCCAAATCACTTGCGTTCAGAGATCAAGCTGAAGTAACAGAGGCCATATGTCATGTAATTGCTGTACTTCCCACTTTAGAAATACAAAATGCTTTACAGTCATTTTGTTTACCTGTTGTACAAGATTTGCATGCCCTTGCTTCAAAAGGAAAAGAAGGCACTTCAAAAATGGAGGTTGTAAAGATTGGAGGTAAAAAAGAAAAGTAAGGAAAAAAAGAAAGTGATATATAGACTCTCTTTTAGATATTGCTGAGCAAATTGGAACCTTTTTCGAATTGATTAAACCCGATGTTCCAGTTGGTCAACCACATCCATGCGTTGAATTTATTGTTGAGATAATGCCTGTGTTTGATTTAGTATTGACCAATTTTGGAGATGTGTTTACTGTGTGCGAACCTATCTGTAGATGTTATACTGAGATGATTGGATCTTATGGTCGTCACCTTCTCCCAATAATTACTCAAATCATGGAACGTATGGTCAACGCATTTGAAGCTACAGGACACGGTGCATATGTATGGGTGGCTTCCAAGCTTGTTTCAGCATACGTAAAGGAACAAGAGATGACAGGATTATGCTGGGAACTTATTAAGAAGATGAGCGAACTATTATTTATCAAGATGCAAACTACTCCATTACACAACATTACTGATGCCATTGCAGATTACTTCCGATTGGTAAATAACGTTGTAAACGATGCACCTACTTTGCTATTGCAAGATGCATCGTTTATATCAACCGTCTTTAGAGCTGGCCTTGCCGTCTTATCAATGAAAGAAACACACTGTGTCTTATCTGTGCTTTCATTCTATCGTCGCTTACTTAGATTGGAAGTGAATAGAGACCTGGTATTGAGCTTATTCAAGGAATTTGGTGGAAACTTGGTGGCCGCATTGATCAATGGGTCTATTGAATTTTATTCTTATCAAGTGACCGATGATGCCACACTTTTATTAAGATCATTAGGCGAGACCTTCCCTAACGAAACGACACAGTGGGTGGCGACAGTGATGAGTCATGTATCTGAAGAGCACTCAAGTGTAGAGAAAAAGAACGATTTTATGAATGCCTGGGCCTTGTAAAGTAGAAAATTAAAATGTGTGTAGATGTATACTTAATATATTATATAGGGCTATTAATGAACAACAATATGGTCGATTGAGACAAATCTTTTCGAGATTTTTAGCAACTTGTAAAAGAAGTGATAAAGTGTAATTTTACTTTCTGAAGAATAAAACAAGCGCTTTTTTTTTTTTTTTTTTTTTTTTTCAATTTGATTATATGCTTTATGAATAAAAACATTTATTAAAACAGTGATGTGCTCTCTCTTTTTGGGAATTGTGTATATTTTGTACTATGGTAAATCCTTAATGGAATATCTCAACTTATAATGAAGTAGTTCTTAATTCATCCATTTGTTCTTTTAAAATAGAGAATAGAATGGATTTTTACCTGAAGTTACATTTATCGTTAACAATGACGCGAACGGTCACCCAGTGACGGATCATATTAAAACGAAGTACTTCAGCAAGCAGTTACATAAAAACTACACTTGTAAGATATGGAAATGTTAAAAGAGTTAGCATTTTCTCCAAAAACATATACGATGATGTAAATAGTCAGAACATTACAGCAGTACATAAATAAATCTGGTTATCTTTACTTAAAATAAAGATTTAAGCATTCCATCAATTTTTTGCTTTTATTTACTTTTAAATCATTGAAAAAATGGCTTACTTGAACCTGAATGAAAGCACACCCTTGCTTGACAGATATCGTAAGACATTCCAAGACGAATTAGCCCAAATCATTTACTGTATCTCTTGACCTTTTTTGCTCTATTATTATGGTAAGGGCTAGGGGTCCAGTCAAGCGTTCGGGGGGGGCACTTGTACAATGTTGTTAGTATTGCGTTTCTTAACAAATCTGGTTATACTAGCAATTACAAGATCAACCGCTTCCTTGACCTTGAACAGCTTTTGCATAGTCGTTCTCATCTTTGAAAGTTCGTCAAACGATTGCAAAAGCTCGAAGTCGTCCATTTCAATAAGCCAACATAAGCCATTTGCAACTAGATCTAGCTGTAAAGTTTGAACGCTCGCGCCATCCACTCACATTCCAAATACAGCGAGGTCAGATGAATTAAAAATCCATTAATCGGGCTTGTGTACAAACAAGGTAAGCCTTTGATTTTCTTACTCCTGAATGGTTCCCTCTTTTAAAAAAATCTGGGTCTGTTCTCAGTATTAGAGGACTTATTAGTCTATTAATTTTTATAAGCTATTATATATAATAAATAAACAAATATTGCATCGCTCGCAATAATAAGGAAATTAGCACTTAATTCAGTGAAAATATGCAGCCTTTCATTATTCAGCCAATCAGGATTCATTCGGTTTATCTACTATTTATTGCCTTGTCTTTGGACTGGGCCTTGTTCGAAAAGGGCACGTTCGATGCACGGTACTTGTAATGAGTTGATTTTTCTTCATCAAAATGAAGATAAGGTATACCTACTTCATTGTAAGTTGAGCATTTACTTGCTGAAGACAGATTGACTAACACAGAGTTGAACCTCTGTCTGGAATCAATGCTGAGAGAGAATCACTCAACATGCCATGGAAAAACTTTTAGGAATCTCCCATAAAATTAATTATTGCGGTTTATAAACCTGGGTGATACTTTCAAGCCTTTTCGATAGTCGAAATCATACATTATAGCGCGAAGCCAAAGCAAAAATGCAAATGAAAAACGACTTCATCGTTCAGCGTATCATTTGATGTATTAGAAGCTATTCTCAGAAACCACAGCTACAAGCTCACCGAATCATTTTTACAATCCCCACCTGGACTTTATCATTCGGTTTCCAATGGCTCTCCTTTCTCGTCTAGCAGAACTGGGGAAAACATTCGATACGAGCTCCAACATCCTTCCTCACCTACGCGTTAAACAAGCTTACATATATGTCTTTATGAAATTATGATAATTTGAAATTTTAACTTGCCACTACCTCTTGAATAGAATCACATTGTACGAGATGAAGCAAAAAATGAAGCCATTTAAAAAGATGTATTAGACGTTGGTGTTTCTCAAATACATGATGATTTAAGAAACCTTCTGAATTTCAAACGCAAATTGCTGTGCAAGGAGACATTCTAAATATCCGGCAAAATATTTGTCCACTGATCTCTCGTTATTCAAAGCCACCCATGTAGAATCAAAAAAGGGGAACCTTTGTTTTTTTTTTTTTCCTGCAATTAAAATGATAAATAGACGATTGTTTTCTTCCAGTACAAAGGCAGCTTCCAACTATTACAGAATCACCTTAAAACGCTCAGTCATTGGTCTTCCCGAAGAAATTCGTGCTGCTACAAAAACACTTGGATTATTTCGTCTTCACCAAACCACATATAAACCTGTGAACGCTGGTAATGCAGGCCTTATTCTCAAGTTGAAAGAACTTGTCAAAGTTGAATTGAAAGATCACATTCCTACCAAAGAAGAATTGTCAGCAAACAAACCCGCCAGAGGTTATTCAGTTATTGGCAGCAAAGTTTAATTTTGTACACACGTATATATACACACCCATATTTATGTACATGCAACTATTGTAGAATAAAATCACCCAAAGAGAACTACTAAAGATGTCAATATCTCTATTTACTGTAATTCTTTTCTTTTTTTGTTTTGTAAGATAATTCTTGCATTTTTTTTTTGGTATACAATTTTAAAACCGCGGTAGGGGAAGTAGTTCTTTCTAGGATTACTGAAGATGTGTGTCAAAAAGGACAAAACATTTCTTTAATATCTTTGCTAATGATGGAGTTTCACAAGGGATCTTTTGCTTTTCTTTATTTTTTATAGCTTTTTCTATTAAACTATAATTTTTTGTTTTTTTAAAAAAAAAAATATTAAGGACATTGCTGCAGGGTCTAATAAAAACAAAGATGAAAGACTTTGAACTCATGATAAGCCTTTCATTTATTTTTGTGCATAAATATAGGGGTACACTGAGTTAAGAGTGATTGCCTTTTTACAAACCATGTTGTAAAGTACTTGAAGAATAAGGAATAAAATACAAAGCTACAACTACACCATGTTGGTTTTAGTTTAAAAAATAAAGTAAAAAAGATGGAAGATATTCATGTTTATTAAACCTATTAAATATATATATAATTACAAACTTATTTACACCTTATCGTTTTCAGCACCATCATCATGTGTGACCTTTTTCTTTTCGCTTTCAATGGCCAACTCGGGAGGGATCTCACCTGCACCATCATCAAACATCGCATCAATTTCTTCAAGGCTTTTACCCTTTGTCTCAACGAACCAAAAGTACACCACGACAAGAGCAACAACGTTCCAAGCAGCATAAAAGATGTAGGTAGCCCATCCAATTCTATCCAAGAGTGGTGGTGTCCACAGACCGACAGCAAAGTTACTCAGCTATAGTTAAAAAGAATCAGTGGACATGATTAAAAAGATTTTCTTTTATAGACTAATTTACCCAGTTGGATGAGACAGCAAGAGACATACCTTTAGCTCTTGTACGGAATGGGAAAATCTCTGCAGGGTCTATAAGAGATTATCAATTAAAAAAAGGCACAAGTGTATCATTATTGTGTACTTACATAACCAATCTACACATGCCCATGTAATACCAAATGTTCCTACGTAGATCATCGTAAAGACGATCACGAGAACAGCGGATGTCAAGCCAAGGTCTATTTTGTTGAAAACGGCCATCAACACCAACCAAATGATCATAAAGAAACTACCAGACATAAACAAAGGTCTTCTTCCTACTCTGTCCACAAGAAGTGAGGCAATCAGGGCACCACAAAAGTAAACAAGTGCTGTAAATCCAGCAAACAGAATGGTTTGATTGCCAGGGCCAAGTACGGTTTCATACATTTTTGGAGCATAGTACTGATAATAATTGAAGTTAATGAATTGTTATGAAAAAGAGACTAGAAACTTACTGTAACAATATTAATACCAGATAATTGACCCAAAGTTTGTACTGCAATAGCAATAAAGGATCTCTTTGAATAGACTGTAAACATCTCCCCCCATGTGGGTTGTCCAAGTTTAGCTTCAAATTCCAGTGTGTTTTTGATCTCTTCGTATTCTTCAATGACATGTGGATTGTCTTCTGGCTTTCCATGCATATCAGCAAGTGTTCTTAATGCATCGCTGTCCTTTTGTTTGGAAACCAGATATCGAGGAGATTCTGGAAGTGCCAATGTTCCAACGGCCAAGATAAGAGCAAAGACGACTTGTAAAATAAGTGGACCACGAAATGACCAGTCATTTTCAACAAAGCTGAATCCATAATCAATAAATTCTAGAAAGAAAAAAAAAGAAATGAATGACTGTTTTACTTTTGATACCGTCTTCTCCTTTAATTACCTGATGCCATGTAACCAAACATATTGATACTCATTCCCAGCACGGTGACTTTACCTCGCTGTTTATTTTGTAAGTTTATGTGTCTTTAGATTATCAAGGCAACTTACATTATGAGCACGACTTAATTCGGCGGTATAGACGGGTAGAACAGTACTCAAGAAACCAATACCAAAACCAGCAATCAATCTACCCAACAAAATAGCAGCCAAATTACTTGATCCAGTTTGAACACTTCCCCCAACAATAAAAATAGCAGCTCCGATCAAGATAGTCCAACGACGACCGATTCGATCCATAAACCAACTTGTAGGATAAGCTGTAAACCAGGCACCGAGCTCAAAGATGGCAACGATCAATCCTTGCATCGTTGAATTAGGATTTCCAAATAATTCGAGCCAGCGATTATTTACCAAGATACCAGACATGACTCCTTGGTCATCTACATAAAGTGTGAATAAAAATACATTTCTTGTAGAGTACACATACAACCAAATAGAAATTGACCCAAGGAAGCAAAACATGCTACAGAATAGAGTAAAGCATTGCCTTGTAATATCTTTTTCATTATTTAATTTTTAGTTTGAATTCAAAACAATAAAAAAAGAATGCTGAAGATTTATATATTGTTTGACAAGTTGCATGAGTAAAGAAAGCATGACGCTTGTAGGTTACACCTTATCTGGGGTAACTGCATTTCTGTCCAATCGGGGCATTTCAAAGGTTCAATTTCTGTTTTTGGCACAACCTTTAATCAATGAAAAATAGTATTCATTTTACTGAATTAGTATCAAGCCTATTGCTGATGTTGGAGTTGTTCATAAAATAATATAAAACTTTGATTTTGTGAAATGGATTTACAAGTAACCTAGCCTTGTGGAATTCAATAAACTTTAAAAGATAAGTAGAAGGAGAATATTCTATTGGCTGTGGGAAATCTGGAGGAAAAGTTAAATTGGATAAAAAATATAGAATCAAAAGATTCCCGCAAGGCAAAAAGAAAAAAAATAGCACACTAGTGTGTGGGAATCAGCTTTTGATCTCAGACATGGACAACCCTGGTGTCCCTGCATGGAAAAAAAAGGTGCAAAAGATTCCCGCAAGCCAGAAAGGGGTGTCTGTGTGTGGGAACATCTACTTTTTAAAATTAATAGTTCTGGATGTTCTACTTGAAACTTGTTCAATTTGATTTCCAGTCCTTTCCCAATTATATTTTTAAACTTCCTTTTTTATACATATTATCAAGAAAGCAGCCATCAGGTCAACTTGATCATTTTTGTCTCTCTCTTTTTTAGCTCAACTTATTACTGTCATCAATAACCAATCTGATTAGGCAAAATGATAGAAATGACAATCATATTACAACATGTTTAGTAACTCATCAAAATCACTGATTGCCAGAAGGAGCTTTTATCCTTAAAAGTAAACGTACCCCCATTTTTAACCAATCGGATTTTTAGTACAACCGTACTAATATCGTAAGTTCAGTCTGTCACTTGTTGGCTTATGCTAAAAATATTGTTTATAAAACAGTTTTTTTCTTTTTTTTTTCTTCTTTTTTCAACTTTTCGTTACAACTTTATTGAAAAAAATGACAAACACTACAGCAAAAGAGATGACCACTGCTAGCTGGAAAGACATTGGTTCTATTGCATTAACAACAAAGAACGTTCCTGTTTTGAAACCAGGTGAAGTCTTGATTCGAGTTGCAGCTTCTGGTATTTGTGGTAAGTGATTTTTTCTTTTATTCATTCATTCAATAACACGTACAAAGGTACCGATTTACACATCTGTAAGGGAGAAACCCCTCAGGCAACTAAAAACGTGGTGGTGGGTCACGAATTCTGTGGTTACGTTGAAGAGATCCATCCAGAGACGATGGCGGTTGTCAAAGTAAGCGACTTGGTCGCTATTGATCCCAACATGCCTTGTAATCAGTGTACCTTTTGCCGTAACAAAAAGTATCACCTTTGTTTGAATCTGTTCTGTATCGGTGTTACGGTGGATGGGGGTATGTCTCAATATGTTGCCGTGCCCGCTCGTGCAGCCATCACTGTTCCTTCACATGTTCCTCCTGAGGTAGCCTGTTTATCCGAACCTTTGTCTTGCGTGGTCCACGCGGTCGACAAAGGTCACGTCAAGAGTGGTGATTCTGTATTGGTGATTGGTGCTGGTCCCATCGGTTTGATGACCACGGCTCTTGTGAATGCCAGTGGAGGTAAAGTGACCGTGATTGAACCGAATGAGTTTAGACGTAAGGAAGCTTTGGAAATCTTTGGTGCCGCTGCTGCCTATGCTCCTGGAGAATTGGGACCTGTCAACGGTGCTCTTGGAGAGGGCTACGATGTTGTGTTTGAATGTGTAGGCCGTCCCAACACGGCCGATGATGCTGTCAAGTTTGCAAAGGCTGGTGGAACGGTAGTATGGGTTGGTGTAGCCAAGGTAGAGGATCGTGTGTCCGTCTCTCCTTATGATGTCTATAGAAGAGAATTGACAATTACCTCAACCTTTACAAATCCCTACGGTATTGATCGTGCCGTGAAGATTTTGGCCGAAGGAAGAGTTAATTGGCGTGCGCTTGTTTCTCACTCTTTCAAATTGAGTGAATTTGACAAGGCTTGGGAAGTATTTACGGCTGGTACAGGATTAAAGGTGGTTGTTAAGCCTTAAAGAGATTTCTAGAAACAAGAATGTATATATTTGTTTGTGTGTTTAAACTTTAATAAACTTATGTTGTGTCAATATTTATCAAGTAACATGTGTACATTGATATACCATATCAAGTTATCGGCTGTACTTCTTTTTTTATTAAAAAGATAAGAGAGTCAAAGGAAACGAACTTGCCTTTATTTCCAACATGTGTAAACAAAAAAAAAAGTAGCTTTTTTACAATAAATTTTAACCGGCCAGCGATTTTATCAATGTATCAACCACAATCAAGCCGCTTGAGGATTTTTTCTTCTGCCAAATAAATTTGATTTTTCCATATTTAGTTCAACAAAGCTATTGGCTTTCTTTGTTTTTGACTTTCGTATGATTCCACCGATTGCCCTTAGTTTTTTATTTAATATTTCCAATTGTTTATCACTCATCCTATTTCCTTCACTGGTCGACGTTCGTAAGGAATTTTCATCTGTCGATTCTTCTTCAGCCGTCACTTCTTCATTTTCCTCACCTTGGGCACTCACGGCTGCCTTGAAGATATCACGCACATCCTGACTACCTCTTGCTTTTTCTTCAGCCATGCGATGCACTGTATAAGAGATATCAAACATTTCTTTCATGGATGAAATACCAGAGAACAGATCTCTTCGAGGCGTGCTTGCGCCAGAAGCAACGACAGACGGAGTACGGGAGTTGGCGCGGGAGTTTAAAACTGAAGAGACACCAGAAACAGGCACAGCCGCCTCTAGTTCTGCTTCATCCCGGTTACGCTCCAAGATCAATCGTTTATATGCCTCAGCTTCAGTTTCCTTTTGCTTGTCAGTGACTCCATTCGCAATCTCAGATGGTATAGGTTTAGAGGCAGCATCGATCAAGAAATCAGAAGGAACGGTCTTTACTTTTGTATTGTCCACATTCTATTAGACGTATGGTTCATCAACAGAGAATTTAAAAGAAAAAATCTGTCTGCTACCTGCTTATTTATCCAGGGGTGCTCAAGGAACTGATCGATCGTATATCGCTTTTTAGGGTCAACACAAAGCAGTTTCGTAATCAAATCTTTTGCTTCACCAGAGATCCCGTCCCACCAAGGACTCAAAAAGGTGTAACGGCCCCTGGCCACTTTCTCTGTCAAGACACTGATACTCTCATCATAAAAGGGTGGGAAACCACAAAGCAACGTATAAAGGACACAGCCCAGTGCCCACATATCGACCGACATTGAATAACGCTTGTCGTTGACAATCTCTGGTGCTGTATAGCCTACCGTACCGCAAGGTGTTCTGGTTTGCTCGTCCCAAATGACTTTGGATAAACCAAAATCGGCAATCTTGACTTGACCAATGCCACCCCCCCACCAAGGCCTTCTACAAATTTGCCCTCGTCTTCTTTGGGTTCGTCAAACGTGTTGTGTGGTAAAGGAGTATCACGTTTCATGAATTCTATGGGTACAAACAACAGATTTTCTGGTTTGATATCTCTACAGACAAGATATATATTTACTCATCTTTTATATAGAAAATAACTCTTTTCTTACCTGTGAACAATTCCTTTTTCTTCATGCAAGTACTGAATTCCTTCTGCGACTTGTTTAATACAATGACGTGCAAGGTCTTCACTGAGGTAGGTAAGACGAACAATTTGATGAAAGAGTTCACCACCTTCACATAATTCCAAGACAAGAAAGTAATACTTGTAATGATTTTAGTAGAAAATATATACGCATACCAGTCTTACTTCATTTGTTTCTATAAAATCTAACATCTTGATGATTGATGGGTGATCTAACGATCTCATTATTTGTGCTTCTTTTAACACGCTTGATTTCTAAATGCATAATAAACAATTGAACCAAATTTGAGACACCGATGTTCTCAATGTTTATATACCTGATGATTGTTTATTTCTGCCTTTTTAACAACTTTAATGGCTACTTTTTCATTTGTCTTTAGCTTGAGAGCTTCATATACTACAGAGAATGCACCACTAAAGAATACATGTTTACTAACACACTTTTGATTGTTCCTTTTCCTTACTCTCCAAGTTTTGCTGTCAATTGATATGCAGCAAGTCCTGGATAATTTGGCATTGTATTCTTTGCCTTCAGTTCCTCTTGTACAATCCTAGCCGCAGCTTCATACTTTTGACCTCCCATATAAGAGGTCTTGATGAAATTTTTGATTTGATTAAATACTGCCATTTGGCTTTTAAAAAAGAAATTTAAAAAAAAAAAAAAAAAAAAAGCAAGTTGAAAAGAAACAATTTACTCTTCATTGGTTTAAAGTTGCCAAAATAAAACTTTAATACCCGACGTCTTCTGATTTTCATTGGATTCCAGATAAAACGAATGATGTATTCAACAAAAGTCGTACACATCAAATCCTTTATATCTTTTCATAATGTTTTTTAAATATGATGGGACATGAATAGTTTATTCAATAACAGTCTAGATAAAATACTCAGTGTTTCAAGCCTTTTTTTTTTGATATAAAAAGCAACCTTTAGAAAGCAGTGTAATTCATTTAAATTGATTCTTTAATGTAATGTATTTGTAATTATTATCAGTATGCTACATGTAAGAACACAGGGAATAAAGCTAGTACGATTTACTTCTTTTGTTTTTTCTTTATCTGTACAAGCTATATATTCTTATTATCTGTTTAATCCCATCGAAGAAATCTCCTTTTTAATTTATACCCCACATTATTTACTCATAAAGAATATATGCATTCCCTCTTTTTACGATATACCATTTATAGGCTTTATTGGATAAATTAATTTTATATTTTATTTACCAACCAGTTAGTTGATTTGTTATATTAACTGTGGTTAAAGTTGAATGTAAGGTGCTATAATGATTGCGTTCACACATGCTTACAATAATAAGAGCTTCTGCTGAGCTTTTTTAAAGACAACAGCAAATTTCAGATTACATACAAGCTGCATAAATAAACCGTGCGTTTATTAAAAGCAAACAAAGCATGGCTATATTGGTTGAATCAAAACAAAATAAACATGCATTGTTTCTTTTATTTTAAAAATAGAGGTCAGACTATTTTAAAACAAGAGCTATAGCGCTGTTACATTGAATAATATATAGTTTCAGGAGTAAAGAAAAGTATTGTCTCTGATCAATTAATCATTCTTCTGAAATAAAGTTTTCCTTCCTGCTTTCTCAAAACAACTCAACATGAACATGCTTCATTTGAATGATAGTCTTGTTTACATGCTTATGCTTAAACACAAGCTATCAATAATATGCTATATTTCATATATCTGCTTTTATTTCCATACAACAACCTGCTATTTTATTAAATTTCACTATAAACTTATACGCGCTTCTAAGCAGCAAATACTAAAAAAAAAAAAAAAAAAAAAAAAAAAAAAAAAAAAAAAAAAGCTCGAGGTTTTTTCATGGTTTGTGTTATAATCTCAGATTCATTCTTAAGCATATTCACATCTTTCTTGTAACAAAAAAATCTTCTATTATTGCTGTACACCAATGACATCTCCCGTCTAGGAATTTGCTTTGGAAGACACCATCTTCTATCCCTGATAACCTTGATACTCGTGTATTCAAGACTACTAAACAACATTTCTTGCAACAAAATCAGAGATAAACGTCAGTAGAACTGAAACTCCAAACTACTTTCTAGCTGTCGCCGATCTGTATCTACAGAATCCATCATGTGGCTGCCCATGCTCAATCTAGAACATAGATGCTGTATACGTTGGAAGTTAAGCTGGCTATCTGGTAGTGCGCCTAGACCATGTCCCAAGCATCCTACACAACATCACTCAAAGAACCATGCTATCGACTGCCTTACCATGCACCAACGTTTACTTATGTCACAAACTATAAACAGTCCATTGTCATTCCTTATGGATAGGCTCCCGCTACGTCCTTTGGTTCCCTCTGGACCGCCCTCTTCTGGTCACAGCAATGGCCGACTATATGCTCAATACTGCATGAATTAGACCAAATGCACCATGACAAACTGATCCCTACGAAGTACCCACATGGCCAGGAGTTTCTGATATGGCCAATTCAATTTCTCTATCTCTCTTCTGGTGTCTCCACTCATTTCTTTCCCTTTTACATTTACATATTGTTCGTTATTTTGCAAAACCAGCCAAAATAACGCCTTTTTTAGGTTTTTATGTAACAATTACTTACTATATTTGCAATAATTCTAGAAAAATTAGGCTTTTTTATTCAAACTTTAGAGGGGGTTTTTTTTTTATCTGTTTATTGAAAATGATGAAGTCAGAGCTACTGTGAAAGAAAGCATATTAGAGTCTTTTGTATCATAATTGCCAGTGAATGACAGTCTTTGCTTCACACTTGACCTGTCAAGGCGCCTCTTCATTAAGGATACAATCTTTTTGCTGCCTTTTTGAGTCATCGATAGGATGAATGTTCATGCTCTAAACAAACATAAAGCATTCATCTTTTGTCGGTATCAAACATTATTATTACACTTGAGATGAAAAAAAAGAAAGGAATACTGTCACTGTTTATTACAAGGATATGTATATGAAGAGCTTCAATTCTTTCTTCTTTACACTACACTCCTCATCTTTTTTTTTAGTCCTTGTAGCCAAGTAGCATTGCCTTTCTGTTTATGGGCTCTGACAAAAGGTATATAATTTTTACCCTTTTAAGTCATAAATGACCTTTTTATCTTTGCATGCTTTTCTTATTATTATTACTTTGCTCTGTACATGAAGTATCAGCATAGGCTAAATGAAATCTGTATTTCGTATAAGCTTGAGTTTCTAGACAAAGTACGTATATCATCATTCATAGATACATTTCTAAACCAGCGACTACGCCATTTGATAAATCCATTTAGGCTCGACTTTCTATCAGCAAAAGCAAAGTATGGTATCACCCAAAGATGTCCAAACGCATAAGGTAGCTCAAATGGACGTCGCCATACAAATGTTTATCATCATTTATCACACAATCTGAATTAGAAGTCTGTATCCAAAACTTTTTATCATGTTGCTCATGAGTGAATAGCGCAAAATACCCCTTTTTTTTATATCGTTTCTCCTTTTGCACAAAATGATAGAAAAATAACAAGTCATTCATAAGGAGTATTGTATCCCTTTTTATGGTCAACGTAATTCAAGAAAAGAAAAGAATAAAATAGGTATGTGTTCTATGTAAAAGAAGGTTTCATGGGCTTTATTTTATTAATTTGTATTTTCTTCTAATAGCATGTCAAGGACATTAATGAGCCTTGGAAGAAGAATAAAAATATTGCCAAAAAGAGGGAATGCTAGAAAATAACGTCTTAACGTTAAGGCAATTCACCACCACCACCAGCAGCGCCTTCGGCCTGTCCAGCAGCATCAGCAGCGGCTTGAATAGCAGAATCAAGCTTTCTTTTTTCTAATCCAATAGAGCTAAGAGGAACTGAAGACACGATCATAAAGACAGATGATAAACCAAAGAAGATGAGAGATAAACGCATGTTTGTATGTAGAATAGACTATTGTTTAATAATGAATTGATTGAGAGAAAAAAGAGTGCTTCTTTTATATGCGTTGATGTAAGGAGTTTGAACGGTTGCAATCTATGTATGTAGACAGTCGCTTATGATTGCAAATCTTTTTGGTTTTTTGAAAATATAAACCTAAAAAGAGGATGCATAGAAATGTTTTCTGCAAAGATTTTGAAAGGAAAGTGCAGCATTTCAGGTTTTCTGCAAAGGTCTCGAAAGGGTGGTGCAACATCTCAGGTTTTCTCAATATGGTCTAATAATAAAAAAACTACCCAACCCAACAAAAACAAAGAAAAAAAAAAGCCTTTATAAAGCACTCATTATTCTGATTTGGTCGTTTGAGTGTAAATCATGTTTAAAGTCATTAGGGATATGACAGAGCTATTAAGAATAGTATCCTAATATTATCGTTCTCTTTCATGATTCTTATATACTATGCAGGGATAGGAGTTGTTACTTGAAAGTAATCATCATCGATTGTATGTCTTTTTTAGACCATTCACAACTACCACTTTATTAACGTATCCTACGACATGCATCATAAGGCGAGAGTACTACAATAAACAAAGGGTTCGGTATTCAAAGATTGCTTTTGTAGGCTTTTCTTTCGAAGTATGTATTGCTACATTAGTCTATAAGCTGACGTTGCAGAGCTTGGTGGTATGCTCGGTTTTTTTTACCCTTGATGCTAAAGGGATTTTTTCTTAACATTAATTTCTTAACGGACTGACCTGGTCCGGGCGGGCATGTATACAGCTTAATTTTATGCGTTCAATTGGATCTTAAAAGGTCATCTTTAGACAAAAAGTTGCCAATAATTTCGGGAAATAGTGTGCGTTTTCAAAGTGCTTTGAAAATTGAGATTTCAAATGGTTTTGAGCCATATATGCTTTAACCTCGTTTCAGTACGCGTCTAAAGAGGGATGTTGCTTTTGTTTCTAGTATACCGTATTCAATGAATGGCCAAATGCTCATAAAGCAGCTTTTGGATCGTTGCATGTAGTTCCGTGAAGTTGGATATATGCTGTAGCCAATCGACGAGGACAAGACTCAAGTTCTGCATCAATAGAGGAAAGAGAAGGATCGGTTTTCAAATTAAGATGGGTATTTTCATTGCTTCTAACAGTTCGACTCGAACTGTAAAAGTTTGGTGTTTGCAATACAGAGAAGGGGAGAAAAGCCCTTGTATGTCCTGGGTTTTTTAAGCGATCTGCTGGAAATTGAAACACCGTACTTGATTAACATTTGTTTGACACTTTTATATCACACAGTTGATGATAAATATATTGTATCGACTGGCATAGTGAAAAAAAAAAAAAAAAAAAAAAAAAAAAAACACAACATAACACAATATGTTTATGAAACAACATTGGTTGCAAATAAACAAGAGAATATAAAAACTGTTTCTTTTTTGAAGAAATGCCTTTATTTACTTTAAAATACACAAATTACACTTGATTCTACTAAAACTTGAACACTTCCACTCTATAAATAGGTATACCTTGCTCGCCACCAAATTTGCCATTCTTCTTCTTTCTAAAGCGAGTCAATTCATCTTGCGGCGCGTCTGCATTGTCCTTATTTGCTTGTCTCTCTAATGATTTCTTTGCACGCGCATGCTTGTGCTTACGGTTGTAGGCACCTAAAATGTTTCGTAATTGTTCCAAATCATCAATGACTTCGATTTCTTGAGAAATTAATTCACGTAATGTATGTACGACAGGTTGAAGTGGTGGTTCCAATATGAGTGTAGGGAAATGAACGTCTAATATACTGTTACAGAAATCAACAATCTACGTTATTGCATTAGTATCCTTAAAGATAACCTCATCATCTCAAACTTACATTGCGTCGATTATTCAGATTAGATGATTTTTCTTTTAACCAACCCGCAAATGTTGTCAAAATAATGGGCAGCTCCACTGCATCAATGCGCTTTAATGCTTGTTGAAGGAAAATATCATTTCTTGGTGCTTCTACAACCATCTTGAAGTATTTATTGAATCGAGTGCCTGCCCACTCTTCGTGTTCTGTCTGTTTAGCAATCAAAGCCTTGACGAGGATTACAAGGTCACTTTCAGGAATATCCAACACTTTTTCAAGCACGATAGGCATCAGAGCCCAATCGTCTTTATCTAGCAATGTACGAACAATACCCTTTTCACAATAACTGCTACGGACAAGTGATCTTGACATCAAGTAAAGCAAAACATCCACAGGCCAAAAATCGTCGCTCTGTTCAGCTGAGCAGCATCGAGACAGAACACTAGACACAAAGAACTGTGAAAGTTCAACCGCCTTCTTTTTAGTTGGCACGAATTTAGACGTCATCCACTGGCGGTATTGTTCTGTCTTGGCCTCAAAGGACGCTTCGGTCATGAGTGTGTCGTCGCTTTCTTGTGTGGCTCGTTTGACGTTAACATACTCAAAGAATGTCTCGGTGAATTTTTCTTCTGAAACGCCGCTCTTTAACAACTCGGCCAATGTTTTCGATTCAGACTTATGTGCCTTATTTATCTTGGCCACCCACTTGTCATAGATGTCTTCTGAATCTTGCAAATCGGCTGAAAAGTGCAAATCGCGCATGACTGTTTCATTTCCACTGCGAGAAAATCCAATGTTTTCAGATGCACCTACATCGTCACTGATACCCATAAAGGCCACTGTTTGCTTCATTTTTCCCATAGCTGCCATCAGGGACACAGGTTCACTGTAATAAGGACAGAGCATCACAATCGAACTTGTATCCACCATCTTTTTGGACGTTTTACCTGTACTGTTTGCATACTGAGTAGTGGAGGAAATGGTGATGGCCAGGTGAGAGTTAGGTAAAGCTGCGATACTGTAAACACAATTTTTGCTAAAAGTATTCTTTTCTGTCGTCTTCACTACTTGCTCTGCTTGCAGTGTACCGTACTTGACGTCCCAAACACTCACAACATGTTCCTCTTCTTGTTTGCTCTTGATACGAGGAGCAACCATGGCTACGTAACTATCGCCCAAGGGTGTGATAGCAGCAATGTTACCCAGCACTTTGTCTTGAAATCGGTAGCCTTTTAGAGGGATGGACACATGATCGAGCAAATGACATGTCATCTTTTTAGTTGAACTATACTTGAGTTGTAAACGCCAGATGGACCAGGTACCGGCTGCATCTAACACTGTCAATCGACCGTCATTAGGATCCAAGGTAAATGCGATTGGCTTCTCGGTCAATTTGATATCCATGCTGGCCAAATTATCTATGCTTCTACGTTCAACATTGACATAATCCAATTTAACTGTATAGTGATTGGCTGATTGATTGATGGTGACAACAATGGTGGATCTAGCAGGAACTACAGAAGAAGGAATACAACAGTGTGCATTGGATGTCACAAAGACCGTAGACCAAACTACGCTCGTATTCTTGTGTGCTTTTTGCTTGGCTATTAAGCGCTCGAGATCTTTGGTGTTTAATTCAATAGAGCCATTTTCACTAATCAAAATGACATGAGAGTGTAAAGCAGAAGAAATGTGAATGGCATGAATACGTTCTTCAAACTATATAATGTATATGAGAATGGCTTTTGTATAGAGCAACTCTTGTAGCTTACTGTTTTTGTAATGTGATCGGCACTGTCGTTATCATTGTTCTTTGTGTTTTTCCATAACCAAACTGTTTTTAATTGCTCTTGCTTTGGTAATTCAGGGCTAGAAGCAATAATAGCATAAGTATAATCAGCCGAATCGGGATCCTGTCCACCGTCTTGGTAAGTGGCAGGTCCAGCAAATGCAACACCAGGTGGTGCAATCCAAGATTGGGTGCATTTTTGATCCATTGTCTACAAAAGAAAAAGTAAGTTTATTTGAAATCAATAGTAAGCTATTTTATTTTTCTTTTTTACATTGTAAATTTTGAAACCTTCGCCTTGAACAGTGACAGCAACATAATCGGCAATGTCAGAACGATCGGAATCTCGGGTGACGTCCAAAATAGATTCTAATGCATTAACGCCAACTTTAAACAGACGACCATCGTTTTCGCCAATTTTTTTGTTGAAACGTGCAAGTGGAAAGGCTTCTTCCAAGACAAATCCTGGCATTGTATAAATGTAAAAAGTAAAAAAAAATAAAAAATACAAATAGAAAAAAAATGTATAATTCAACAAAAATTGAGGCTTAGATCGGTATTTCAATGGCAAGTCGATTTATTTTTTTTTGTTATGCATTTTTCCATTTGATTTTCAGTTGAAGACTGACAGGTAAGGCGGCATCTGTGACTGTAATGTATTCTCCGTCGTTCACAAAATCACTCAAAGGCTTCTCCAAATTGCCTAATGTAGCTTGGTTTAATACCTTTGGGGCTTGCATATAAATCGATTTGGTTGCTGTTCGTAAACTAGGTTTCTTTAATTGACTATACAAAAGAAATGGTTATAACCAGTTAATTTATAAGTTGGATTCTTTTTACGTATCAGATCTTTCAGCAAGATATTCAATCAATTGATTCACTATCATTTCTTTGTCTACTTCAGCCGTTTTTGATTCATTTCCGCAAACAGGGCACTCTGGTTTCTTTTGATGTTCAAAAGTGTATGTGTAAACACCAGCATCACCTGTATACATCATATAGTTGTTGAGATGAGAAGCGACACATGTAGCTAATTTATAGGCTTCATTACAGCAAGAAGCTATTCATGATTTTTTAACAAGATCCAGCCGTTTATCGTTGTTTTTGTCTTTACCTGCAATAACTGCATTGGTAGATGCAATGGCTGGAATGATATTTTTAACAACGCCCTGAGTCAAAGAATAAGTGACTCCGGTAATATTGAATTCATTCGCTCTTTCCAGTGCATGCTGGTATAACCAGTTGATATCCTCTGGGTTGTCTGTATCATATTTCTTTGTTCCCCATATACGTGGCCACTCTAATACAGAAGCCCATTCAATACAATGTTCGGGTAAACGTGGTGTGTTTGCAATGGTGCAAATAGGATATGTAGTTGGTTTATTGAGCATATCCAAAGAGCATTCATAACATGAGGTCACAGTAGGTAAAATAATACGCGCTTGTCCCTTGAAACCTTCTGTTCCACCGTCAATTAAAGGTTTCCAAGTATTTTCCATATCATCCTCATCCATCATTTCTAATACCTTGGCATTAATCCATCGACGTGCCTCTACAGAATCCAAACCACAAATAATCAATTGAAACTGTTTATAATATTCATCATCTTTATCCTGAATTTTCTCAAAGTGACTATGAACTATTAGTAACCAAGGTGCCTTTCAGCAAACCAGAAAAAAAAACTTACGGTACGACTTGTACACCAGGTACACGACTCATGACAAAGTTTGCTGCGACAATAGCTTTTGGTTTTCCAATATCTCTTTTTCTAAACAAGAACTGACGATTGAGATTACTCAAGTCAATTGTGTCCATATCAATAATATGTATTTGCTTAAAACCTGTGAGTGCCAAGTTTTTTAATATTTCACAGCCTAATCCTCCGGCTCCAATAACTAAAATTTTGCATGCTTCTAACGCTTCTTTCACCTATAAAAAAAAAAGATAAGCAACAAAGTGAAAAAAAAAAAAAAGACGGAGATGCACCTTTAAAGTATCAAGAGGCTCAATAATTCCGTTGAGAATTTCTTCATTTTCAACTTCTTGAAATTCACTGGCTTCAAGCATGTCAACATCCGAAGGTGTTCTTGTTGTCATTTCTATAATTAGGGATTTTCTCGATTATTAATAAATCAAAATAAAAAAAATAAAAAAAAAAATAGCTTAAAAAAAAAAAGAAAGAAAGAAAAACCTTCGTCACTTGGGTAAGATGTGGTTCTTTGTCTTTTGGAATCAGGCAATATCACAGGTTCTTGTCTTTTACTGCCTTCCATAGAACAAACAAAAAGAAGGAGAGAGAAAAAAAAGAAGAAGAAAAAAAAAATAGTTATGCAGCTTTTCTTTTTTTTTTATTTTTCTTGTTCCGTACGAGAAGCGACCAACTCCAAATTATCATCATAGCCATCTAAAAGAAAGCCGATATTAGGATATGATAGCATAAAGAATGATTATATTTACGCTTCTTAAAGTCCTTTAATGTCTCTTCTGGCTCTGAAACTGTTTGCATATAATACATTTGATAAAATCCAGAATATAACAAATTGTTCTCTTTGTCCACTTCAAATGATTCAATAATTTCTTCAATCACTGAATCCTCAAACTATCAAAGTGTAAGAAAAAGGACTTTTTTCTTTTTAAAAACTTACAGGACGACCGTTGGTAGCTGTAGCAAAATCTTGTAGTTCTTTCATATTCCATTTTCCATCCTTGTCCTATATAACATAAAGTAAGTATTATGTTGTATACATGACACATTCACTCTAATGTAGTACTGCATCAAAGTTATCAAAAATAGTTTTTAAAATCTTGACATGAATTAGTAAAATAAAAGCAACAATTCCCTTTACTAAAAAACCTTTTCAGTCTTTGGCTTGAGTTCGCCAGTTTCTTCTTCAATAAGCAAACTATAAACGTCGTCCTTCTTGTCTTGTTCTGACATATAAAAAAGTTTTAAAGAAAAAGTATATTTAAATTATAAAAGCACATGTTTTTGTATCTCAGAAAATCTTTGACAGATACTTTATGATCGTTGGCAATGGATAAAAAGGTAGTTTGATGTGAGCAAAAGTGGGAGAGAACGATTCAATTAGTACTAAACAGACGCGATCTTGAAGACCACTCTACCTTTTGAGCATCATTTTTCTTTTTCGGCAAGTGTCTATTATCGTTGGTCAGTGCTGTCATCATGGGTGAGGCATGGCTCAGATTGAAATTATTCTTTGTATAACAGATGTATGAATACTACCCTATAAGTCAATTTCAATCTGACAGAATCAATACGGTTTAAAATCATTCAATTTATCAGCAAATATACTAAACTTTATGAATTCCATGTAAGTTTTCGTTTGTGTGTGTGTGTTTTTGCTGTGACACGGACAGAACAGTTGAAACAGCATCAACATTATTGTTCTCTATTTTTGAACCGAGTAATTTAGCTTTACTTTACAGTAACACGTGTTGAATAGTGTCAGTAATGACTTATTCTTCCTTTTTAGTACATTCATTATACAAGCCTCAGTTGATCTTTTAGGAACATTATACGATAATGATCCATGTAAGCAACCTTGAATGGATCGTTTAAGTATATAAAAATAATTATTCAGAACATAAAGTATAGTTATTGAATATCAACCAGACTTTACTAATGGGTTGATAACCAGTGATATATTATGATTATAGGATATTCGTCCGTAGAATACTGCAATAGAAAAGATGATGGAGAATGGCATTCTACTGCAAAATAATAAAAACAAGCTAAATTTATCCACCTTCATCTACAATCCCTCATTTACTATCTTTGTGAAAAAGATTTATTCCTTAAAAACAACAGTTATGATAAAATAAAATTCAAAAAGTTGATCAAAATACTTTAAAAGTGGGTAATACATTTCAAACATCCGATCAAACTAGTTTCGTTTTCAGGGTAGTATTTTACTATGTCATGAAATATTAATATAAGATTGTAACCGTTTAATAGCAGAATGAAAGATAAGTTTATGATGTTTGAAACATAGATATGATTTTAACTCAACAGTAAGTAAATAAAGAAAACTATTCACCATCATCATCGTCCTCTTTTTCAAAACTGGCTTCTGTTATCCAAGCATTGTAATTGAGCTTTTTCTTTTGGTTGGCTTCAGTTAATATGTTTTCAATATCATTTTCGACACTGCAACTATTATCATGATAGATCTTTCGTAGATCATCCAACATTTCCTAAAAAATAAGTAATATTAGATAATGCAAAATATTGGTAGTCTTGCCCGTCATCTTACATCAATTGTATATAGAAAATTAATCAAGTATTCTAAAGATCCTATCTGGATTTGCTGCAAGGACTTAGGAAAACAAAAAGAATAAACGTCCTCAATTTTGTACTCTTTTTTTTTTTTTTTTTTTTTTTTTTGGCAAACTTATAACAGAGAGTTTTCCATTGAAACCAGCTACTTGGATTATTGGCATCTTTATGAGGAGAATATCCTGGGCACGGACATATGGTATTTCCTTTATGAAAGTGTTAAGATGACACTTTGATGCAATGGTTGATTTAAGCTTGTCTTTATAAATCTTCTTTACTGTTGCTTTCTTGGCCATCTCTCCAGTACAGCCATCGATTATATTTTCATCATCTTGTGTCATCACCAACCGCAAATCCAACTTAAAATTTTTGACCAGCTCTTTTACAACTGCCGCTTATGGTGTCACCCTTAAAAATAGTTAGACGAAGTATAAGTTGCATAAAGTTAGAATAAGATATTTACCATCGCAATAAAACATCTTGTTTTCTTCCTAGAAATGATTCAAAGATGTAGCTCCAGAATTTGTATTGGTAATCTGCTTCCGAATACATCTCAATGAACTGCTTCGAAAAGACCCACGGACGGTTTGCATGCATGTCAGGACTAAACGGAATCATTTTTAGCAAGATAGATGTTCTGAATGACTTTTTCTTGCGTGTCTTGTGGCTTATAGTTTTTAGTGGTGTTTATAACATCAGCAAGCTTTGCTAGAGTCTTGAACTATAGGTAAAAGCATTGGTTTTATTAGTCACCAGAGATCATTTTTATCAAATGAAAACTACCTTTTGAACTGAGTAGCTATTTTTTCAATGTTCTACCCATCATTTATCTTGATTGATGATTTGTTGTTTGAGCTTAAGACGACATTGTTTTTCAGCAAATTATAAAATACAAATAGTTAATACACCTGTAGAGAGAGCCTAGTGTATATACTAATAAATACCCAGCAAAGTATCAGCTCTTATGAAACACGTCGCCTTTCTTCTGCTTTTTTCTTTGCTATTACATAATAAAAAAAATCAGAAAGTGAGTTTGTCAATACATTTAGAAATATAAGTATACCTCATTTCCTTTTATCTAATTGATATAACAAAGTAGATTTTTAGGTAAAAAAAACAGTTTTGTCTTGTAGTTTGTTTAGACATATAAACTTACTTCTTTTCTGAGCTTTTCTAAACCTGCTTTTTTGATTTTTGGCCTTCATTGCCAAGTTTCTACTCCAACATTGAGCAACGTGAAAAAAGCACAATTGTATACAACAATTTTCTTCAAAGATAAATTTGATTGCATCTGCCTCAGGAATACTACAATCGATTGTGATTGGTTCAGACTGCATAGAGCAGTTGTCGCTGAACAATTTGAGCCATTCTAATACAGGTGCTACTGATTGGTCATTGGTGAGTAAATAACCTACAGGTACTCCTTTTCCAGTATCAGGATGTCTGACAACTAAACTGTACAAGACTTCATTACTTCTTGATGATATTCCAAATGTTGAGTCCAAAGAAAAGCACTTTGAGACTTTCATTACATCCATTTGCCATAAAGAGATGAATACACAGAAGAAAACATTATCTAACGAGTGATCAATAACTTTATAACCACAGTCGATAATTGAAGTGATTCAAACTCATTGTTGTCAAACTAAATCATATCCTTTGCTACCGTCAGCCAAACGTTATAAGCATCGTCGTAATGAAGCATCTTGTCCCGCTGCTGTTAGTCTTCCTCCATTTCTTGAAGAAGACGTAATCTTACTCCTCTTATCAAAAACCCTTTGCACAAGAAATTTTCGATCTTATCTCACAAAGTATCCGAAATTGACATATGTTGCAAATCAGAGTAGGACCCAGGAATATGATTGTGGTCATTTTTTCGTGTAAGCTCAACAATACTTGGATCAGAAATGCGACATGTCACCGTAATGATGGCGTTACAGCCGATTTTCTTAGAATTTTTTTGTATTGGTCGACCGCTGTCGTCGTTCGTTCTGGCCTTAGATACCTAAGTGTCAGGTCCACGATGACACGCATATTTTTTACTCTACAAAATCGTCTTATGACGGCCCAATGAAGGGCTCTCAGTTTCCTTAACTCTGAACCTTTTGTTTATCCAGTGAACACAAGTAGAGTCCTCCAGTTTTTTAAGCTCCTCTTCCCAATTATCTTTGCTGACTTCCATCTTTTCAAAATCTGCAACATTAGATGAGTAAAATCTAGTTCCTGAAGTTGACATGGCTAAATGAAATTAGTATTGCTAGTTCTAAAATTAAAAACGTAAAGAAGTATTTCAAATAAATTGCCAAAACATTTAGGGCATACATGATCTTTTTTAATGGAGGTGTGACTTTTTTTTGCTTTCGTCATTTAGAGCAAACCCAACAGTTCCTATTAAATTAACTTTAATACCCGAAATCAAAAAATTGTCACCCAACGGTCCCTATTATCGGCCCTATTAAAGTTAAAAGGCCTCAAATTTTTGTCCAAAGTGATTAAACTTAGAGCAAACCCAACGGTTCCTATTAAAGTATTAAATTTAATCGGTCGGAGTTAAATATTTAATACCTTTTGTGAGGTTGTCACTTTATGGTTCCTATTAAGTCGGACCCTATTAAAATATCTACACTATATTTTTTAAAATTGACATGAGCTCTGACAATGTTTAAGCAGCTATAGCAGAACGATTCAGCAAATTTAAACAGTTCCAAAACGTAGCAAATTATTATCTTCTTGCTTTGAAAGGCTTTAATCTTGAATATGACGAAGAAACCCACTATGTCAGGTCAGTTTCTGGTCATAAAGTTGTCAGCCGAGACCGCATCGAGGATCGTCTTTGTCTCATTGCAGATAGCTTCTTGTAATCACCAACCTACGTCAAAAAGACTTTTTGCTGCCGCTCCAGAATGCGCTGAAGCGTATTTATTAGTATTATTAAAGTCATTTAACTTAAGGATTACCGCTTTCTTCAGTATAAGTACAAGACTACTAGTAAATCTGGATTTTTACCTTACTAGAAAATGACAGCTGCCACCCGCCAGGTAACTTATGAATACGGATATCACTCTATGCACTTCAAAACCCATGGTTACTCTGCCAAGTGCGTTGATGAATATTTTCGTATGCCAGAAAATTCAGCGATGTAGTTGAAATTGTTTTGCAATGTTTATCATAGTAAAATTCAGCTTTATTTAAACTAAAAATGCAATCATCCATCAACTTATTGCATTCTCAATGTATAGAGAACTCAACTGAATGCATTCTGAGGTGACATATAAGCGAAAAATTTAAAGATCCATTATTAACATGATTTACATATAGCATTACACGAAAGGTAATAGGTCTGATAATTCCTATTAACTTTAATACCTTTGGGCGAAATTTGAAAACCTATTAACTTTAATAGGGTCGCTAAAAGGATCCGTTGGGTGACAGCTTTTTGATTTTGGGATATTAAAGTTAATCTAATCGGGACCGTTGGGTTTGCTCCTATATAGCTATATGAAGAAAAGAAAGATGATAATGGAATTGGGGATTCTGTTTATAGGGATCTTTGGATCGGCCGTTTTTTGCAATCGAACTTCTTAATAGCCTTTGGGTCTTGAAGTAACAGCTCTGTTTCAAAAATTTCAACTTCGGTTGTGATAGGGAGTTTGTCAACTATTATTTTTGTGATGTTTCTTTGCTCGCTAACACAATAGATCAATCAGGTGTCAATTTATATAATATTTACTTGCTTTTTACCTGAGAAATTCCTTCAAATCTTCAACGTTTGTCGTTAAACCTGCGTAATCCAAGACGACTAAAATCACTTCTTTTTTGGTCGCGTTTAAAAACTCAATAAAATCTAAAAGGCAGAATATATTAATTCAAGATTATCTTCAGCATGTACTGCCTATTACCTGTCGTGGTGCCATCTGTCTCCTCTATGGTGTCCGCATTGATGTCTCGTTTGTGAAATGGCTGATCGGCATCGGAAGTTTTCGAGACAAAGACTTTATCAACTATCGACCGACTTCGTAGCTTATCAACCATTCTTTTTATGAGTCTTATTCTGTTTTGTTCTTTTTTGTCACAGGGTGACTTTCTGACGTATCCCACTATTTCTACACCTAATTCCTTCTGCGTCTTCAAGAATTCTTGATATTTCTCATTATATTCTATTATATTTTTAATCACATTTGCTACAAACAAAAAGTCAATAAGGAAGTCAATACGAAACACCTTCACTTTACCATGGTATTTGTCTTCTAAAACATAAAGACTCCAAAGTCGGGTATAAGAACCAGTTTCGTTTTTCGATCTTTTTCGTGAATCTTCATCTTTCATAAAGTCTAATTTGTTTTTACCGCAGAACGAGCTGAAGTTGTTGAGTGTTTTTTTGCCAAAATATGTTGAACATTGTACCATTTTGGCAAATACTTCTGAGAGTGCTACTATTTTTAAGGTATACATATCATCGAGAACAGGTTCGGTAGAGTATATTTCACCAATAAATTTTAATACTTGAGCTTTTGTTTCTGTATTGCAAATTAGTAAAGCTATCACCATTAAAACTTCAAAATCATACCCAGTTTGGTTACAGATTCATCGGAAAAGTTTTCGTTTGGCGCTTCATTAATATATTCTTTGAACACAAAAGGGTTGCCATATAATCTTGATTTCAATATCAGTACAGGAACTGCCGGATCAGTTAAATAGCACACCTCAAATTGATCGCTTTAATGCTTGGAACTTTTCTAAAGCTTGAACGCTGTTTTCTTCATTAAACTTTAGTTGAAAAAAAAATGCAAAGTGCTTGATTACGACTTACACTATGTGGAAAAATTATTCGCGCATTTTATAAAAAAAAATTAGCGTACTTTTTAAATAAAAAATCACACATCAAACAAAATCAATTAGCGCACCTTTTTTTAAAGAATTCACACATTACTGTATACGCGAAATGCGCAAGTTTATTAAATAAACCTACAGTTAAGACAGTCGTCAAATTTGGTTAGAAAATGTGCCTTTTTTTTTATTTAGTACGTGAATTCTTTAAAAAAAGGTGCGCTAATTGATTTTGTTTGATGTGTGATCTTTTTTATTTAAAAAAGTACGCGCATGGTTCTTTCCGATAAAATATCTCACCAGTCGGTCAACGCAGTCATGCAGCGACCACAGGCACCAGCGCCTCCTATCAAATTGAAAAATATGCCCTGGTCCCAAGTAGTGGCTAGGAAGCGAACATCACTTATGAATGCTACTTTCGAATACGACATTCACAACAGTCAACAAGACAACGTTATTCACTCTAAAGTGTGGAGAGCAGGACGTTCTCCAGGTAGTGTCCTCCTGGACATGGCCGATAGATCTGAATCGCCCGTGCAGCTCATGGCCCTGATTGCGAAACAATTTCTATCACGAATCGCAGTCGCAACCACTAAAGAAGGCAGTCGAAAGATTGCTGAAATCAACTTTGATCCCTCAGATCCTGCCGTTGATCACATTCTTAAAGACGGCATTACTTTTGAAAATGATGCAGTTAGGCTTTTACCTTGTCGAGCCTTAGATCCAGCTGTCCCTTTAGTTCGACTTCGACTATCGAATCTTCCTTTTCTTAAAGAGGACATTCTTAAGGAACAATTGAAAATGAGTTTGGAACCTTATGGCTCCGTTCTTGATTTAGGGATCCTACGAGAATCCCACACTGGTACCTATATGGGTACGGACTATGCTATACTAAGCGTCCCAAAAAATGATAACAGATTTTCTCCCCTTTCTCACCATCTTCCTTGGTATCAGTCAGAAGATGAAGGCTTTTATGCTGTGTGGAGTGACATGCCTACCTATTGTCACTACTGTCATGCTGAAGGACATGCTGTCTCTGATTGTCCAAAGAAACGTTCATCCCGTGTTTGTTGGAACTGTCGCGCTAGTGGCCATATTGCTGCTGAATGCGCAAAAAGCAAGAATAAGCCATTTAAAAAGGCCAGAAAAACTCCTACTGCTCCACAAGACAGAGTAGATCAAGTTGAGGCTCAGTCGAGCCAAGCTTCTAGTGGCATAACAATGCCTAGCACTTCCTCCCAGCCTCTCACTTCGAATACTATGAAACGTAAACGTTCTATTCGGAACGAATCTGGTGATGACCCAAGAATTCATTCCTCTACTTTGCTAACAACTGAGGAGGACTCTATCTTGGTATCCACTCAAGAATTCCTGAAAGCTATCTTCACAACAACCGCTGAATCACAAGATGATATTCCAATGGAAATTAATGCTAGAAGTACCGACAATCCACATGTTGCTACAGACATAGTTATAGTGGATCAAGCCACCAAAAACATTCCTCAATCTCAACATCAGGCTGCCATGGATAGCCACCATAATGGCGCCCCAGCAGGATATAACTTTCGTCATGACTCTTTAGGTAATCTGGGATCACCAATACCAGCATGCATCCCCAGTGATCAGCAGCACGGCACCACAGTATTCAACATTGATGGTGCTCTAACTCAATCTAAGCAATAATGAATAATAGATCGAAAGAACTATTATTCAACATTTCTTCATTGAACTGTAACAGCTTGGTGAAGACCCATGATACCCAAAAATAATCCAATTTCATACGTTACTTACGCTCTTTAAACTTCAATATAATGGCCTTTCAAGAAACACACACTAACACAGACCATGTAAACTTCATCAATGCACAATTTCAAGCATCTCAATCTCTATGAACTCGCCATTGTGGCTTGCTTTCCTTTTCTTCCAACTATCAACTGTCAAATAACCTCATCCCGTCGAACCCACGCATTATTCTTTCCAAAATCAGTCATCCACAGAACTTTTATACTCCTTTCCATGTATTAGTGGTTTGTGCTCCAGCTTCTACAGGTAAGGACAGAAGAGAGTTTTTTGATTCTGTGTTAGAAGCTCTCACTTCTGTATCTGATATTGACCCAAATCGGATCATTATCCTTGGCGACTTCAATTATTCTTATCATCGTCCTAACTTGTCAACTCAAACATCTCTAAAATGGGTACCATATCTAGAAGAATCCTTTTATAACGTGATGCATAGTGGAGACAATAGTAATATCCCAACTTTCCGTCGTAATGATGAGATCTACTCTACAATCGATTACATTTTCATTAGTAATCAGATGCGCCCAATGCTTAGAGCTACAGATATACATCGACTACACTCTTCATGGACTGATCATCAATTACTCTCTCTTTCGCTTAACCTAGGTCAAACTCCCACTGGTTTTGGTCTCTGGCGTGCCAACCCCATTTTGGCTCAACAGAAAGAGTACCGCATACAACTAAAACAACGACTCACGGATATCGTACCTTCTTTGCCTACTCCGATGACTGCACAAGAACAATGGGACTACGTCAAATCTGAAATACGGCAATTTACTCAACGCTATGCAATTGACTACACCAACTGGCGCAAGAAGTCAATTAAGGCATTGCAACGCAAGCGCAATGCTTTCCTCCGCAGCCGGCCACCCACAGCTATACGTTTACATTATCTTCCTGTTATGGACCAACAAATTGAATCTCTTCAACAAGAGTTGGTAGATATTGCAGCATTAAAGGCGGGAATACGTTGGAGAGAACATGGAGAGAAATCCGCCGGTTATCTCAAGCGGATACACCAGGTACGAACTGTAGAACAGAGCATAAATTTTTTGCAAGACCCTACATCTGGATTGACTGTTTCCTCTCGTACACAACTCATGGAGGTTAGTCAAGCATTCTACCAAGAACTTTATTCAGTGGATCCTGTGGATGAGCATGGCATTGATTGCTATCTGCAAGATATAGCAGATCCACCACAATTAAATGAAGATGATTGTCGCTATCTCATCTCACCAATTACGATTGAGAAGATAATTGAACAGTCAAAGAAAGTAATTAGGAGGCAAAGTAGTCCTGGTGCGGATGGCTTAGGTTATGTCTTCATGCATCTCATTTATCAGTTCTCACCGTTAAAGGATCTTATTCTTAAGGTATACAACATGGCTTTAACTGCTGGTTCATTTCCATCATCATGGCAAGATTTACGTGTAAGATTACTGCCAAAGAAAGGGGACCTCTCTACCCTCAAAAACTGGCGGCCAATCTCCTTGATCAACTGTGATGCAAAGATCTACACGCGCATGATAAACCAACGGATGAGATCCGTTATGGACACAATTATCAATCGTTATCAAACTGGTTTTCTTGGTGATCGCTTTATAGCTGAAAATGGCATGATTCTCAACATACTCATGGAACAAGCTCATGTTCAAAGACGGCCTGAGATTGGTCTCTTATTAGATCAAGAAAAGGCCTATGATCGTGTCCACCCTATGTACTTGCGTCAAGTAATGTTGGCCTTTGGTTTTCCACCATCTTTGGTTCATTCTCTTGAGAATCTTTTCTTTGGAAATGCGGTGAGAATCAATATTAACGGACATTTTACCAACAAAGTTGATCAGCGTCGGGGTCTTCGACAAGACGATCCATTATCGCCTCTTCTTTTCAACATTGCGCTGGAGCCGTTTCTTCGACACATCCTTCAAGACTCTTCCTTTCAAGGTTTCCAATTTCAATCTGTGAGCAACTCGGCTACAGCAACATCCAACATCGTACCTTCCCTCTTAAAGGTACTTGCATATGCAGATGATGTATGTGTCCTGTTGCAATCTACGGATGATTACTGTCGTCTACGCCACCATTTAGACCGTTATGGGTCTGTATCCAACGCTAAGGTTAATATTCACAAGACTGAAGCATTTTCTTTGGATGGACGCTCCTACCCAGAGTGTATTGCTTTTCTAGTAACACAAGGTATTTCCAATTGGCACGATCATTCGGCACCTAGTCCTCTTCGATACCTTGGATTTCTCATGATTCAGTCTTTTCATCAACGTCGTTATTTAGAACAACAGTTGTTACAGACAGTGAAATCTCAATGTATTATCTACTCTCAACGTAGACTTTCTATCAAAGGACGTGTTACCATCATGGATGCATTAATACTTTCTAAATTGTGGTATGTTCTGCGGATGGTTCATATACCGACTACCTTCTTTCGACGGCTCAATTCTGTGATTTATCGGTTTGTCTGGCATAACTGCAAACCTAAGATCAAATACACGCAGTTCTGTTTAGATCCAAAGTTAGGTGGGTTAGGTCTTTTGGATCCACAATTTCAACGACACAACCTACAGTTACGCTGGATTCGTCAAGTCCTGGAAGACAACCACCCTCAGTCTTGTAGTCAACCTATATTGCTAAATCATATACGTCGTTTCCATTCAGGAAATACTGGAACAAGACTGGCTCTCTTTTTTCATCTTTTGCGATTACGTCCTGCTGCTCACGCTAATAACTTTATGCAAAACATATATGAGGCGTTTGATTCTTTTGGATATGCGGATACACAACAAGCAAAGTGTACTCCTGCCACACTTCTCCGCTTGCCCCTGTCCGCTATATTCGCTATGATTCCTACTGATTATTGGATCACTCAAGCACGACACAAAAAACTCAAGGTGTCTCAATTTTTTACGTATGATCACCACTTTGGATGTATACGACCTTTATTGTCGTCTGACCAGCCTTCCTCCCCTCGTCTGGTTTCCAAGTTAAGCCGAGATATCCATAATCGTATCATCAAGCTCAATCAGCTTATCTGGCCTCACATATTGAATCAAAATGAACCATTGGGGGAAGTAGATGATTCAACGTTCATCGATGCCTTCTATTCGCAGCCCCAATGGATCAGCTACAAACCTAAACCATTTCGGTTGTCTCTAATACAGCGATCTCTACCATCATCGGCAATATCACCAATACCAACTTCAAAGTGGTCACTTTCTTGAAAAATGCATGTTTCGCCTGAAAGCCGGTCTTTATAGTATCGTCTATTCCATCGTAAACTCTTTAGTTAGTCACTACTCTCAAAATTCGATAACGGTTTGACCTCTCCACAATGTAAATTTTGCTCTGCTAATAATGAAGACCTACAACACCTCTTCATGCGCTGTCCCAGGAAATGGAGAGTATGGATAGATGCCTTCAACTTCTTTAGTCCACACCTCACTTTCACTTAAGATGATGTATGCTCAATCCTCTGGTATTTTCAGCGGTTTCCTTTTGTTGACAATACTGATCTCTGGACTCTCAGCTGCTGCGTGCTCTCTGTTATCTGGCGTGCCCATTGGAGATTTACTATTGACGGCTTTCCTTTTATTGATAAACAGTTGGTCACTCGTGCTATGTCGCAGTTTGCCACCCTCAAAAGGGGCAGGCTCGACCTTGACTAGCATGTTCAATCGCTTACATTCTGTTTCTTTTGGTTCACACCGCTCTCAGATGTGTGACTCCTATTATATTATATTTTATAAATAAAAATAAACTATTTATTTACAAAAAAAAAAAAGTCCAGTTGATGGTGGAATGACTGTACAGTAAAAACAAGTACAAAAGAAGCATTCAGGAGACACCATTCCCAAAATAGTAACAGAACTTTAAAGAAGGAAACTCGTAGTTTTAAATAAAGGTCTGAGCATCAAAGTCTCTCTTTCTCTTATCCTCTTTCTCTCTTTCCTACCTCTTTTATTCACGGGCCTCTTTTTCTTTTTCTTTCCTACAGTTATCCATCTTTTATAAAAAGTATAAGAAATCAATATCAGATCATATAAACAATTTGAGGAAAAGAGGCTTTGAAACATTTAAAAAAAATAACTTGTATTTGATCCAAAGAGATTATCCATTTTGATTGGTTTACACATTAGATCTACGTCACATTAATTTTTTTTCCCCCGTGCTATTACAGTATATAAGAAAAAACCTTAGTCCCAAAATAACTATTTTTTATTGAATTATTTTTTCCCCGCCGACCCCTTACCAAAGATGTCTCATGATATGAATAACAGTAAATTGTTTGAAGCAGAGGATCCTGCCAATGACTCTGGTAATGACACTGATTCTGAAAAGCCGGCTAGACGTTCTGGAAGAAGAAAGATTAAGATTGAATACATTGAAGACAAAAACAGAAGACACATTACTTTTTCTAAAAGAAAAGCTGGTATTATGAAAAAGGTAAACATACATTTTGGGAAATGGCAAGATGATAACCCTTATTAGGCATATGAATTAAGTACCTTGACAGGCACCCAGGTATTATTGTTGGTTGTTTCTGAAACTGGATTAGTTTATACTTTTACAACTGTTAAATTACAACCTATTGTAACAAAACCAGAAGGAAAGAATCTTATTCAAGCTTGTTTAAATGCTCCTGATCCAAACGAGCCTTCTACGGTAAAAAAAAAAAAAAAAAAAAAAAAAAAAAAAAAAAAAAAAAAAACTTTTTCTCATAAAATGCATAGTCTGGGGACGCGTCCTATGCTAATACTTCACCCCAAGTAAACGACAAAGCCAAATTTGAAGATACAAAGGTAATAAAACATACACATTTTTTTCTTTTGGTATTCATATGTTCTATAGGTTGAATCAAAGCAAGAATTGGCGCAACCTACAAACACAAGATACGCAGCAACACCAACAGCAACTGGATATGCTTCTTCTCAATACGGTACAAGTACAAATAATACGAATAACCATTTGCCATATAATTATCCTGCATATCAACAATCAAGTCAGCAGCAACCATCTCAATATGGTATGCAGCAACCATTTTATGGTAACCAGCAACCCCATTATATGCCACCTCAGCAACAACCATCTCAACAGCAACAACAGCCAGGATATTGGCAACAACAACAACCATCTCAACAAAACACGGCTAATCCACCTGGTTTAGCAAAACAAGAGGATGAAAAGTCAAGGATGAATTGATCTAGTTTTAAATGATTTTTTAATAAAACTTATTTTCTTATATCATTGAATGGTTAAAGAGGAAAGGAGTGAGAAAACAAGTGTGATGTTGAAAATATCGTCTACCCAACATACAAATGAATATCCCTTTTAGGACTTGGTAAATTTATAAAGCAGTGGTTTACATGATTATCTACTTTTGGATAAAGAACCAAATTTGTCATTGGAAATCGCGATTGGCCGGTTAAAGTAACTAATTTCTCCTATTCTGTTTGAAAAATTTGCCAACCGTTTTCTTTCGTTTCTTTTCGCGCATACTATCTACCATCATCACAGTCAAGTGCCTACGACTCGCTTTTTCCTTTGCCTGGATAGTCAATGTCTACATATGTCCCAGCTTGCTAGAAGAGACATACTTTGAATATGGTCTTGTCATTAATACTTTCATATTTATTCAGATCATTCACCTTGAAAACGCTCAAAAAGACTGGATATATACAATTTTTGGTGGTTTCTCTCGCTCCTCTATGAACACCATGCTACACTTAGTAAAGCTCCCCACAAAGACAGAACGGATCAACATTCTACGAGCTCAACCATTTCCTGCATTCCTTTTATCTTCCTGACGATATACATCTTTACCATCTGATGCACACATCAATGGAAGCTGTGTCTAATCTCAGTGACATAACTTATCAAAGATTACATTCTAGCAAAGCTTTTTTTTAGTTAAATGACATCCTTGATTTTTTTTTTCACTTGATGATGAATCTGAACTGCGTGACATCCAACCCATGGACGGTCATAGACGAAGCAATCAGGATATTGATAACCCTAGACCTGAAACCATCAATAATAATATCACGATCCGCTTGTTTCTCGCCACTATGAAGCGATTGTGAGGTATACCGTTTGCACAGTGGTTCACTATAGAAATGGAACTGTGGTTGTAGATTGTATACTGGGCATGGCCTGTTACAAAAAGTAAAAAAAGGATGTGGATCCTTGATTTTTGATGGAGGGGCTCGCTTTACTTTGGTTATCATAGGAGGTGATGCGACTAGGGTCTTGACTTTGAGAGGAGGTAAGGGGAAATTGGATATGTCAATTTGTTTGCAGAAAAGATGGTGGTCTACGGCTATACAACCTTTACAGGAGGAATCAGCTCCTGATTGCTGTTATCCTTAGAGGAAGACAGCAGTTTGCTGTTATTGTGGTAGTGGTGATAGTAATCACCAACGTGTTTCAGCCCATGCAAGAGCTGCTTATTTTATTTGTGTTCACATCCTAGTACCTCAAGAATGTTTGATTCTTTGCCGAGATTGGCGTCAATCACTGACTTGAGATGGGTGACACCACGTCTTCAATAGTGTATCTCGCGTTGCTATTAGCATTTTTTAACGTCCTTGTGTATCTGATCTCACATCTATTTCAAGTGAGGAAAGATAAGGGTGTTCCAATTGATGGGCAAGATCCATAGCGGATGAGGAAGAGAAAGAGATTAGCGTTTCTGCCGACATGGAGGTCTCCTTTCATAAGAAACTATGGCAAACATGATAGATGGCATCTGTAGCTTCTTTGAATCAAGCGCATCAAGTATACTCGATTTGCAATCTCTAGATCAATTGAGCTTGTTATTCCAGGATTTGAATGGTCTCGACACAGCAGCGTATTGTAATTGAGACATACAAACTTCATCAGATTACAGCCGTAACTTCAAAACGTTTGCTCGAATACGGGTTTGGCTCCTTTGGTTTAGATTTTTATGTGTAATGATGTGTCATTTTTTCCTTTTAATGACTGAATTAAGCCTGTAAGCAATGCGAATTATCCTTTTAAACGAGCGTTAGAACTATCACATACCCCACCATGCTCAATGTCATATTACAAAACTATTTAAACCAAGGTTTAAAATCTTTTTTTTTTCTTTATTCACAATTGGCAGTAAACATGATTTTGTTCAAGCAAAAATCGTCCAAGATCTTGCGATCAAATGAAAGGCACTTTAGTAACTAAATTTACTCCCAGCAATCAGGGTAGTTGTCCAAGTCTCCGTGCTCATCCCAGCAGAGAAAATTTCTCTTCTCCTTGCTAAGAGGTATAGCAACAACCATTGTAAGCAAGGACAAGATGAGACCAACAGTTTTGATGTTTATAGCTATACGGTTTGAGCAAAGAGAAAACAACATATAATTATTAAGGACAAAACTTTTCGTTTCATTAGTATCAACAGGCCTTAATGTTCATTTCAGACAGAAGATGCAGCATATAAACTCATCTACTCGTCTTTCTTTTATACTTTTAAAACATTGCATTGCTATACAGGCCGCATTATTATGTACGGAACGACTACGAGGATTTCCTGTTACAGTGTTGTATCGAAAAACGCCATGTGTAGCCATGGGTAAGACCAGACCTTATGCCAACCAAAATGGTCAAATATACCATATTCAGCAATAGTTTAAGCGGCTTTTTTTGTTTCACGAGGGATAAGAAGGGAAGAAAGATTACAGTTTTTAATATTCAGCAACATTCTAGAATGTTATCAATCGTTTAAGATTTAATATGTCTATAATTAGGCAATTTCTTCTAAATTTGGATGAAGCAAGACCTTACATGAATCGATTAGCCGAGTTCAATCACGAAAGTCGTATCTATTAAGATTTTATACACCTATAATCAGACAATTCCTTTTAAAGCTGATTGGTATGACATATAACGCATGCCTTGCATTTTCAATCAGTATCACTCGCGCGGTGTTATCTACAACGTTCTGTGCTAGCTACAGAATAAATTCAATGGTGAGAAGTGATCTTTTTACAATATGATTCACTCACTTTCAGCATTTAAAAGAGCATAATACAGTATGAAGATTTGTTTTTCAACTTTTATCGACTTAAATACTTGTCTATGGCCAGCTGCATTACTCACGAAAATTATGAAAGGACCAGCAACATCATTGACTTTGATGAATTCAAATGCATACTCCAAGATTTATCCATTACCTATTGCAGACTTTCAAGAAAAGTACGCATAGATCGTTCTGGGTAAGGTCAAGAAAACCCTACAGTTCTTCCAGAAACACCTATTTCGACGTAACCTGCGAAAGATCAAACTATTGGATGTAACAGTAGATGACATGAAATGCATCGTCAAGCATGAATCAGATCATTGGGAAAATACTCTTAAAAAAAACAAAAGGAGAAATACACAGAAAATGAGCTACATGAATAAATGCATCTTTTTTTTTCACTTTTTTTTCACTTTTTTTTTCACTTTTTTCATTAAAATAAATTCAGTCAATATTAATAATGTTAGAAAGCCCGAAAAAGAGTTTCTATCGTCACTTTGCAACGGGTCAAATATACTTCTCAGATGATTGCTAATATTTTGAGCCTTTTCAAATCAGTAGCTGGTACGGTCATCCGAAAGGCTGAGAAATTTATTATTACCATCCAAAAACATTCAGGAAGACCAAAGATACTGATCATAAGGGATTTAATACACATGAAAATCCTTCTACGCCGGCAGCCACTGTTCCCAATGGTAGTGCATTGGACCTTATTTTGTGACACTGTGAAGATTGCTTTTGGAACCTATCAAACAGCAGTACCTCAAGCAGGATTTTTTTTTTCTTACCAAACACTGAGGAAATACCTTCTTAAAGCCTACCACGCTTACAAAAGACGCATAGTTTGGGCCGTTGAAAATTGGAACAAGGCAGTTTGGCCAGATGAACCTTGTCTCTGCCTTTTTGGAAGCAGTGAACTTAGAAGAGCTCTTTGAATGAAGGAAGAAAGGTAGTTTTCGCAATATATAATCCTCACCACCAAGTATGCGTATCATTCTGTGATGGTTTGAGGATGCTTTACTGCCGAGAGGGTTGATTCCCTTGTTGCCGTGAATGGTATGCCGAACAAAGATGAATATGTCAACATCTTGAGATAACATCTCCATCCTTGGATTCAAAAAACATCCCTAAAGGCTACATCTTTCAAAAGGATGGTATCCTTTACCATATAGGATCCTATGTACAGTGGTAGAAGTGGACAATTGGCCTCTGCAAAAATCTGGTCTTAATCCAATTGAGAACATTTTCATAATACAGATGATGAGCCGAAAGGATGGATTTTACACACGAGACGATTTGGTCCAAGTGCTGAACAAAGAGTATGCATGTATACCGACTAAAATATTAAAGATTAGTCCACGTTATGCCAAAATATGTAGATATGGTCCAAGATCACATAGTTATCTAGCCGCTATTAAAATAAAAATCTGTTTTACAATGATAATTATGCCTTTTACGCTTTTTTATATATATTCTTGCTCTTTACTTGTTACTTACAATTGTTTGAGTTAAGAGATATTGAAAATGAAGCTTCAATTACGCATGCCGAACTTTAACAACCTTGTATTCAGACTTTTTCTTGGGGAGGTACAATTCGATTTGCCAGCTCTTTGGGTCCACCTGAGACAGTTTAACCAATAGTACCAATTAAGAAAGACGATATGGAAATTTTGTGTAGTGTAATTTTACTTTTGCCGACATAAATTGTTGCCAGTGGTGTTTTGGTCATAACGAACAGCTTATAATTTTGTGTCTGTTTTGGCTTGCTTTTTCTTCTTATCGCTGTAGGTTTTGGGTTCTTTTGATTGATGTTAATTGCTCCAGAAACAGAAATGGCCCCAAGAATTGGTTGTGTATATTTGCTCTTGCTGTCGGGATCTTGGCGGTAGAGGAGTGGTCCCCATGCTAAACCATATTATACTTATTTTCAAATTGGTATGAAAGGCTTATTTTGTCTTGAGGCAGCATAAGAAAAGCTTTGTTGGGCTTCCATGATAATTGGCCTTTACATCTTTAAGTTATCAATGGTTTAGTCAACTCAGCAACATTACGTTCGCTGTACACTTTGCAATAAAACACGCATATGGCTTGCTTACGAATAATGACGACGATCATTTATTGTGGAATAAAAGAACAACTATACTAGAGCAGAAAAGTCAGAATAAAGACGAAAATAGGATGAGTCGGGGCAAATGGACCAAGATAAAGGTTATGATAGACCGAACTTCAAATAGAATAGACAAGACTGAGACAAGATAGATATTTTGATGTTGAGAACTTCCATATAAATATGAATGCTTTATATTGAAATAAGCTAGGAAATCCTTAAGAAAATTCACCATGAAACAAATACTCATGTCTCATCCTAAGATAAAACAATAATATTGTTTAAATCAATTCAGGCAAGCGAAATTGGAAAATCTTAGATAGTCACATTGTGACTTTTCTATTCGCCACAAAATTTCTTTTTTTTTCTTCTGCTTTTTTTTTTTGTTTTTAAATTTTGACAGCATTATGGTACAAATTGAATTGCTCGATTCTCTATCAAATCGTTTGACAAAAGATGTTGAAATATTTGATCATCTCTTAAGGCTTATACCCGCCAAATATTATGTGATGGACAAAAATGAACAGTTGGGTGATTCCAAGTTTCAACATAATAAACGTAAAAAGGCACCTAAACAAGCAATTAAAGAGGCAACTAAGAAGGCCAAAAAGGCAAAACTTGATCCTGACAATGTCAAGACAATCATGGAAGTACAAGAGGAAAAGGCACAACAATTAGAACAAGAAAAGGAAGACAAAAAAGATGAGGAAGATGAGGATGAATCTATGGAGATTGATTCTAATGCTTTTAGTGGTCTTGATGATAGTGAATCAATAGCTACTGAATCTACTTCAACAAGTATACAAGAACCAGGTAATGAAAAAAGAAAGATATATGCGCGCACAAGCATATTAATCTTTTAGCAACCGAAGTGAAACCAATGGAAAAGAGCGATATTACTCAACTACGTAACCGTCTTCATGAACGTATCAATCAATTGCGTCAAAAGCGTAACGCTCCAGGAGCGAATACAGCTAATCCAAGAAGTCGGGATGATATTTTGGCTGCTAGAAATAAAAAGAAGGAAGATAGAAAGAAGGCAATTAAGGCACAAAAAGAAAAGGGTGGAAAAGCACCAACTGAAGAACTTATTCAATTAGATAAGAAGGTAAGCTTAAATAGAGGATAATAAGACGCTTTATTAAGAACGCTTTCATAGACAAATAATACGCCTACTCATCAACGTACAGCTGATTCTATCAAGATGGACGGTGATGTTTTCTTTGGTAAACTCAATGTTGGCAAAGAACAGCAAAAGAAAAAGAAGGGACCTACAGATGCCAAGACACAGCTTAAATTAGTTGAAGCAAAGAAGGAAAAACTCGAAAAGATGAAGCAAGAGGACAAATCAAAAGCACAAGAATTATTAGAAAAAGAAGAATGGAACAAAGTGCTTTCATTAGCAACAGGTGAAAAGGTCAAGGATGATCCTAAATTGCTAAAAAAGACAATCAAGAGACAAGAAAAACAAAAGACAAAGAGTGCACAAGAATGGAGGAAGCGTACTGATAAACAAAAGATGGATGAAAAGAAGGCAATTAAAAAGAGAGAAGAGAATATAAAGAATAAGATTGAAGAAAAGAAGCTGAAAAGAAAAGGAATAAAGCCAAACAAAAAGAAGGCTCGTCCAGGCTTTGAAGGTGGTAAACGTAGTAAAGGTGGAAAAGTGTCAAAACCAAACCCTCCCAAGCATAAAAAATAATCTCCCTTTTTTCACATCTTATTTCTTTTCTATATAAAATCAACAAAAATTATATATCATTATTCATGCTGTACATAGTTATTGTTATCAATGAAATATATTTTATTTCTGCCCTCAGAAAAAAAAAATAGGGAGAATTGTTTGTGTTTTTTCTAATATAGTAAAAAGGGCATGACTTTAAAGTGATAATCACATTGAAATCAGTTCTATTTGAAATCAATACGATTGCCCATACAGACTTTCTTTTTTAGGCACTGGAGAAAAATTACCTTTTTTAGTTTATTTGTTTACACTACACAAAAACAAATTTGAAAAAAATAAACATTTGCTCTTTTTTGATCTTCTTTTTTTTCTTCTCTTTCCATTTATACCATGTCTGAAAATAATATAGTCAAAGAAGAAAAGACTGCAGCAGCACCAGAAGCTGTCTGTAGAAAATCACGTCCATTACCCAAGATACCTGACCGTGTGTCATCCAAACCTGTGATTCCTTTAGTAGTCGATGGATTCAAAACCCAAAAGAAATTGACAGCTCAAGAAATATTTCAAATCATCAATATCCAACCTCAAGACGATGTGTACGCGTACAAGACAGAAGTCTCAATGGATCATCCACCCAAAAAGCTGATGACGCCCGTATTAGAAGTAGACGAAGAAGAATACTTGACATTGCCTCCAGAGGTCACATTACATACGCCTAGCCTTGAAAGTGGCCAAAGCTCTCCTTCAAGTTCACATCTGTCGGTGGAAGAAGTCAAGGAGAACAATGAAATATTGGACAACATCAGTACCCTACGCCTGGGATCCGTCGCTGCCGCGCCATACACGCAAGGAACGCCTGCGGACTCGCTGATGTCGGACGTCGAGCATCTATCAGAGCTCAATCAGGCGCTGATGACACCCACATTCCAACCGGCAAGATCGCCAGAGGAAGAACCCAATCCGTTTATGGTATCACCTATTCCCACCATGACCTCCTTTAGTCTGACGCATGACAAGGCAGCCATCAAAACTTTCCGAAGGATGGCGACCAAGATCCATGACACAGAGACACAATTCACCTATGCCAAATATCTCTTACAGCTCGTCTCGTTCTATACCCACAATAACCAAACGGACAACGAAGCCATCTCGGCCGCCTCGGCTGAGACCCGAGATCGGTTACAAGAGGAGGCAGAATATTGGATCGAGAAATTGGCTAAATCGAATCATGCAGAGGCCCTTTATATCAAAGGACACTGGCATCGGTTTGGCAAACGTGATGCGATCGGCTCACAGTATAAAAGGGTGAATCATGTCAAGGCCTTCAAGTGTTTTCAGCAAGCAGCCAAGTTGGGATGTATCGAGGCACATTATGAACTGGCAGAATATTACGTGAGCCAAAAGGAATACAAAAAGGCCATCTTAAGTTACCAACTAGCCGCTTCAAAAAAACATACATTGGCTCTTTATGTAAAGCAATCGAACAAGGAATATGAAAATGAACAGTGGCTCACTTTTTTTTTTCTCTTTAGAAAATGGCTAATATTTTGCTGCGTGGCTTGTTATGTCAAGAAAGAGACGTCCATCAAGGTTTAGCCTTTTTAAAAGAGGCTGCTGATGGAAACCAAGGACAGGAGAGTGCTCGTTCTGCTTACGATTTAGCTTGTATTTATGCAAGTGACTTGGAAAGCATTGATCTTGAAAGGTATTCACATTGTATAGTTTATTTATAAGTTTTTCCAATGCATACGCATGTAGAAATACAATCCTATCTTCTTTGATGAGTGAACAGCATCAATTTCCTTTAGCCATAAGTTATTTTAAAAAGGCTGATGAACTTGGTATGGCCACAGCTACATTTCGCTTAGGGAAAATCTATGAGCAAGGTCAATTGGGTATCAAGAAAGATGCAGCACAGGCTTTCAAATATTATACAAGAGCAGCTGAAATGAAATGTCATGAAGCTATGCTGGAGTTATCAAGGTTGTATAAGGATGGAATTCCAGGTTATTTGAATGCCCATCCCATGATGGCATACAAGTGGTGTCTTTATGCTACTGAAAATGGAAACGAAGTTGCTGAATATACATTAGGGTAAAGATTGTGACTTTTGTTATTGTTATTGTTGTTGCTCATACTTGTTTTGTATAGCTGTTACCATGAAGATGGTATTGGTATATATCCAAATTACTCTCAGGCATTGGAATGGTTTACGAAATCAGCATCAAAGGGGTATCGGCCAGCAGAAGATAAGCTGAATATTCCTTGTAATAAGCGAAAGAGTATTGTGATTAATAGTAAAAGAAAGAGAAATAAGCGGTACTATGAAGAAAGTATTCGTATAGCTGAATTGTCAAGAAAAGCAAAAGCAGAGAATGATTGCCATATTATGTAAAATATATCACCCTTTAATATTAGAATATTATAATTATTGTTTAATAAATGTATAAAAATATATTTTTATATTGTCTATGAAATTACAATATGGAGGGTATGCAAGATATATATGTTTTGTAATAATGTTCTATAAAAGAGATCTAAGCAATAATGTTCAAGACACGTTTCCAAAACGTTCTACGTCCATCCATTTCATCATCCTTTTCAATATCAAATCGTGTCACGCGTCCCGTTTCAAAATCAACCTCTTCCAACGGAACCACCTTCTTTCTCGTAATCAGCTTATGTCCCACATAACAAAGAATGAAGGGAACAACACCGATGTAACTTGTACAAAATTTGTTGGCATTAAACTGTGGCGTAAAGGAACCATAGCCTTGACCCAAGATGATCAAGATGGAGAGAATACAGGCAAAGAGACCGCTGAAAGGATAAGCTGCAGATTTATAAGGCAATTCCTCAATACTTCTGCCTTGACGACGATAGGCACGACGGAAACGGATATGAACAGCACCGATACCAGCCCAACTGATGAAACCTGTGATAGCAGAAAGAGCTTGGAACCAGACAAAGGCTTTGTCAGCACTAGGCATAGACGATGAGTATACAGAAAATTTCGTATATAAAGCGCAAAGAGCTTACCTGTAGATAGAAACAAACACACAAGCAAAACCTATAATGGAAGAAAAGATGACGGCCCTAAAATAAGATAAGAAAAAGGCCATAAAAAGATCATCTATATTTACCAAAAGGGAGCACCGTGTCTGTTGACGCGACCCATGAAAGCAGGCGCGTTTCCATCACGAGCAAGGCCCAAAATTGTACGAGAAGTGGTATACAAGGAAGAGTTGGCAGCAGACAAAACGCTAGATGAATCGTTGAGATATTTGCAATCCTTATTTGCTGTATTGTTTACCTGGTGAGGACAATGGCGTTAATGATGTGAGCACCTACACTAATACCGGCAGCCTCAAAGACTAATGTGAAAGAGGCAGTACCAGCACCACCATCAGAGTTGGCCAGACCAGGATTCGTGTATGGAATACACATGCCAAGTAAAAAGATGGTGACGACATAAAAGATAATAATACGCCAAAATGTGTTTCGAATGGCACGAGGGACAGTCTTTGTGGGATTCTTGGCTTCACCAGCAGTGATACCAACTACAATAAAGAAAATGCCAATTAGGGAAGAAATTCGCCTTTTTTTTAAAAAAAAATACCAATTTCAGTTCCTTGGAATGAAAAACCTGCGGAAAGCAAAACACTCACAGTGCCTACCCCACCGTTTGTAAAGGCGCCAGGATCTTTCCAGTATCTATTGTTGTAGTAAGTATTTTGCCTCTCTCTCTTATTTTGTGTAAAGCTTCTTACTCAAAGCCAATAGTGTGGCCACCAGCAGCACCAGTAGCAACAAGGATACCTTGAGGTAGTATAAGTAGTTGTTTTTTTTTTCTTTTTCTTTTTATATACCAATGACAATGAATACGATTACAATCAAGATTTTAATTATAGCAAACCAATATTCAAGTTCTCCGTAAAGTCTTACACCTACTAAATTGACAGCAACAATGAGAACCAAAAAGATGGTAGACCATGCAGCATCAGGCATGACTTGGCCCCAATATTTAATAATGGTTGAAGCAGCAGCAAGTTCTAAAGTACAAACTTTAGTACAAATAGAAGCTAAAAAAATAAGCATATATATTTTACCTGTTGCGATACCAAGAGCCTTTTTTAAAAGAGAAAAAAAAAAGATTAATATCGTGTTGAATCCTGTTTAAAGGATATCTTACCCACTATTAAATGTTGCATTAGATATCAAGAAATCACAAAAAAATAAAACAACTTACACAAAACCAATAGTTCCAACCTAAAGCAAACCCAAGAGAAGGTTCAATGAATCGTGTAGCATAATGATTAAATGAACCGGATACTAAAACATTTTTAGTTACTCTGCATATAATTTAAATAGCGTATCAGACTTTACCAGGCATAAATGTAGCCATTTCTCCTAAACATGTCATAATACAATAGACCTACCGTAAGTGTTAAATTCGTGAACTCTATCATTTACGTGATTGCTGTCGTTTTATTATTATTACCATAAAACCAACTATTTAATTTGGTTAGTAAAAAATTATTTTACAAATTCATTTTGTACTACTTGCCAACACAATAAGCAATGAGAGCACCAGCGGGACCAGCCTAAGGAAATGGTGCAATTCGTTTAGAAAAATATGAAATATAAAAAAAATATTTGAGGCATTTACATCAGAAATACTACTACCAGAACTCAAAAAGAGGCCAGTGCTAATGATTATCAGTAAAAAGTATTCATACGGGTCGATCTTGCTATTTTACCCAATCGAACCACCCAACGAAATCATTTGAATGTGTCTAGCACTCAAACCTCGCTGTGTTCCATGTTGAAGTGATTCTACGTCTTCATCATCCCCAATGGCATGCTTTGATGCTTTTGAGTGGTATGAACTGCCATCTTTTTCATTTAAATATCCAAGTGGCTTGTCAATAGTCACCGTGCTTTTTATGCTGGCCTGTTCCACTAATTCTTTATTGCTCATAAATATGTGAAAGAAAAAGATAAAGAGAAAGAGAAAAGATATTAACCGAAAGATGGGTTTGTCAATTAAAAAAAAAAAAGATCTTTTTTAGATGAGCGGAATACCATTCAGATAAGTTAATATAAACTGCTAAGGGAAGACAAGAGTCGTTCTTGATTGGTTTCTAATATAAGACCATTCACCACAAGTTCATCCATCATGACGTGAACTTTTTCAAGGTTAAATAAAATGTCAAGCTCGGTCTATGTTAACCTTGTGAGTATTACAAGACAGGTTGACAATAAGGTGCAATACTTTACTACTTTTTCGAATGCTTGATCCATTAATTCTAACGTAAAGACTTTTAGTTACACAGCGCTTGGCATCCTTTTTAACTTACCCACACATAATTGGATGAATTCTAAGATCATGTATTCATTCTAACAATCAAATGGTTTCATTGGTTAATAGAATCAAATTTTTTTTAAAAAAAAGATTTTACGTCTTTCAAGTCACATCCAATAATAAAATACAGTGAAGCATAAACGCGATAGACTAAACTTATTGTATAAGTTTTCTTTCCGCATTGATTAATACTATTTACCGATTTTATAGTTCACCAAATTGAAAAATAATGTCTATTTCGATCCTTTTTTTTAAAATGCGCGCGTCTTATTACCAAAAATGATTTTAACGTTACCTGATTTTGTTTTCTTGTTATACATCTTCTTGCTATTTCTAATTCAAATAAAGAAGTATCTTTTATATTTTCATAATACTTTGAATATCTCGTTTGGCATGCTTTATTGATTATAAAGAAAAACTTTATCATTTGTAAAAGGGTGAGAAAAAAAATGATAAACGGAAGGAGGGAGTATGAAAATAAACGCTTGAGTCACATGATGCTATTGAAAATGTAGCACAAATCTTGCACTTTAAAACCTTATCTGGTTGGTGATCAGTTACACCATTGAGCGTTTTCATTGGCAGTCTTTGATCGATTCATGTGCTTTATATCCATCCTGCTTGTATATCCTTGTAGCTTATGCCACTCTTGAAAATAAAATTTGTATAGTTTGCCATGATTTAGCAAATAAAAGAGAAGAATCAGGAAACACTCTTTACGGTACAAGACCAAAAATGGACCTAAAGTTGTTTACGTACTCTGTACCTTGAATTACATGAATGACTATTAATTATAATAGTGTTTTCTAAAGCACTCTTTGATTTTTTTTTTTGATAATTGTCATAATTGTGAGTGTGATTTTAGTAACATGTCAATAAAATTTATATTAATTATCGATATTTATCGAAATATGTACTAGGCTCTATTTATAAGACCAAAAAAATGCTCCAAAAAAGTTTCGACAATCAATCATGTCCTTGATAAATTTATAAAAGAAAAGCTGTATAAAGCTTCTTTACCCAAATAAGTCATTATTTAAAGCCTCGTATGCTGTTGATACCTCTTCACTCTCTTTTTTGTAGCTCTACAAAACAGTTTATCTTTTGAGATTATATTCGCAACATTTTCTTCTTTTCTTTACTCAAAAGAACTAAGTTACATCTTTATTAAGACCCTTTTAACTTCTCGATGATGTTATTTATATAAGATATCGATTGATATACATCAATTATTTTTTTAGATATTAAATCGAATAAGATACTAAGACTACTGAATACGTAAAGCTATTTAGGAGTAAATCATGCTTTTGTAAGCATATTAAACACTCGAATTAAACTTGCGCATTCATTTCGCTTTATACATTTGGTCTGTACAAAATTAATGCTGATCTTTGATCCTTTTATTAAACATTTTTAGAGGCATCGTAGAGTAAGCATAACTAAAAAGAATCAATAGAACTCAAAAAGCAAAGCATGGTTTATGTTAAATTTTTATTAGAAAAGATAAATGTATCATATAAACACAGACATAAGCCGACGTCGCATTTGAGATAAAGATCGAATAATTTCATTTTGCTCCATTCAACTTGCTAACGATTACATTTACAAGCCATATATGCGTACCTGCATAAACTTCGCTTTAGCGGAAAAGAGCAGAATTATTAACACATTCCTTCTTATCATGACGTTAATATACAGAAACATCTGAATAACAAGGCTTATATGTTCATTATTGTTTCTATCTATTAAATGGAGTGGTCTTCAAGTATTGTTCATTTGCTGTATGAATATATAATATAAATCATACAATCGTATGCTTTAATTTTGGACTAGGGCAATGGGCTGCTGATAATAAAATATCCTTCATCTGTAAGTGATACCTTATGCACTATTTTAAGTTGTCATATACCTTTTTAAGTATTAGCATAACTTCTTTATCCAGTTAAAATGTAGTACCTAATATTTTCTGTCTCATTCTTTCGAATAGGGTAATCAGCAATAAAACTTTAGTAAATCAAGTATGTTGCTATACTTACAAAATTAAAAGTAAACGGCTTTAGTTTGATGATCGTAGTTATTTAAAATGGCAATGTCCTGAGTGAGGATTTTACTTTGAAATTTATAAAAAAAAATCATTTTACTGTTGAGAGACTAATGTATTTAGGCACCTTAGTTCATTAAATCTTCTAATGCAATAATTCAGTTGTTTTTAAAAAAATAGATTTCTGTACACTATTTCCAGAAATTAAAGTCGCATTTTGTAAAGTTTTATAATACAATTTATATGTGATTGCGACACGTCACGACGGCTTTAATTTTTGGAAATAGTGTATACTTTTGCAATAAAAAGAAGTAGTGAGTTAGATCTTGCTGGATAATTTTTTAGATATTGAAAACGATAAATACGAATGTAATAAAGATATACATGTATACAGCAAAGAACATTTGATGTTATTTTTTGTTGCCTAATTCGGCTTGTTGATATTAGAGTTGAGTGTGCTTCTAGACTTGAGTTTACAAAAAGATGACATTGTTTGATGCATGCTGTTCTGTTATTTAAAAAAGACTGTAAAACAACACTTTTGAGACAACAAGTTGATTATGAACCTGTCGAATCATGCAAGTATTCTGCATCATGTTAGCAGTAGATACTTCATTACTGCTTAAATAGACTCATTTTTGGGATTAAAGACGAACAAGTTGCTTACATACCCAAAAATGTAGATCAACTTTTTAACTTGATCAAAAGGAATAACATTGGTCGAAATAAAAAGAAGATCTTTTAAAGTTCTTTTGATGATGACAATGTGCTTTAATCATTTATTCTCATGCCCAATTAACTACTTGGAATAAACTAGTTCTTAATAGCATGTATTTCAAGCTAGTGGCTTTTTTTTTTTTCTTAAAAATATGAAAAGTAGAAAATGTGTTGTGAATGCCAAAGAGCTTACTTATTTTAGCATTCACCCTTATGATGCATACCACAAAATGCCTTGATAATAAACATAATAACAAATAAATAACTTTAATGATGTATATATTTCGAAAGATCCATTTTTCAAGCAACCATTTCCTCTGTCCACACAATTGCATATAATCACTAAAGAGAGTGATAAATTTTAGTCTGTTGATCTTTGATGATTGTTGTTTTAATAGACCAACGCCTGTAATAATCGCATTATGCAAATCGGAATTCCACATTTCCTTTTAAGAATTATAAAGATCTCCAAGTAAAGCCCTGATTATTCCCCCCTTTGGTTTTCATATCGAGCCAAAATCAATGCACATTTTCATTTGAAGAAAGTTTCTTTTTTTTTTTTTAAAATTGATAAATATGACTTAGAAGTTAACAAAGCGCCTTTCCAAAATAATAATAATAATAATAATAATAAAAACACCTGTAATCATGAGCAGCTATTTGAAGAAATTGCAACAAGAGCAGCACTCATTCAAATTCCTTACACCAACGCATATAAAAAGGCCCTTTGCTTTTCTTCCAAAATAATCTTAACAACAGCAAATACTTTAGTCAACAAAAATGCGTTCAGTTCTTATTCTCTTTAGTTTATTATGTGTCTTGATGGTTGTCTTTTCACTTCCTCTTAGTCCTACTAGTAATTTAGAAAACAGTCAACCAAACAAAATTACAACTCTTGCTGATACCCTTGCTGACCCTCCTGCTGCCGAAGCGCCTGCTGCCGAAGCACCTGCTGCCGACCTTCCTGCTGCCGAAGAACCTGCTGCTGACCCTCCTGCTGCCGAAGAGCCTGCTGCTGAAGAGCCTGCTGCTGATGATTCGTCAAGTATTCCTCTTCTTGGTGGTCTTCTCAAGATTATTAGTGATCTCCTTGGCCAACTACTTGGGGGTCTTTCATAAAAGTCAATACATCAAGCTTTTTTTTAAGATATAATATAAATCTCTTTAAATTAGATAATTAATAATAATAAAAGGAATTTTCGAATGACACTTGTTGATTCTGTGAGGATACGTTTCTATATGAAATCTCGGTTTTTGACCATCCACAATCCGTCCTTTCAGCTAGTCTATGCTAGATAATAGTAATAAAAAAAAATAGCTGACAATAAGACTAGACTCCTTTGATAAACCGTAGCTCATTTAGACAGTATAGCCTAGTCATAGTACACAATGGATACACGATTTAATTTGATATCATATCCTTGCATTCAATTGAACACACGGCATAGTTTATTGACATGACCCTTGATTAAACTTGATTCTCTCTCTCTCTCTCTCTCTCTCTTACCTGAGGACATGGAAAAGTCCTAAAAGTACGGTCAAAATTACAAGCAAGAGAATCAAGACATGAAGCGATAGTCGTAAGCTCATGTATCCTTTTTGACAGACTTTACCAAATGGGAATTTATTTAAAGAATATAGAATAAAAGACTTTTTCTTTTCCTTGTTCATTATTCTATCCATACCTCCTTCGTGGTCCTCCTTGAATACGGTTATGTAAGCTGATTGAATTCATATACATCGAACACGCATGCTCGGCGTTGCTGGTCGGAATGCCTTCTACCTTTTTTGCAACAACTTGTAAATTGATTAAAGCTCATCAAGCTATCGAACGTTCTCCATTCTTATTGCAAGCATCCAAACGTATCAACTCACACATTCTAAAGAGAAAAAAGATCCTCACAAAAGCACATTCAATTGTGCTCAACCGTACTATTGCCTCATTAAGAACAGTATAAATGAATAAAAGCAGGCATCTCCATTTTTATAGTATGGACAGCGAAATGATCAAAAGTAAACTGCGATCCACACTGTGTGGCTCTATCCAGCCATGTGCATCTGAATCGTGATGACGTTTTACAAAACACTATTTTATTCTTCCTGTTGACTCGTTTCAACACTGGCTGTAAACGCTTTAGAAATCGAAAGAGGGGGGATTGTTCTGTTAAAAGAGGCCTACGACCTGACCGTCTTCACTCAGGTCAACATCAAAGAAACAGGGACGCGTAGGCAAGCCGGGCAGGGTTTGCATAGAGCCTACCAAAGGATAGAGGAAGCCAGCGCCGACAGACGCACGGATGTCACGGATGGGTATCACAAAGCCAGTAGGCGCGCCTTTGAGTTGAGGATCGTGACTGAAACTGTATTGGGTCTTGGCCATACAGATGGGGAGCTGACTGAAGCCTTGACGGGTGTAGGTCTCGATCTTTTCCCGGGCCAGGTCGCTGTATTCCACCCCGTCGGCCCCATAGAGTTCACGGCAGATGGTCTCGATCTTTTGGTCGATGGGAAGAGAGAGATCATAGAGGAATTTGAAGTCCTTTGTGGATCGTTCGCAGGTTCGGATCACGGCTTGACCGAGTTCGATCGCGCCGGCACCCCCACGCGCCCAGTGGTCACAAGCGACGGCATCATCCGCACCTGCCTTCAGGGCCAGCTCACGCACCAGGTTCATTTCAGCGTCGGTGTCGGTACTAGAGAAAGAGGGTCAGGATGGGGGGCATAGGCGATAGGTAGAACTTACGTGAACCGGTTGATGGCAACGACGACAGCGACACCAAACTTCTTTGCATTCTGAATGTGCTTGATCAAGTTCTCACAGCCCTTTTGCAAGATCGCCAGGTTTTCTTCAGTGTAGACATCCGACAGAGGCTTTCCGGCCACCACCTCCGGCCCACCTCCGTGCATCTTCAAGGCACGTACGGTGGCGACCAAGACGACGGCATCCGGCACCAGACCGGACACGCGACACTTGATGTCAAAGAATTTCTCCATGCCGATATCGGCGCCAAAGCCAGCCTCGGTCACGACATAGCCCGGCTCCAGATGATCCTCGGAGCCGGCCAGCTTGAGGGCAATCTTGTCGGCCAAGATCGACGAGTTTCCGTGGGCAATGTTGGCAAAGGGACCTGCGTGGACCAAGACCGGGGTGCCTTCCAAGGTTTGCATCAAGGTCGGCTTGATGGCGTCTTTCATCAACACCGTCAGGGCGCCCCCGATCCCGAGATCATCGGCCGTGACGGGCTCACCGGCCTTGGAGCTGGCCACGACCATCTGGCCCAGCCTGTGGCGCATGTCCTTGAGATCCGTGGCCAAGGCCAAGACGGCCATGACCTCACTGGCCACCGCAATGTCGAATCCCGCAGGACGGGTCATGCCCTTCTCGGTCGGGTTCTGACCGATCGTGATCTTTCGGAGGAACCGGTCGTTGGTGTCCATCACACGCTGCCAGGTGATCGTGTCGGGGTCGATGTCCAGACGGACAAAGCGACTGACTTCCTCGGCCGTCAGGCTCTCGGGCTCGGTCTTGTCGATCCCCAGCTTGGCCAGACGCTTGAGCATCACGGGTGCAAACTGGCGGACACCCTTCTTGGCCGGACAGAGACGGTTGAAGAGGGCCTTGTCGGTCTGGGTGTTTTCGTGAAAGATACGGGCGTCGATGGCGGCCGCCAGCAGGTTGTTGGCCGCCGTGACCGCATGGATGTCGCCCGTCAGATGCAGATTGAATTCGTCCATCGGGATCACTTGCGAATACCCACCCCCGGCCGCACCGCCCTTGATGCCAAAGGTCGGGCCCTGAGACGGTTGACGGACACAGGCAAAGGCCATCTTGTTCAAGTGGGCACCCAAGGCTTGCACCAGACCGATCGTCGTCGTCGATTTACCTTCACCCAAAGGCGTCGGCGTGATCCTATCCGTCTCCCGTCAGTCTTTTCCCCTTTTGATCCCCCCCTCCCCTCTTACCCAGCAACCACCACATAGTGGCCGTCCTTTCTGTGGCTCAATCGGTTCAGTACATCCAGGCTGATCTTGGCTTTCGTGTGTCCATAGGGTTCGAGTTCACTTGCGGTCAATCCGATCTCTTGACTCAATTCAGTGATCGGTTTCGGGGTTTGCGCCATGGCAATCTCAATGTCAGACGGGACGGGCGTCTTGAGCTCCAAAGGCAAAGGAGACACGCTTCGCTTGGATGAGGCTTCAAACAGACGCTTGGCGCTCAAGAAGGTGTTTTCGATCAGTATGGCCACCGTCATAGGACCCACTCCTCCAGGGACTGGGGTGATGGCACTGGCCACTTGAGAGGCCTCGGCGTATTCAACATCACCCACACATCGATAACCTGACTTTTTGCTAGCATCTAGATTGGAATCCAGTGAGTGATCTGAGTTGAAGCTCATTTTTATTACTCACCTTCCACGTAGTTTGTTCCAACGTCAATGACAACCGCGCCTGGTTTGATCCATTCTCCCTTTACAAACTCTGGCTTTCCGATAGCGACGACGACAATATCAGCTTCTTTTACCTACAAACAAGATGAGACTTTTAAAAAAGAGACGAGACTTGCTTACATAAATCTTGACATTCTCGGTTTTAGAATGACAAAGGGTGACCGTGGCATCTTCAGCGGTTAATAAAGTAGCAATGGGTGAACCCTAAAGGAAGTTGAATAAAAAAAAGAAAAACCAAGCACTTGATCTGACCTACCACAATATCACTTCTTCCAAGCACCACCGCTCTTTTTCCAGCAATGATGGTACCTTTGCATTCATGACGTGTAAGGAATCTCGTGCGACAATGCATCACGTCTCATTTACCTGTGGATTTTAAAAGATGGATGATACCCTTGGGCGTACAAGGCAAGAAGAGAGGAGAGCCATCCTTTTTGGACATGTTGCCAATATTGACTGCATGAAACCTAAAGAAAACAGATGAGTGACCTTCTTTGGTTGCCCCTCTTTTTTTTTGCTTCACTACCCGTCCACATCCTTTTGGGGATCAATGGCCTCAAGAATAGCAGATTCATTCAGATGGGCTGGAAGAGGCATCTGAACGAGTATGCCATGAACACGATCATCCTCATTCAATGCCTGAACTTGCTTGAGTAACTGAGATTGAGTGATCTCCTCTGGTAATTTTTTATAGACAAAGTCAATGCCTGCAGCCGTAGCCGCCTTTTGTTTCATGCCCACATAAATGGAAGAATCGTCTCGGTTGCCGACTTGAATGACCGTCAGACAAGGTGAAAATCGAGGATGATTTGATTTGAAAGCACTGATTTCTTGCTTTACCTTGTCGCGTATATTTCTTTATGCGATGAGGAGAGGTCACAAGATTGAATAGGAAATCAAACTTACTGTGCAATCGATTTTCCATCAATAATAGCCATCTTGAAAGAAGAGATGAAAAAAAAAAAAAAAAAAAGATGGTGTGAAATGCAGAGATGAGATTTATTGACAAAAAAGACGTGGTTGATCTTTGCTGTGTCCGATCCGGCGTGATCTTATTTTACAAGTCCGTGTCCTGCATAGTTTGCCTCTTTCCCCTCTTATTTAAGGGTCAGATTCCTTTTTGGTTTCATGATCTCAACAAGGATTGTATGCAAGTAAAATGATGGTAACACATGAAAAGAATTCAATGAAAATGGTAATTTTTTATTTAAAAAAAAAAAAAGGGAGAAGGGGCAGAGAATGAAAAAAAAAAAAAAAAAATGTATGTAAATTATATGAAAATTAATAAAATGAAAGAGTGCAAAAAGAAGGGAGATCAATACTTGTTTATTAAAACGACAGAATCTTCATAAGCGGGAGGATGATAGCTTTCTTGCATTGGTAAAAATGAAGGAGGTCTGATTGAACTTGGCTTTCGAGGTGACAGTGGTGGTGAAGTAGAGGGATTTCGAAAACCATAAATTTTATAAAGAATTGATTTTCTCTTTTTGGGTGTCATGACGGGTGGAGCAGTAGGTGAAGTGGGTTGAAAATAAATGTCTTGTTTTACAATAGCAGGTTCTACTCTTTTTACTTCGGTTGTATATTCTTTTATGATGTGTTGTTCAATATCTAAAAGTTCTTGTCTTTTCCTATTAATCTTGGTCATCAAGACAAATAAGCTAATTAAAATAAAAGCCAAGATGAGCAAGAGGATAAAGATAAAGATGGTTTCACTTGTATTTAACATGAAGAATAAAGAAAAAGAGAGAGAAAATAGAAATCATCATTTTATATAGACTGCAATTGTTCCCCTCTCTCTCTCTCTCTCTCTTCAACCCAAAAAAAAAGGGGGAGGGGGGGGGGGAAGAGAGAGATGAAGGAGGTAAATATTAATGAACTTTATATTATAATTCGTTATGTGGCAAAGGATCTAATTCTAAATATTCTGCAGTAAAAGTACGGAAAAGAATTGATAGATTTTCTACCATCGATGGATCTATACAATCAGCTGTGTCCTATTTACATGCAGTTAAGATTTATATTACATAATCTCTCTCTCTTTCTTTTTTTTCTTACTGCTCTTGTATGCCAAACATAGGGGAAAGGATAAGGAATGAGATGAAGGACATTGACACCACGCATTAAGAATGGAACATGATCATCTGCTATCGATTCACCTCGAAATGTGAGCATGGAATCAGGATGAAATAAAGAGCCTAATCTTTCTCCTGTCTTTTCTGATACCTCTTTCAATAAGGATTGTCTTCTTAGCCTGGTCTCAAGACTCATCAGCTTATAAAATAACCAACTTGTCGTTCGGTAATAATTTGGAAATCGTGTGTTGGTGACTCCTAATAGATCCAATAAAACAAGCACTTCTATTTGATCCAATTTGTTTTTATAAACCTTATTTCCATGTGCTAAATAGGCTGTTTCCCAACTCTCTGCAAGATGTCTATTCTTTGTCCCCCCCCAAAAAAAAATCAACCTCTCTTCTTTTCTTATGCTTGCCTACCTTGCTCCATAAATTGAATCTGTCGGTCCCCACTGATGAAAGGCCTCTTCACCATCAAAGAAGATCATCTGAACCGTCTTTTCTTTTTGTCTATAATTCTTGCTCGTATTTGACAAGACTTCATTCAATGTCTCTGCCAAATCCATCAATAATCCACACGGGATCGCACTGTCCGTGGCCCCAATAAATTCAAAATCGGCTGAATATTTCGAGTCAAAATGAGCCGCCAAGACCAATCGCGTGGGCTTCTCTGGATTATGCGTCACGATGATATTGGTGAAATTCTTGGTGCCAAAGGGTGTAGTATCTGTAAAACGGTCAAGTTCGATATGCCAACCCAACCGTTCAAAGTGGCTGATGATATGCTGTTGAACTTGCTCATTCTCTGGCGTACCTGAAATACGTTCAACCAGCAGCGGCTTCATCAGTTCACCATTCACAGAGAGTTTTTCAGCATCCGTTAATTTCGCCAAGTGTTTCAGGGACTCTGTCGATAACGCCTTGTAACATTCTACCGCAAGAGGTAATAGCCATAAGAGTGCAATGAAGCATTTCATGTTTTTTTTTTTTTTTGTTAAAAAAGAGAAAAAAAAAAGAAAAGTTCAGCAGCCGATGAAAAAGTTTATTTCTTTTTGCATTGTTATTTTATCAACACCAATCAACAGACGATTATCAAGCAGGCCCCTTGATAAAAATCACATACCAAATGAAATCGTTGGCTGTTTGTAAGTAGCCTGATGTCCTTTTGTGCCCTTCTTTTTATTTTCTTTTGAATCCAGTTGTTTTTTTTCTCTGATATGATCCATCGATAGAATAGTGCAAATAGACTCTTTTCTGTGGTCTCTGGAGAGCCCAAACGATGATAACAGCAAGCACCTGTGATGTTGCTATCAAATGAAAATCACTTTTCGTGGTTCGATAGGTTCTAGCCATTTTTATTTTTCACTGAAGGACAGTCAACTACAAAAGAACCTTGTCTGGATTAGATCACTCGATTGACGAGGATTAATCCATCCGGCTGAGAAGGGTATGCATTATGAGTTGAGGCCTTTTTTTGCTCTCAGTTCTTTCAGACTGTTCATTTGATCCCACATAGGGCTCCTCAAAGCTTATAAGCTCTAGCGAAAGGGGGGATTTCAAAGGTAGGAATCAAAAGTGCATATGTCTCACTTGGGACTGGTCTGCTTCAAAGGCCCGTGTTGATATTTTTTAGTATCGTAACCTTCTTTCGTATCACATGTTCTTTCGCCTCCCCCTCCCCTCCCTGGTCCTTTCCACTTGCTATCAAAGAGACTGTGAAAGGGCGACGAAAGCAAGAGGGTGGGATCCACCCAGAGAGACAGGGTCGAGCCATGATTTGAATCCGATCAAAGAGAATTTGTGGGAGGGTTGAAACAGTAGGCTTGAAATGCAGTACGATCTGGTCGGTCGTTTAAAAAAAAGACAGGCAGTGGGTATCCACCCTAAAGCCGAGCTGTTTCATTAAAGAAACACCCAAGGATGCCAGGCCGGCTTGAGAGCTGGAGGATGGGTGATGCCTTATCAGTGTATACGTGTTGATATACATTGGCTCAAACATGAATGATTGTCTTTACATTGTTTTGCTTTATCTACTGCCTTTATTCAAGTCATTGTACATTAGAGTGCTTTGCAGCAAACGTTTGGCTGTCTCATATGATCAACTAAAAGCAAGTCCAAGAACAAGGTTATGCGGCAATACAAGTATTTAAAAAAAAAAAAAAAAAAAAAAAAAAATACAGCAAGCTGCGCCTGCTTCCTATGGTTTACTCTGTATCACATCTTCATTGTTTAGGTTATTAATAAAAAATATTACTCGATAATTTATTAGTAGTAGTACTTGAATAATTACATTGAATTGGCTTTCTTGATTGTAGAGTGGTATTCGAAAGCCAATTGTTTTTATTTTATAGTTGTTCTTCCAACATAAAGACCTTTTCCATAAAATGTTGATAGCTCCTTTATGTCATGAATGAGTTATAGGCCTTTCATTATGCATGATCACTTACCATGTAGCAAGCTTGTGTCTTTGATTGATTGTTCGTATGTCGCTCGCTCTTTGGGCATAAACAGATTTATAAAATGAATACAGATTCGTATGTACTGTGGCTCTGAACGCGTCAATCGCAGTCGATCTTACCAAAGGCCCTAAGCTTGCTTGAGATACAATCATTCGATCATACAAAGGTCCAAAATAAGGAACCTGTATCAAACCATTAGAACACCTTATTATACCACACAGGTTTCGTATTTACCTTTGAGTCTCGGTAAATTTGAATATAATACAGATTGTCAGGTAATGGCTTGACAATGATCTGTGCATTACCAAAGTCACCTCCTATTGTATCAATTCTATAATCACGAGCATGTTCATTCCAAACGATATGAACATGGTCATTACCAATATGCCGTTTCTATAGAATATTAATAAAACAGACACATACATAGAGAATAACTCGTACCTTCTTCAATTGCTTTGGATCAGAAGGATCTGTTGGCATCTTTGTCACATCATGGAATATCATTTCAAGTGTAGATGAGCAATAATAGGTGGCCCTAGATCCATTCGTCAAGTTTCGTTCAAGACCACCTAGATAGCCTGTATGGCTTGCAATATCAATTTCCCAACCCAAGCTGTTTACAAAAGCATTGTATCTTTCCGAGCCTTGGCTATTTTGAAGGATACTTTGCTCATCCTCTTGTCCATAACCAACGTAAATCAATCCAATCTTCATTGTCTCTCGTCTACAACACACAAAAATCAATCAACCTTTTACCAAATTCAAATCCTATTTACCCGTGCTTTCGATCCAGTCCTCTAATGTCTCTGTATAAAGCAGGACTCTTGTTTAGCATCTGAAACGATCCATCCTTGAGATGGTCGTATTCAATCAACCCAAGGTGACTCATAAGTAAGCGACTGTATAAAAAGGGAACATGTGATTCTTCAGCTTCTTGAGGAAAGGCGGGTAAAAAGTCCTTTTTTAAGCAAAAGTTGGCGACCAATTGCATGGATTCATCTTGCTTGCCACGTAACATGTTCATCTTTGAATACCAAAGACGACTGATAATAATAATAATAAAAAGAGAGATGGATGAATACAGTGATGCGTGTACCACATTTCATCAACTTACGAATCAGGGGTTTGAAGCGCATTTTGTTCTGCTTCCTTTTTCAAATAATCATCTAGTTGATCACCCAAGTTTCCGATCATCTCTAGTTGAAGTGCAGTAGGTGTACTTGGTACATTCAATGGTAAAGTAGAGTCCAAGAGGCAGTCTGGGTGAGAATCACCAATTCTAATTTTATAATGATTAATATACACATATGAATGATACACGTAGCATCCTTTACTGTTTTAACAAGGCTGAAACAGCATCTTCTTTATGATCCGTTAATCTATATTGAACAGTTGATCAATTTGATTGGCAGAAAAAAAACAACGTGTTTGACTTACGGTTTATCATTTATGTCCTGAACATTCCTTATAAACCTTTTATCTGGTTTATAATATTCTGTATCGGTGCTTTGCGTGCTCTCAACTGACTTTGTCTTTGGTTCTAATAATGTATCCCAAACATAACGACCTGTTAAGTCTCGAATAATCATTCTTGCTTGACGCTCTCCTACAGTCAATTTCAATATTAAAAAAAACATACTTTAATAGAGACAATTACCCTTTGCTTCAGATAATTCTACAAATGCAATGATTGTGGTATCGTTAAATGCAAAATATTGATATTGCTGATATTCTACATCATCTTGTGAAACGCCAGGACCAACAATTGTACTGTTTCAAAGTAAGTCTTTATCCTCGTGTATACTTTTTTTTTTGGTTACCTATATAAAGTGGCAGGACCACAAGGAGGCGCAAAGTTATTGAAATGATGTAATAAATGTAGCAATACAGCCTCGGCTGATTCCTATTGAAGATCGCATGATCAATGTACAAAAAGTAAGCAAGACGCCAATTGTTTACCTTCACATAAGCTTGGTCATTATCTGGTAAGGTATCTGATCCAATGATGGGCTCATTTTGTTGGATATCTGGTCTTTTGTCCGCTCCCAACTTGAACTTGAAAGAAATTTCTTTCCTCTTTACAGCAGTCGATGGTCTAGGAGGATGAGGCAGCATTTTTTCATTACCGTCCTATTCAAGAATAAGAAGAAAAGAAGACAATAAGAATAGATGAGTACCGAAGATAAGTGAATGGCAAGTTCAATGACATCAAAAACAAGTTGACAGAGATCGGTTTCTACCAAGATTACTGGCTCAATAGACATTACCCACTCCAACAAGCAACTGAATAGTTTGGAGACAATAAATCCTCTACCTGTCTTGCTATTCTTTTCATAATATTTCAAATGTACATTAAGTGCATCGATAATATGTGTTAGAACCTCTTGTATCACAATCTAGAGAACACCGTTAGATTTTTCCTTCTTCCTCAAACTTTGCAAGTTACCCCTTCTGGATCAGCTTCTCTTTTATAAATCTGAGCAAATGTGCTGATACAGTCTGATACAGTGTTGATGATTGATATGTTACACCAATACAAATGATTTACCAAAGACTGCACACATTCACGGATCATGTCATTTTGACGGCTATTAGATAATTAGCTTTTATCCAATGGTGCCTCTTTTTTTAACTACACAAACCTTTCTGATGCAAACATTTCATCCAATACGAATGCACATAAAGCACCCAGCAGCATACAGTGCACTTCAGTCTCCAATTCACTCGTCACTTTAGGGCTATTGGCCACAAGTTTAATCAACACATCCTTTAGCCACACTTTGATATTAGCAAATGAAAATGCTTGCAGTTTTTTAAAGGCCGGGATCCATTCTGTTTCCAGTTCTTCTAAAGAAATGGTGATATCCTTGAGTTGGTTGGAGATGGGTACAAATGAGCCCAAGATCGTGATGCAGCTCTTGCGCACATTTAAGGACACTTTTGAACCAGAAGGATTTAATAAACTGTCATTGGTTGTTAGTAAATAGCCAAACAAAGGGTTCTTTTTTTAATACCTCTTTTTCAATCGCTTCCGTAAAGGGAGGAATCAAGACATATATACTAGGAAGTGGAAAACTAAATAGCCTTTCAGAGTTCAACAGGATGGCATGTACAATGGCAGTTGTACTTTCTGAACCAAGTCCATGAAGAAGTGCTTTATAGAATGCTGCACAATAGCCTTCAGGTGCTTGCTCTTCAGGTATATGTGACATGAGCCTACACAGACTTCCATATGCACTTGCTTTTCCTGCCTCATAAGTACTATATACAATATTTAAGTAATTTAGACAACTAGGATGCTCTGATTTTACTTTGGTAGTTCGGTTGCTTCAAATAACCAAGGAACCAGTTCATACATCGCAGGTATGGGCACATCAGTATAGGGTTGTTGTGCTCTTACTAATTTAAAAGTATCCAAGATATCAACAACACATTGCATTGCTATAGCATGGTTTTGTGCTCCCTATCCTATGCGTTCAGTAATCTGATCCTCACAAAAAAAAAAGAAACTTACCTCTATTTGGTTGATATTACCCACGACAAACAACGCATTCTTCCAAGTCATCAAGATGTGTTGTCCATCAAAAGGCAAATTGTTCAAATTGAGAAAGTCCGAGCTCTTAAAAGATCCCAACCCAGCAGGCAACTTCTCTGTAACAGCGGATGAATTGGGCATCATAGAAAGAGCATCAGCCACATTGGCCAATGGCCAGGGAGCCGATGTCGAGGTCCGATTGGATCGGCTCGACGCCATATCATCCAATACAGAACTCGATCCACTCCTTCGATCCCACTCTGTCTTCTTTTCGTCCTGCCTGACCGTCAGATTCTTTGGACTGACCGCAGAACCATCGTTCCCGTGGTGCACAAAGTTCAAAAGTTTTGAACCAGAGTCTTGCCAGAGTGAATCCAATTGTTGGATACTGATCGTCCGTCGTCCCGTTTTTTCATTTGTGGAGGACACGGTGCCTGCTGCAGCATGACTTCCACTGGATCTTTTGGCTGTGGAAGTGGAGGACGTCAAGTTATTGGCGGCGATGCTACCACTTGTATGTGAGGAGGTATTGGAAAATGATGCGGTGGGTATAATGTTTTTAATGCCAAATTTAACGTTTTGTTTTGTAGTCACCTCGGCTTCTTCATCATCGGGCACAGAAGTTAAATTGGTTGATTTGCGGTCCGATTTGAAAGTGCTGGCGATATCCGATAAAGAAGCACTGCTCAGGTTTCTTAGAATGGTCGAGACGCTTCCTTCTGGTGCAGGTGTCGTAGGATCAAGATGCTGTTGCTCTGCGGGCTGTCTGTCTTGGGTTGCCAACTGTCCTTCACTTCCACAGCTGGATAAGGGCCTTCCAGGGTTACTTCCGCGTTTGTTACCTGTGGACACACTGCTCTTTGGGTGTCCTTGAATGCTCAAATGGCGAGAACGAACCTTGCTCTTGTTATTGTTACCTGCTGCTGGAGCACGGCTGCTGTTTATGAAATGAATCGATTGCTGTAAATGATCATCTCGACCTTTGTCAAAGTCATATTCAACCTTGTATAACCTTGACGACAGCAATCGAGTTAAACTTTGCATAATTTTCTATAGTACAAAATTTAGTATTCTACTTTTGCTTGGTCTATCATCCTAACTTTACCACCCACTGTTGCAATGCTTGCGTCCATCGCATCGAGCTAACCACATGTGTTTTCAATTGACGCCAAAGTTCCAAATGAACAATCTTGGCTCTTACAAAGGCGTGAAAGACTGTTTCCCAAATGTAGCTTGCCAAGTCCTCTGCTAAAGGTTGTACGGGTATTCGACTATATTTCTCTGGTTGACTCATCAACCACTGCTGAATGTCCAACAAACAATGCAACAAGAGCTCCCAGCTTTCCCATTCAATATCAATTCCTCCTTTAGAGACAACAATTGCACGATACAGATTAATAGCATCCTTATACAGGGCTACTAATCCTTCCCAATCCGTCACTTGCTGAACATTCGCTACTAGAGCATCTCTGTTTTCACCTACACGATGGTCTTCAAAGATGAGTTTGATCATGAGTAAATACCGACGTAAGAAGACATTAGCATCCGATTGCTGTTCCTCAAGATTTTTTGGATTGATAGGAAAATCTTCTGTAATGGGCGATGTGGAAAGCACTTTTGTAGTTGATGAATTTTCAGCATTGTTGGCTGAAATAGCTGAGGTTGTACTACTTGATCGGGTGACAGCACTACCGGATCTTCTTAAAAATGAAGGCCGTTCATCTTCATTGCCCAAGATCCATACGCCAAGGATATGGATCGCGCCTCGAGTGATGTCTCGGTATTGAGCATTTGTGCAGGGTAAAATGAGCGCTTGACGAATGATTTCATGCAACATTTCACGTGTCTCATGAGAGGAGAGAACGATGGATTTCAAAATAGGTATGGCTGGAGAAGAAGGAGCAAATGCGGAGGTGGATTGAAAGAGATTAGGCCAGTGCATATGGATGCCATTGCTGTCATTGTCAAGACAGTAGCCGATCAAAAAGCGAAAAAGGCATCGAAGGATCGAAGGAGGACATGAAGAGAATCCACAGACTTTTTACGTATTAGTTTATTCATATTAACTCTTGTGATCGCTTACCTTCACCTTGGTTTGCACCTTCCATTTGTAATGATTTTGATATACGAGGGACAAATTTTGTCATGTAGTGTGTTCTGAATATTTTAAACAAAAACTTTGCACTTGCTGTCGCTGCATCTATACCTACGCCAGTGGCAATACCATCGTCTGGTTCAAATTGATCTCCTGGAGGGTATTCATAATCGTCTGGAGGAGGAGGAGAGCCTGCGGCAACATAAGCCAATCGGACCAAATTGGATATAAAGATGTGTATCAAGACAAGCGAATCATTAAATGTGGGCTGGGTTGGGTTAGGAAAGAGGGGTGCGGATGATTCGTCAGCCAAGATGAAAGATTGTTTCAATTGTATTTGACTGGCTCTTATACGTTCATCTCTTTGTAATGCATGCTTATTATGTCCCTTGTCTACATGAGTGGTTTCTCTCAACTTTTTGACAAACTGAAGACCTCCTGAATGCAGTTTATTATGTTGGCCGTTTGAAAATAGAGTGTTATGAGAAGTGGTGTTATCTTCTGTCTGTTCGTTAGTCATTAAATTTACTGTTACTGGTGAAATATATGATGCATTGTTAGTTGAAGTAGTTGCGGTGGAAGCAGCTGGGGCATTATGAGGTGTCTGTGTTGTATCTGCTGTGGATATTTCATCTAAAATAAATAAGTCCAAGGAAATGGCGTTTGAAAATAGGTGCATGCATTCTGGGTATTCTACCACCTGGTCATTAAGCCATAACAAAAGCAACTGAAAACCAAGAGCTCGCAATCTTGGGTGATTACGGTGATCTAAAATGTGAGTCAATATCGTTGTAATGTTCTGTCTCTGCCAGCCATTTCTCATCAGTTCTGGGACAAACAAAAATATCTTTCGTAACAAGAAAAGTGTCTTTTGAAGATTAACAAGTTCTTTTGAATTCCAAGATTGTGGTCTTTCTGACCTGTCTATACAGAACGAGTCAATATTCATGTTTTTTGCGTGAATTCTAGCTTTATATCCTTACGCTTAATTTTTTCTATTTGATGTATGCAGGTATCATAAACTACTTGAAATACCTGTTCTGCATTTTCTTGAAAGAATCGTGCTTGATCAAAACTGTTTGTTGCACCTAATATGTTAAATGTGTCAATGCGATATCTAAAATGAGCCAACTTTTATTTTTATTTATACCAATATAAGCCCACAAACTCTGCGCTCTCGTCTTAATCTTTTGTTTTTCGTCTAAAAAGTTTCTTGCCTTTTTCTTTAACTTCTCCTGTTTATCGTCTTTTAAAGCAAATGTCGAAGTTGAGGGTAATACCAGTAAATCGGATGTAAGACTCTCTTCTTTTTTATCATGTTCATTGTGCTTATCTAGTCGCTGTTGACCTTTTCTCAATGACGGTGTTGCTTGCTTCATCTACAGAAAAAAAAAAAATAAAAAAAAAAAGAAGAACCAGAGTAAATTTTTGATTTTTCAGGACCTGAATTTAACTTTTTTACTGTAACAAGAGCTTTGTGACGTAGACTTAAAGGGAGAGAGGAAGACTTTATCCATTATATCCTATCCTAACCATAATGTACTGCATCGAAAATCCGTTTTTTTTTTTTTATCTCCTTATTTTTTCCGTAGCTGAGAGAGTTGTTATAAGCAGCATAGGACAATGATCAAGAAATATTTTGTGTTCCAATAATAACTTTACTAGATGTTTCACTGCATTTCATGTAATAATTAAGGAGTTGGAGCATTCTTTTAAGTATCTATTTCTTCTTTAAAAAAAGTTTTGTCTCTTATAAAAGTCATAACACGTTTTAAAGAACTAGACAAAAGATAAAAGATTGAACAATTTAAGACTGCGACAGTATGCTGCATGTTATCCGATTGCCTGATTATAGGGCAATAGGCAATCTCCGGTCTTTACTGCAAGTAAATAAGGTCTGTTTCCTAGGCGAGTCTATCATTGTGTAAAAGAGAGCCATGTTTAATCAAGATTGATATAAAGACATCACATCCATTAGGTTGATACAATGCAGATCATATAGCTTCTCTGAGACCCAACACGGACTGTGTTTATTTTACTTGGCGTATTGGCTGCTTATTTTATGAAGCATTGTTTCGCTGAACTTGTTAATTCTTGAGAATAAATTTTTTTTGAAATACCGTTTAAAATACACCCCCTTCTTCTTTTCGACTTTAAAAAATGTCTTTTGAATCAAAGGCTTGTACAATATACATTTATTTTTTATTAGAATATTATTAATAATTTTATAATAGACTCAGGATATTCAATTAAAATCTGCTAATTACCCACCATTAAACGCTTTTCTGTCACAAAAAATCTTTGCAGACCTTGTTTTAGCAAAAAAATGGAAACATGTTGAATATAAGCCAATTGATGATTTAAAAATATGTGTTTTTCTTGCCAAAGAATCCAACGATGTAAGGGAAAAAATATATATATGCAATCTTGTGTCTCTATTTATCTAACTTAATGAATACAGAATCAATTGTGCATTGTCCCTATTCATGGAGAAGATTCACTATCATTAAATAGAATCAATGATATATTCTGCTCTTTATCAAAAAACGATATAAAGTAAGTTTTTTATTTATTTATTTGTGTTAAGAACCATACTTATAAAAAGTAGAAGGAACAAAATCACTTTGGCTATTTATTCAGCAGACTCAACCATTGTTTATTATCATATTCATCAAGGGCTTGTGCCTAAAGAAAATTAACCCTGCAACTTCATATACAATTAGAATAAACATTATTAAACATAAAGTAAAAATAGACAATTCATTCACCTATCTACCCCATGAATATTTTCGTTTTTTTCTTGAAGTATAAAAGAACTTTATTGACTACATCGTAAACATTCAAATAAGAGTAAAAAACGCACGCAAGTCTCTTCTTTACTCTCCATTCAAATTCAACGATTGAGATAGACGTAGAATGCTGTTTTTTTAACACTTGTCTTTCCGAACTTGCTCATTTTTGTATCAGTTTTACATTGTGAAATCATGAACTCATTTCCAAAAATTAATTCTAATTTATCTTAATTCATGAAACTTTACATAAAATGCCCTTTTGCTTTCTGGCTAGAACTTTGTAATAAAAATGTTTAGTGCAAGTACAAGTACAATGATTAATTGTTTTGAATTTGTTTTTGATTGAATCGACTGCTTTTTTAATCCACATAAATGATTTACTATTTACTCCACTTACGGCTTTATTGGCTCATTATGTTTTGTCCCATTTTAAAATTCACATATGTAAACATGATTCATCTTATGCAACAAACAGTTCAATAATGAGGTTGTCTTAATTCCTTCATCTCTTTTTATTTCTTAAAAGGCTGCCTTCCTTCTTCCAAATTAAAGATCCAATTTTAACACTACTTTGATAAATGAAAGTCTTTTTTCTTGAAAATAAAATAAGTATGTATTTATAAGCTATTTGATTTGATTATTTTCCAAACATCACCACGCTCTTTAAAGTTTCTTTTATTTCAAGAATTACGTAAGGACTGGTAACTGGTATACTAAAAATATACAAGAAGTTGCGGAGATAATGTAATTTTTTGAAGCATAAAAAATGTATCTTTGAATACATTTTCCGCTTATAGATTTAAGAAAGAAGCATCAAACAGGAGAATAATGGTTTTGAAGATTTAGTTGTAGTCATAAATAGACTAAATCATGATCCTTGAGAAATGCAAAAGATGTGATCCTTGGCGTTTTTAATCTCTAGCATAAATACTAAAACGGATTTCGGAGCTAGAAATTATTTTGTAACATTTTTCTCCTTATTTTGAAATAGATTATGGCATCCCAACAATCTGGTAATGTTGTTGTTCTCCCAACAGGGATAATGTTCTAATGGGAGAGGGCTTTTAGGTGTTGACATTAAGAATAAAGGAGGTAATAATTTAACAGCGCCCACGCCTCAAAACACACCCATCAATCCTGCTCCTATAACCTCCACTCATAACCCTACAATGGACACCATTTCTGAAAATACAGAAGCATTCGATTCACAAGGTATACTTATTATTCAATTTCTGATATTTTTATAAACCCAGTCTATTGTAAAGATGCAGCTAGTAACGGACTTGCTGGTGCATTCACTGGTAATCCCGCTCTTTTGAGTATGTTACAAGGCAAGTTGGGTACACTCGTCGGTCGTTCTTCAGGCTATATTGAATCATTACCTGCACCTGTAAAACGTCGTTTAAATGGTCTCAAGTATTTCCAGTCGAAACATGCCGAACTTGAAAACAAGTTTCAAGAAGAAGTATTAGAATTAGAAAAGAAATATCTTGAATTGTACAAGCCCTTGTATGAAAAGCGTGCTAAAATCGTTACAGGAAGCTATGAGCCAACAGATGAAGAGGTTGCTTTGGGCAAAAAAGTAGATGAAGAAGAGGACAGAGAAGATGAAGAGAAAGAGGAGGTGGATGACAAGGATGTTAAAGGTGTTCCTGGATTTTGGTTGGTCTTGTTAAAAAATCATCCGCAAATTGCAAAAACAATCACTGAAAGAGATGAAGAAGCTTTGAGATACTTGGTTGATATTCGAATGACATACCTTGATAAACTTGGTTTCAAGCTAGAGTTTGAGTTTTCAGAAAATGACTTCTTTACAAACAAATTGCTCACCAAGACATACTATTACCAAGACTTTGCTTATGGTGGGGATTTTGTTTATGACCATGCTGAAGGTTGTACATTGGATTGGAAGGAAGGCAAAGATTTGACGGTGGTCGTAGAAACAAAGAAGCAGCGTCAAAAGGGTACTAACAAATCCCGTGTTGTTAAACATACCGTTTCTTCAGATTCATTCTTTTATTTCTTCAGTCCACCTGTCATTCCTAATGAAGATGAAGAGATTGATGAAGAAGAAGCCGAAGGATTAGATGCAAAGCTTGAGGCGGATTATGAAATGGGTGAAGAGTTTAAGGATAAGATTATTCCTCATGCTGTGGATTATTTTACAGGCAAAGCCCTACAGTATGACGATTTTGATGACGAAAATTTTGATGTAGGGAGAAGAAGTTACTACATTCGATTTTAGTTTATATTGTTAAAAATACATTGATTTTCCTTTATAGAATGATTATTATGATGAAGATGAAGATGAAGATGAAGATGAAGATGATGAAGAAGATGATGATGACGATGATGATGATGACACTGTAAGTTTAAAAAAAAACTTAAACATATAAATCGACAAGTTTTTAACAAAAATATGTTTGTAGCCTGCTAATGGTGAAAAAGCACCCGAATGTAAACAATCTTAATATACTTACTATCATGAATAAAGCTTTTAGATATCTATAATAATAACAGTAGCAAAAAAAAATATTAATTTTGAATCTGTTTTTGATAAATCTATTACTGCCAATGGTTTTTATAGGTTTGTTCAAACCAAAGGTTTGGCTAATTCAAAATTAAAAAAAAAACCTTTTCCTACCTATGAAAAACAGTGGCCATTGTAAAAATGAAGTAGTATTAGCAGAATTCGACTATAATAAGTAAATCGTATTTGTACACATCAGTTTGGCTTGATGTTATTCAAGTGAAGGCTTTGGCTCCTGATTAAGAAGTCTTTCTCATAGTAAGCTTTACAATGATTGACGGTGTGACGGCAAAAAGTTAAAAAGAGCACATAAATTACATTCGTTTTTATTATGCTTTAAAAAGCATACTAAGAACCATAATTGATCAGCAGCTTCCAAAGTGATCAAAATGCTTTGTCTATCACTGCAATAGTTCCCTTTGGATGCGAGTCAACTTGCTAAGTACAGTGTTTTAATCTAAAATAAAACGATTTAATAAAATAAATTAGACACTTTAAAAAGTAAAAGAGACGAACGCCAAATTTTTTTGAGACAAGTGAACAAAACAAATTAGACGATGCAGATTCCTTTTGTAGACACATGTTCAAAAAAAATATTGACGAGCAATCCCTTATGTTACTGTTCAAAGACTTACACTGTATCTGGGATTAATGTAGCGGTAACTACAAAGAATTATTTGGTATTTTCGTCGGTGGACTAGTGCTAGCTGATGACGATGATATATTCTTTCTTTTAGAGCCGGTGGAGAGAGATTTTTTCGATCTGCAGAAACGTTCTGGTCTTTCACCATTTGCACGCAGGCTAAAAAGGATTTGTCTAAAGTTTAATGTAGCAGCCATATCACGATTCCAAAGACGACGAAGAGGGACTTTATCAGCAGCTTCCGTTGTGCTCGTCACAGCCTTTAAACATTGTTGGTTTTTGCACCTGAGCAGAAATTATGAAAGCTTGTTATTTTTTTTATTTGCATATAAAAAGCACTTACCTTAAAAGACCATGACGGTCTACAACGGGATACTTTTCTCTTTGATATGGTCTAGGGTTCTGTACTTTTTTAAACGTTTCAAGTTCACCGTTTTGGCAAGAAGGGCACAGACTAAAAGTCCGAAACTCGTCAAGGAGGTACACCTGGAAGCCTTCTTTGGCTAGCATTCTTCTCATTCCAATGCCTCTAATGGGTTCATGATACTTTACCTTTCCTGCAGACCAGTTACCAAGTATTAAGATAGCATCATTCCCAAACCTCTCTCTAAGCTTCTTGGTTAGCCGTTTGTCTGCTTGTTGCTTATTAATAAAACTTGAGAGCTTCATTTTTCTAAAGGGTAAAAAACCACCGGCACCCTGATCTTCTGCTGCAGGGCGATCTTCATTTAGATAGTATGCTTTCATGACTGGGATTACTTTGGCTCTTTCTTGAAGATACTCGACAAACTTTTCTTTGTTGACAGTTGAAGATTTGAAATGCGATAGGAAAAGCTCGGTTTCAATCACTTCGTCTTTCTTCAAGTTGTTCCTGAGCTTCCTAAATTTTCTGGATTTAGTTTCGATTGCTTTTTGGTTGCTTGTATATCGGTAAATCATTTTATTTTCAACAGTGCTCTTTTCATGCATACAGCAAAGCAAGTCTCGACGGCCAGGTTCAATTAATACGCATTTGCCAACACCAGCCAACAAATCTTCTTTTCCCAACTTCTCAATGTACTGAAATTCGTCTGCTTCAATAGACTTTGGCTTTCCGCCACTGCTGCCACCTTTCTTCTTCGTATCGTAGTTTTGCTTTAATACCGACACACCTACGCCATCTGTGTATATCGTACCTCTAAACTTCATGAACTTTCTTTCTCCTTGTGGTTTCATCGCTTTTGATCTAACATCAAGAACGGTTCCCCATACTATTTCTTTATCCAAGTGGCTGATGATGGAAAGCAATTGAATGATTTGTTTTGAAGCCCTTCGCACATGCTTGATAGTCTATAGTACGCTTTTATGTGTTTAAGAGGGTTATCTTTACAATCGTAATAGATCGAGCCTTTTACAAATCGATAATCCGTCGAATACGAGTCAAAAAGATTACGGATTTTATCTAAATCATTTGAGGAGAAAAACTCTTTCGGCATATCTTCAATGTTTCTTGACGATATAGCCAGCTTGACCTTGCTTATCTGCTCCGTTATTGTCTTTATAGTTGCCGCAACCTCTTTCTCTGTTCCTCCGTTTTTCTTCATCTCGCTTTTCAGCGCTTTGATTCTTTCGTTCTTCTTTAAGAGCAAGTTAAGAAACATTCGAACTTTGTTTCCGAATTGAACCTTGACCCCATTCAAATAAGCAGTGACGATCTTTATCACCTCATAAGAGGCTATCTGATTAGCATACTTCATATTAACTGGCTCGTACGAACAGCACGGAAAGTACTGGTGTCGATAGTTGAGTACTAGCCCTTTGTAAATTCTTGATTTTGTCGAAGCTTTCTGTTTGTCTGGCTTGTAGTTATTAAGGAGTGACAAAAAGACTTCTTTAAAAAAATCAACATGAATGAAATTCTCCAAGGGAAACGCAGGGTTATTTTCCAGTTCATGAATAAAGATGTACTTTAAAAAGGAGAAGGTATGTGACACGAGGGTATGAACATTAGCTACAAGCGTCTTGAGTAGCGGAATATATTGCGGATCCCACCCAATACCAGCGATTGAACTTTTAACTGTTATGATCTTTAGAGGCGGTTCCATAAAGAAAAAGAAAAAGATAAATTGACAGCGTATTTTATTACTGTTGTAATTTGTGCTATCATTGTCTTTTGACAACATATTGTCACTGATAGAGTGGAGCCAAATCAATGAAACAATTCTACCTATAACCTTATACTGTATGATATGATGAATAATGATCAAATAGTCCAGTACTTTATAACATAATGTCTTGATGATTGAATTATAAATTATGTCCCTCTTAAATTTTATGAAGAAAGTGCTTATACTGTTGTCATTTCAGATACAATACTACAAAGCCAATGATATGTGTGCATGCAGCCAGTTGCTCAATTACATTGCACTCCACGGTAAAAGGTGGAGAATGACAGTATGATAAAAAAAATCGTCTACAAAAGGAATTTGCATTGTCTAATTTGTTTTGTTCACTTGTCTCAAAAAAATCTGACGTTCGTCTCTTTTATCTTTTAAAGTGTCTATTTTATTAAATCGTTTTATTTTAGATGAAAGCATAGTATAAATGCGTGATTTACGTCATCTGCATTTAATACTCCGCAAAAGTCAAAGCGGAGAAATCAAACATGAAACATTCAGTAACTACACACGTCTTTTTTTCTTTTCGTTATACAATGTCTGAATCGTCTGTTTATTGCCCAAATTATGCACCCTTCTTTGGGTTTGCAGGTGTCTTTTGTGCTGTAAGCTTTTTTTATTAGCAGCAATAACAAGAAATACTAATGTTTTCATTATGTTAGATGGCTTTTAGCAGTAAGTCGTTATTGGACATGTATACTCGCAACTTCATTCAATTAAAAATATTTTTTGATTAGCCATTGGAGCAGCTTATGGTACTTCTAAGGCCGGTATTGGTATTGCTGGTATTGGTTCTTTCAAACCTGAATTAGTCATGAAGGTATATAGATATGCAATGAAAAAAGAAGTTTATACGAAAGCCCTTCTCCTATAGTCTTTAATTCCTGTTGTTATGAGTGGTATCATCGCAGTATATGGCTTAGTTGTAGCAGTACTTTTGGCCGGTCAATGTAGGATACACAGAAAGAAAATGCCGATTCTCTCTTCTAATAGTTATCTTTATAGTGTCACCAACATCTGGCTATTCTTTATTCTCGTAAAGTTTTAAAACAATAGACGGGTCATATGTATATATTTAGTAACTTTTTTTTAATAGTGGATTCATTTCTTTGGCTGCCGGTCTTTCTGTAGGAATGGGTGGTTTGGCAGCAGGCTATGCGATCGGTATTGTGGGTGACTACGTAAGTACATGCAAAGACTGTATGTGTGCTGTGAATAATTTTTATTTCTTAGTGTGTTCGAGGATATGTTAGAGAAAGTCGATTGTTCGTTACGATGGTTTTGATTTTGATTTTTGCAGAAGTCCTTGGTCTTTATGGTTTAATTGTTGCTCTTATTTTAAATGCAAAGGCCGATAACAGTATTTGCGTCGCTTAGATCACATCTTGAAATAAAAGAGTTGTTTTGATACCATTATTTGTTAGAGAATATTCCTCTCAAATTTTTGATTTAAAATGTAAAAGTTGTAACAGAATCTAGATAGAAAATATTAACAAATCTATTCATTGAGAATATTAAAAAAAAGATTTTTTCGAAGTGAACAAAGCAAATTGCTTTTAAATGATCTTTCCGAATTGCAGATTAAACTTTCTTTCTGATTTATTTATAATTTAATAAAAGATCTGCAATCATTGATTCCAAGCTATATATGCAGTTTAACAAATCTTTTTTTTTTGTGGCAGTTTTTCTTTCCGAAATTAATACAATGGTAAATACAAAATGTATGCATTATTATATTGTTTAGTTGTTAATTTCTGTAATCTCAACGCCAGATGCACCCTTTGGAAGAGCAAGACCGACTTGAAGATTACTGGCATCAAAAACTTGATAGAACCATTGGGAGAAGTAACCACCCAAAGACCAGTCCTTTTCTTCACTGCTACGATTAATCAAACTAGTGCATACATCATCACCATCTTTCTTAAGGTAAGCCTTAGGAGGTAAAGAGATACGGTGTCCCTTGAAATCAAAGTTCAAAGTAGGGAAGCTGTCTATATCATCACAACACTTAACCTTGTACACACCCTCATCTTCGTCATAGTGACCATCAATAGCGGCGTGTAAGATATCAGCCTGTGCGCTAGGGGCCAACATGTAGTTTGAGCCACTACTGAAGGAGGCCAAGGTCTTGCTAGATAATTTGATATCCACCTTATCACCCAACTTGACACACTTCAGTTCAGTCTTCCAATAAGGAGAGTTTCCATAGTCACAGGTAGGTAATTTGAAATAAGCAATGCTGCCCTTGTAGACATTATGATCAACACCACCCAAAATAAATTCAGCATTATGCTCATTATCATTGCTTCTCTTTTGATAGAACCCGTTTTGACTAGAGGAAACCATGCCAAATTGTTGAGAACTTTGGCCATAGCCCATTTGAAAGGCATTGGAGGCAAAAGCACCACTGCTTGTACCTTTGATAATATGAGTTAAAAAATTTATAGAAAACCTAGAACTTACTTTGACGTTCTAAAAAATAAAAAGTCAGGTTAAAAAAGTTTTGTAAATCAAAAAAAAAGCTTACTTGATATGCTGGAACTATTGGAAGGTAACTGAACATCACCACCATCAGAATATCCACCTAGACCAAGATAGCCCACTATATACAGAGAAAAATGAGTTGATTACATTATAATAAAGTGCTGTTCATTTGTGGTATCGGTGCTTACAATATTCTTTTCCGCCGAGACCTTTTACGCTATAAGCGGCGCCGAATAATTGATTAGGCACGCTTAAATCTGCAACTGAAACGGAGTCCTATGAAATCGGGGTCAGTTTTTTTTTTTTGAACTATTTCAATTATGGACACTTTTTTTTACTTGGTAGAGTCTAAGATCTACGCAAACGCCTTCATCATATTTAATAGATTCTTTTTGGTGAAGGTTAACGGCAGTAGTTGAAGAATTGGCATTATATAAAGTATCAGAATGTTGACGACAGATCGATGAGTGACACTATGAATATAAGTTAATTATCAAAAAATGTTTTTTTTTGTTGATGTGTTACATCAGTAGAAGGAACCCAAGTTATAGATTGGCTGGTGTCAAATAACACTGAAAAAGATTGCTGTGGTGTACCTTAAAAAAGTGGGTTTAATATAAAGATCGGAATTTCATCCGAACCACTTACCAACTTTTATATTTCCATAGGCCTATGAAAAAGAGGGGGAAACGTGTTATTGATATAAATGCAATAAGAAGATAAACACATACCAAGCCATCCTTCATTGTGATGGCTTCTCTTCTCAAATCATCTCTTTTTGAGAGTTTTGCTGCATAGGCGCTTGATAATAAAGTTAAAGATAATATAGCTGTCAAACGCATCTTGTATAAAAAAAAAGAAAAAGAAATGTAAAAAAGAAAAGAAAGAAAAGTTTTTATATTGTCAGCATTTTTATAGAAAACTGTGTGTGTAACAATTCTATGGGGCCAGAAAGAACTATTTATTAAATAGCAAGTTTTTTTTATAAATAGCAAAAAGCAAAACCAACGACTTTTTTTAGTACACATTTTTCTTCTTTACTGTCACCCTTTCAGTTGAAACATGGATAAGGCTTGGTTATAGTAGGGTTTTATTGGGTGAAAAAACGATAATATTATTTAGATTTCCCCTGAATAAATTCTAGTGATATTCTGAAGTACTGTGTTGTCATAGTAAAAACAACTTTCAAGCTTTTATATGCTATATTCTAAATATCAGTACAAAGATGAAAAGAATCAAATGATGGGCGATCTATTTTAATTCACTCAGTATTTCAGCCCAACTATATTTAAATTTGTCTCTAAAAAAAGTGAATAGTGATTTTTCAGCCCCTCTCTTTCTCCAGATCTTTTTCGATATGGCTAGAAAGTAGTAAAAAAACAGGGCTCAGCCCTTTAGAATTGCGCTTTTTGTTTGATCATTGTGGATCATGAAGTTATCTGCGCTGTTTCAAGCCCTTTAAGATTACGCTCCTTAAGAAAAGAACAATAATGAAAAGGGCTATTTTTTCTTTTTTTTAAAACATTGTGTAGCAATAGTAGAAGAATGCATTTCTCTTATGTATTAATACCAAGACTATGGCATCATAGATGTAACCACAAAAACAGGGTCAATCATTTATACATACAATAAAAAGAACATCCTGATTTAGACTTTTATAAAATAGATTAGAACGATTTCCATTACGAACAGGGATGATTTTTTTAACGTAATTTAGAACAATTGGAACATGAATCTAATCAAAACCAAGACAGATGACCTAAGGGTACCAAGGTCGATTAAGATATACAACATTTAAAAAATTTAAAAATATCCAATGCATATAGCTTTACTTTAGAGTAGTTGCTGTTAGCTAGAAAATAATGATGTATTGTTTAGGTGGAAACCTTTCTTTCAAAAAGATAACGATATGACTCAATTAATGAATAGAAAATACAGCTTGTCATGGGAAAATAAGTTTAGAACTACATTATTTTACTTCCACATGAACAAAATCTGATATATATCGTTTTGAACTGTTGTTTGACGTGCTTCTATCCTTCATAACAAAGTATTAAAAAGGCTCGATGATTCCTACGCAAAAACTAAAAAGGCATTTAAAAGCTATGTTTTATTACAGTTAAGAAAACGGGCTATCCTTTGAAGTCTATAAAGCTGTTCTTGCTTAATTCAATATCCCACATCGACGTTTATGTTAATGAAGCATTTGTACAGAAATCTCTTGTACATTTCATTTTTTTTAAAAAAAAACCATCTTACTGTAAACCACATCATTAATTATTCTATGCAAAAGCCTTTATATTAGTTTACATCTTAAATCGGTTCAATTTTAATTCCTTACTTTGTATTACTCTTCGTTTAAATTCTTATGGGAACGCTTGGCGTTTGAGGAACCCATTTTCTCACACAATAATAAGGATGTGATGTGCACAGAAACAATGATAAGTTGCTTAGGCACAATATCCTACATTATTCTTGTAATTGATGTCTTTATGTTTGTGCCCATTCCTCACAAATATTTCTTGTGTATGACAAAAACCATTGATAAATATGAGTTTTAGCAAAATGTTAATCTCAAGCTTTAACTTGAGAGCAAGGAAATTAGGAAGCAAATTTCCGAATTTATTTTAGCTTGCTAACGATAGAGAGCGAGCTCAAAGAGTCTTCTTATTTTGCATACCACATAAGTATCTTGTTTAGATAAGCTCATCTCCAGAAAACAGCTTTTCATTCCTGTTTAGGGACATATGAAGCATCCATTGCCGATTGTTTCTATTTTGAAGTACCTTTTATTACTGCAAGCTTGAGAATGTGATACTTTCTAGAGTTATACTCTCTGGTTGTTTCATTGTCTTAGGAAATATTTCTTTTAACACACAGTTTATTCTTTGAAATTATTTTGAGTCACTTTGGTGATCATTCCTAGATCCTCCAAATAGGTCTGGATTGCACTGTATTCATTTTAATGTTTACTCTTGACAAGCTTACATAGTAAAATAAATTTGGGCCCGCTACGTGAATAATTCATCGACCTGTTATACATATCTCTGCCTTCTATTACTGCCTTTTTTTTATGTTTGGTGAATTTCTTTATTTAATATTATTGTCTAATGAACTCTATGATTATGCCATATTACAATTTACCATTTAGGCCGAAAATCAAATGCAGATCAGCCTTAAAGTGTCCTTTTGGTCTATCAACATTGACATTTTGCATTTTGCTTTTAGAAACCTCGATTCAATGACACCCCCTATAGCATTTCTATTTGTCATTACCCAGGTTTGATAATGAGTATTTAGTAAACATTCAACATACTAAAATGATACCAATGAAACTATCTTAGAAAAGAATCACTAAAGATAGATTTAGTATTACCATAAAACCGGGGCAGGCTTCTAAAAGGTCATCTTATAGTTGCTTGTTGTTCCTTTGTCTGCCATGTTTAGTTATTAAAGAATTCTGCAGACCGGCTCCGAATTCAATGGGGAACATATCGTCTATCAATAATAAATTATATGGCATTATCAAGGAAGCATTAAAAAGGCTCAAGGAATCATTTATTTCCAACTTAAAAGTTAAAGGTAAAAAAGGCTCCGTGTAATTTCAAAAAACACATGTGAACGATGGTGATATGAGTGTGTTGAAACGCGTAAAATGTAAAAGATAAGTCCAGGTTAGCACTTGTTTTTATACTATTGTATAATGTCAGAGCCCATTTCCTTGCAGCTGTATTGAAAAACATCAAGTTTCACTGGTGCTGATTGTATAGTTAATACCATCATCAATTATTGGTAGCCTTCTTTATATATATATATATCAGCATTGGTATTATATACTGATATCATATTATAATTTTATACTTGATATCACTGTTCATAGATTACATAAAAATGACTTATTAGTATGGAAAGACATGTTAAAAAACACCTTACGAGTGAATATTTTGTGCCCATTATAGGAACTTTGTTGAAGATAGCTTGTACCATACAACTTGATAAGATGCATATTTATCAAGAACACATTCTTGAGCTCTCATACTGAAAGAGAAGGGAATTATATAAAAGATACTAAAATGACTCCAAGAGACATTTTAAATTTAGCATAAAAGAAAACAAAGAAAAAACTTATTAAGAACGTCCTTCATGCAGTTGTTTCCCCGCAAGGCACTTTGAATTACATTATTAGTATCGAGATCGTCATGATTGAGGGTACCAAGTGGAAGTAATACTGGATGGAAAAAGTGTTTCTGCAGAAGTAAAATACATCTATGATTTGGTAATGGATTCCAATTACAAATACAAAAAGCAAGGCTTTAGAAAATATCACATTCTCAAGCTTGCAGTAATAAAAGGTACTTCAAAATAGAAACAATCGGCAATGGATGCTTCATATGTCCCTAAACAGGAATGAAAAGCTGTTTTCTGGAGATGAGCTTATCTAAACAAGATACTTATGTGGTATGCAAAATAAGAAGACTCTTTGAGCTCGCTCTCTATCATTAGCAAGCTAAAGTAAATTATGGAAGTTTGCTTTTTCAACTTTTTATAGTTGCTAGCAGTGTTTCTGAAGAAAGAAGCTGTTTTAGCATTCAATTGCTAATTCCTAAAGATGAGTTCATAAAGTCGTCCTAATTTGGTTCATTTAAAAGCGAAAAAGAATATAATGATTTGTTCTATGTCATTTTAAATACAAAAGGTTGAGTACTGTCGTTGTTGGTTTATTTTTATTCAAACTTTTTAATGAAACTCATTTTTATTGGCAGCTTTCAAAATTAATCATCTGCTTCTTTTACATACTGTGTTAAGCTATAATGTTTGTCATTGCTCCATGTTGTAAAGCAGCATGTGAGATGGTTAAAGAGGTGAAAAAACATGAATTAAATATAGCGAATTTTTATTATAGTGTTGGTTTTATAAATAAACACCTGATCAAAAAAGTATCCTGTCAACAATGCTTAGTCTTTTTAGTTTGTTAAAATGGGATATAGACCTTCTGGTCTACTTGCTGTCCTTTTAATATTTTTATTATATTATAAAAACAAATTTCCAGTTGTGGATTTATCACAAAGAATAATAGATGTTAAGGTAAAAGAAAAAGCGTGTCGTTTTGAATATGTATACAATTGAATTGTCCCATTTTATATTTTACTAGCTTTATTCTGTTCGCTTTTTGTCACCTTCCTTAGTTTTGCATCTTCCACAAATTTCATGATTTTATCAATAGAATCTTTACTCTTCATTCTTTCTGTCAGCTTCTCCATTTCAATCTCATTTATTTTGAGCAATTGTTGACGATCAACATCTCGAATGAGCTTTTTGGAAACTTTAAGGGCATCTATACTAAATTTGGCTGATTCTTCTGCAATATTTAACACTTGTTCATGGAAATTATCTACAGGTAATAGACGACTGATAAAACCACACTGAACAAGCTCTTCAGCAGTAAATGTACGACCCATCAGCTATGTTTCCCAAAAAATAGTATAAGAATACATGTACTGTGAAGAGAACACATTTCAAAAAAGCTTACCAGCATTTCATTTGCTTTAGAAACACCCATAATCCTTGGAAATAAAAAGGAAGAACATCCTTCAGCACAAAAAGCCAATTTCATAAAAGGGGTATTAAATGTTGCTCCAGGCACTGAATAGACAATATCGCATAATGCTAATGTTGTTACACCAAAACCGATCGCATTACCTACCACAATAATTCCCATTAATAACAAAAACTTGAATCTTTATTAATTTACCATTCACGGCAGCAATTAGTAATTTTGGAAAGTTAATCATCTCATCTACTAGAGTTCTAATAAAGTTTTTTTTTCACATGTAAATAACAATGATAATAATCACCTCTTTTTTTTTCCCCCTCTTTCTTACTTTGTGACATGACGTCTTTGTTTTGCAGATTCAATTCCAGCTGGACTTAAATCAGGTACTTGTAGCTCTTGTCCGGATGTATAGTATTTCCCTCGACCTGTTAATATAACCACCTTCACATCATCACATTGAGCAGCCCATTGAATGGCAGCCAACCAATCCTATATTAAATATTTAAAACCGATATTATACAAGAAACTTTTTTTCTTTATTTACTCTATAAGCTAAAGGGGATAATGCATTATATCGTTTAGGTCTGTTAAATGCTAATTCAGCAACACCTGTGCTAGTTAATGTAATTTCGAGGGTTTCAAGTAAAGGAATAGTTGGAATCATGACCGAATAAAAAAAATAAAGAAAGAGAGAAAAAGAAAAATGTGGGGAAAATATATATAAAAAGCACATGCAAAAAAGGGTGAGAACGATGTGACTGTACATGTAAATTTCTGCTGACTCAAGCTGTTGAAGAGGTGTAGAAACGTGTGATTATTTTCGTGCCTTCTTTTTGCTTAAATTTAATGTACTTCTTGAAAGCTTTTTAGATAATTTTAATGAGTGTAAAATGGGCTCAGAAAAAAGCTCTTGTTCGGTATTTTCTTGTTCGTCGTCAGAAATCTCAATGACTTTCACAAGTTCCAATGCACTATATGGTCTCTTGGACCCGGCCTTTTCAGTTTTTTCTTGTGTTTTTCCGAATGAAGGCACACGATTCTCTTTTTCCGCATCTTCGGATAGTATGTTATCCATCCTCGTATCGTTATTCACAGAATCTATCTCAGTATATGTTTCTTCGCCTTCCTCACTATCGTCAAGTACAATAGCCACTTCTTGCTTTTTTGTTTTCTTCAATTTATTTTCTCTCTTTTGTTTACCACGCTTTTCTGTTGCTTTGTTTGTGTTTGATTCTTTTAAGTCCTCAGTGCTATCTTTCTTTTGTGGCGGTTGTTTCTGATATTGCTGTTGCGATGATTGCAGTGAAGCTGGTTGTGAGGTTGAGACACCTTCCTGTGTTTCGTGTAGTTCCTGTGTCTGTAATGTCTCTTGCTTTTCCAGAGTCTCTTGTGTTGATGTTTGACTTGATTTTTTAATTATACTGTCTTCTTGGTTCACTTCCAATATTGGATTATTATATATCTGTTCTTCCTGGGCTCCGTCCTCTACTGTACTCAAATCTTTCTGAGTTGTTTCTATCTCTTCACTCTGTTTTTTGGATGGTTTTCTTTTTGTGAGCAGTAAGGATAGTTTCGATTGTGATTGGACCACAGTTTGGTTCCTTTTATCATTGTAATTTTCTTTCTTATCAACCAGTTGTGCTACTGTCTCGGTTGACTTGATCTCTTGATCGTCAACGTATTCCCTTGTCGCATATTTTTCGGTGTATTGTATTGCTTTTTGTTTGAATTGAGGGTAGTCTAAATGATATTCTTTGGCAATATCAGCATCCAATGGATCATCTGGATTAGGATGAGCTAATAATTGCGACAAAGATATTAATGTAGTAGACAAGTTTAACGCAGGCTTCCAGCCACCGGTTTTCAAGATGTCTGCACAGATTCGACCACCGTCGTCAATATTAGGATGATAAATGAGCGTCTTGAAGCGTATCTGTGGTGGTTCGAATGGATATTTAAGTGGTATTTGAATGTCGAGTTTGAATAGACCTTTCTCATAAGGTGTATCTGGTGGTCCTTTTATATCTATTCGAAAAGCCTTAGAAATCTCTTATCCCCTTTATTTTCAATTAAAGGTATTTACATGCTTCTAGTTCGGTAATGTTGTCTTCTTTTGGATAACATGTAATCCCTGGAGGTGGCTCTTTCTCAAGATCTCCTAAAGGAAAAAAGAATTTAGAAAAGAATGTTTTACGGTTTAACATTTAAAACACATTTTACTTAATTCCTTTTGTAATCTCTTTATTAAAATATCTGAATACATTTATGCACAGTCAAAAAAGGAAAAAGCTGAAGAATAAAAGAAAAAAATAAAAATAAAAGCGCGTTTTTAAATCACGCGTGTATTTCAAATAATGTTCAATTGGAGTTATTATGTATTTACTTTTTTGTAAGAGAGAAAATTATGATATAATGAAGAAATAAAGTAATGGTATGGCTTATATTCTAGCAAATCGAAGACCACCTTTTTGTATTCTAAGCCATCCAGCAAATAAGGAACCAACTACAATTGTACTACCTGCCCACAGTGCTCCATAAAGATAAGTGGCAGGTGTTGTAAGATTGATCAAGGTTGAAGCAATAGGTGTACCAAAAAGATATCCAAAAATATTAGTTGTGTATAGTAAGCCAATGGCAGGTCCAATATGCTCTAGACCAACAACCTGAGGTTGTACTGCAGGGAACATTGAAATATAACCACCACCACAGAAGCCATAGATAACAGCAAAAGCCCATAGGGTTGCTTCATTATGTACATTTGTCCAAATAACCAAACAGCTAACACCGCACATGAATGTGAATAAGAACAAACTGTTGAATCTACCAATCTTGTCACCCAAATATCCAATCAAGACTCGTGAAACAGCATTTACAGCAGACATGATTGCAGAAAGATTAGCACCAACCCAAGCATCCAAGTGAAGAGCATTTGCATGAGAAGGCAACAAAAAGTATGGAGTCTAAGAGACAAATAGTTGGACGAGATATCTTGTTTATTCTCTGTAATCTTACCATATAGCCAAATGTGGTAATCAGGCCATGCATAAACATGACTGAAAACATTGGATTTTTGAACAAATACCAGTTGATCACCTTTCTTCCACCACCCGTCCTTCTTACATCTCCCAACGGACGAACAAAGCAAGTAGAAAATGACAAGAGAACAAAGACAATGATACCATCAATACGAAGAGCCCAACGATATCCAATACTCTTAATTGCTGCCATAGACACATTGGCTATGACAAGACCACCCACACCTGAACCGGCAAAGGTTATACCAACAGCTAAACCTCTTCTTTTTGAAAACCATTGCTGAGGTGCACCCATACAAGGAAAGCTAACGAATGAGGCACCAAGACCAAATAAAACACCTTGAGTTAGAAAAACATGCCAAACCTACACTTTCTTTTTTTAATATTGATTTTTAAGTTCAGTTCACCTTTTATACCTCTTTTGCAAAACTAGCCAAGATTAATGCCGCCGTACAACATACAGTACCTGTTGCAAGCATATATTTATAGCCCATTCTTTCAATAATAAGCTGATTGAAAGGACCAATGATAAAGAACAATGCAACACAAATTGAACCAATCCACGATAGTGTACTCATCTGTCCAATATACACTTCAGTTTTGTAGTAAGCTAAATAGACTCCCCAACTGTAATTATATCCAAAGCTATAATTGCATATTCAGTTTAATAAATAATTTTGCTTAATTTGTATGCCATATGACTCACATAGCAAACATGCCCTAAAAATCATGTCAATCTTTTTTTTTTTTTAATGAATCAGATAAGGTTAATTTACCATAAATGAACCGAGCACAACTAACCAACCTCTTCCACCGTCAGGGGGCACTATCTCTTCTGTAGTAATCGAGATAGACTCTGGCTTTTCTATATCCTTTTCGTCTGGTATATGGCGTTCTTCAGAATTCATCTTTTGTTTCAATTTTATTTAAGAAAATAAAGTTGAAAGAAAGGAAGAAAAATCAGTCGATCGACACAGAGCAAAAAAATTTTGACATGTAAAAAGATCCTATTTGGTTGGCACGGATACTGAAATTCATCATTGCAAATGATTTTGTTCATATTTGTACTTATTATGGATGAAACTTCACACACAACGCTATAAACTTCAGATTTTTATTTGGTAGCAATGAAATCAAATTATTTGTTTACTGCATAGGTTTTCCTAGTTGTTTATTCTTTTGGTAAACACAGTCAACTTTAATTTTATTGTCATACAAAGATGGTTAAGATTATACAAATTATGACTTATCCTGCCATCTTTGTCGTTTTTCTAAAAGTGAGTTATTCACTACAAAATAATTAGTATCGTTTCTTACATTAATAAAAAAGGATACAGAATCATGACGGAGATATTATAACATACTTTATAAAAAAAAAAAAAAAAAAAAAAAAAAAAAAAAAAACAATAGGCTCGAATCATTTGCTTTTCAGAAACCATTTTCTCACGAGCATCTCACTTTATTGTGTAAATTAAATTAACAATAAAACTTTTTATTGTTGATGACGAACTGTTAACTTTTTTTACTGGGCATGTCTCCAATTGAGTCTACCTTATTCAATTGCTTGTAAAAAATTAATAAACGAATAAATGCAATCTAAACATATTGTACGATAGGAATGTAAATCAATAGAACCAACACCTACTCGACCATTCAAACAGTCTCTTTCTTCTCTTTCCATCATTATAAAACATAAAACAAAAACATAAATACAATAAAAAAGCAGCTACTTTACTAAAAAAAAGTATGAATAAAGCTAAAGTTAGTTAGCAAATTTATTCGCGTTGAGCACGGCCTAAATAAAAAAAAAATTAATAAATTGAACAGGAAAGCAAAATAGATTTCTTACCCAAACCACCACGGAATTCGGGCTTGAAGTCACCGGAAGCACCTTCCTTACGTCTGTAGTTATCACGATCACCACGGGGAGCACGGCCTTCACGGTCACCGCCGACTAATAGACGATTAGTATCAAATGGGTATGTCATATAGCATGTCACTTACAGTTGCGGCGAGGAGCAGAAGAGGCAGGACGAGCAGTCTTCTTCATAGTGGCAGGAACAATTTCACTGGGCAAGTGAAGGTCTAATGAAAGGTTGAATACAAACACATAAAGATAGAGTAAGGCTTACATTCACGGAGGTAGTCAATACCCTCATCAGTAAGGGTATAGTAGTACCATTGCCAAGAGAATTGAGTCTTAACCAAACCCTTGGAGGTCAAGGATTGCATAGCCTTGATGACTTCAAGGTTAGGAACTTCAATTTCGGGGTGCTTGGGAGCATTGTAGTCCTTGGGGGCACAAAGGGCACCATCTACAATAAGCAAATGAGTGAATGTTTTTTTTTTTTGTTTTGTTTTTATGTTCTAACCTTTGAAAAGGGCTGAGTAAATGGCCTTTCTGTTCTCCTTGGAAATGAGCATGTTGGTTCTATAATGAAATTATTAATTATCTTGTCCTTTTTTTTTTTTTTTGCTCCTGCTGCATCCTTTTATTGAACTGGTTTCCATAATTGCATTTTCCTATTGCTCGTTTCCATTTCATTGTTGATGGATGATCTTTTTATGTATTTAATCGATATCTTCTATATGGATGGATGGATGCAGCAGTAGGATGATTTACATACCTATGCGGGGAAAGAAGGAATTATTGACTTGGCAGCGCCATTTTGCTTTAAGCCATAAAGTTCTGCTCCCCTACATATATTCAAACACCGCAATTTGACAGCTCACATGCCTGTTGCCTTGCCAGCAAAAATTCCTCTACAATAAAACAAACTCTATCAGCATCACTTTTTATAGCTTTTAAAAATCAATCAATATCATCCAACCATTTGTACCAAGCTACCATACATGATTAAAAACAATACATTCATAGTTGTATATTTGAGCATAATCTCAATTAGCCAATAAGAAAAAGGTAAAACTCAACCTGTTTCTTTGAGAGAAAAAAATCAGGACATTTTTTTTTCTTTTTTTCTTTTCGATACATGACAACTGGAAAGATTAGAAGAAAAGTGACTCAAGATTTCTTTAAAGAAAAGGAACTTGGGCAAGCAAACTGGGTTTGCTGTGAAACAACATTCACCACTTTGGCTGAACTCGGCCGTCATGTCAATCAATTGCATGTGGCCGATCTCGATCGTAGGGAGCAAGAGGAACTGAATCAACTCAAAGAGATGGAAGAGCGCCAATCCACATTGAACAAACTGAGGCAAAGACGAGGCAAAAAGGGAACCTCAGATCCAATCACTATTGATTGCCAATGCGACCCAGATGAGCACAAGGTCATTTTGTTTTACCAATATGTGTCCATCAGTGATCCTGTACAGTTTGCTCTTCATCATCAAACCTATTGTAGCAGCATGCATGGCAAGGTACGCATAGCAAAGGAGGGAATCAATGCAACCTTGGCTGGACCAAATAAAGAGATTGATCGCTACCTTGATTGGTTGACTCAAACTGAAGCATTCAAGGATATGCCTGAGGACCTCAAGATACCACAACCATTAACCGATGCCGACTCACCACGCTATAGATTCTTTAAACCCTCCAAGGGGTGTCATCATATCTTTTCTGAGCTCTCAATCAAGGTGGTCGATGAGATTTGTCCGTTGGGACAGAGCTCGATCGTGCTCGATAAATTAAAAGATCCAAAACACAAGCAAAAGAAGCTCTCTCCGCAAGATTTTCATGACCTGCTATCCAAGCATCGTCAGAAAGAGGACTTTTTGCTGTTAGATACCCGCAACTATTACGAAAGTAAGATTGGTCACTTTGATGGAGCCATCAAGCCAGCCATAAGAAAATTCAGTCAATTTCCAGAATTCATTGATCGAAATAAGGAAGCGATGCGTGGTAAAAAGATCTTGACTTATTGTACAGGAGGCATCCGGTGCGAAAAGGCAACGGCTTATATGAGACATGCATTACCAGAGGATACAGAGATATTTATGCTGGATGGTGGTATTCACAACTATCTTGAATGGTGGGACAAAGAAAGGGCAAAGAAGGATGACGCATCCGCCATCTGGCAGGGTAAAAATTATGTCTTTGACGCTCGTCAGTCATTAGGGAGCTCACATACTGGCATTGTGAGCCAGTGTGAAAGTTGCAGGAAGCCTTGGGATCAATACAGAAAATGCGCGAGTAACCATTGCCATTTGCTCATACTCTATTGCGATGCATGTGCCCCGAATTCTATTACTGCATTCTGCTGCTCCAAATGTAAGGAAAGTAATGAAGCCTGTCTATGTCTCTGTGAGGAAAGACGGCGTAAGGAAGAGTATATGCCAATTACAGTTGCAAGCTAAACATAACCATGTAACTCCCCCCAAAAAAAAAAGATGGATATAAATCCAAGTAGATCAATAAAGCCCACGGTGATGACCGCTTATTTACAAACTATATATAAATCTTCTCTTTTACACGTAGAGTGCCTTGCTGATTAAAATTATATTTATTCCCCCATATTCTTTTAGACTAATACTGATAAGGATTCTAGACAACACTCAATAAGAATGGTCATTTTTCTTGATATGATATATGAATCATGCGCACAAGAAATGATTTCTGAATCTTTGAATTTCAACAGAATTCTGTCCTTTATACAAGGATAGCCAGTCCAGCAAGACATGGTAAACCACGTTCTCCTTCAATCTATGGGTTGAGCAAGTCATTTTTCTCATCCATCCCTCTGTTCCTTCCATTCTTTCTCTCTTACAAATCCATGATCTGTCTCCAGCTCGCATTCTTTAGAGTACACGAAGACCAAATGCATGGCGAAACGCCATCATAACTCTACCTCCCCAAAAGGATGATCCGAAGGACAGGAGAAATACAAGTCTCAGAAAAGACGCTGGGGTCACCAGATGATATGGATGCTATAAAAAGTCACAGGACGACTGTAACAGAGCGTTGCGGTTTAGGACGGTACCGAAGATGTAAACCTGGAGGGTACTCTTAAAAAAATTCAAACGTATCACTTCATTTGTATCCTTTTTGTTCGTATCAACCCTATTTTGAAAGAATCCAACCTACTCCCAACTTGCTGTACCCAATGTATTGCTTCATTCACCTCTTTAGGAGACAACTTGTTTTCTTTGCTTAAAAAAGATAAATTACAAACCAACTGCAAGAGAAGAGAATGGTTCACTATGGACCTCTTTATGCTTAAGATGGTCTTTTTTTTTATATAACTTGTTATTTATTTAAATAAAGAAAAACATAACAATGGCATTATGTGTGTTAACATACATTGCTTATATCATAAGCAGAAAAGGGGGGGTTTCTAAATCTACAATTGTTTTCCTTTTCCCATTAAAGGTATTGAGCTTCTTCTTCACTCTCAGGATCATCCATCCACTTTGTATTCTTGGGCAAACTCGTTTGTGCAGGCAAAGGTTCCATCACGGCCTTTGTGATCTCTTTACGAGGTGGTGGCACAGGCTTGCGGTTTTCCAATGCGGATGCTTTTGGTGGTAAAGAAGGAGGAAGAGAATGCCTAAAGGTGGTTTCTTTACGTGGTGGAGGGACAGGCGCTGAGTTTCTAAAGGTGTTTGGTTTGCGAGGTGGAGGAACAGGGATATCTTTACGAGGCACAGGTGCTGAATTTCTAAACGTGGTTGGTTTGCGTGGAACGACAGGGATAGCTTTGCGGGGTGGGGGCACAGGTATTTCTTTGGTCACCACACGAGTCAATTCGTTTGTCTGGTGGATGGAGGTTGTGAAAGGCGAGGGTGCCTCGTCGCGAACCATGGTCTTGGATCGACCGCGTCGGATGACAGGTGTTTCCTTTTGCTTTAATCCATCTTCATGTTCGTTAGGAGACATAGGGAGAGGAGGCAGTGGCTCAGAAGGTGGAGGCGTAGGTGGGGGAACGGGCCAAGAGGTGGTGGAGTTCTCCTTTAAAGGCGAAAGAGCATGGCTGCTGATACTGCTACGCTTGAGATCCTCGGGGTCGTCTTGAGGCACTGTGTTGGCAAGTGTACTGCTGCTGCTGTGAAGAGACAAGACAGAGCGGGAAAGTGTGGATGAGTAAGAGAAGTCGCTGGACTCTGGTTTATCTTCTTCATCAGACGATTCAACATTAGGCGTGTGAGTAAGTTCAGGGCTGGGAGACTTACTAAAAGAGTGCTCAGCAGGTTGGATATCGTGTTCTTCTTCATCAGTGGAATAAGCCTCTTCATCAGAGGAGGTAGTATACATGTAGTTGCGAACTTGAGATGCTTGATGTTCAGTTTCATCTTGGGGCTGATGATTGGCGTTGATACTATTCTGATGGACAGTGATAGGCTCACGTGTAGCCTGTTGGTTTGCATATTCAAGTAACTGAGCATCCTTTTTCAAAATGGATTGAGTCAGATCCATGATTTGCGCCTCCAGGCCAGTCTTTTGCGTATGCATTTGCTTTTCCAATTGAGCGATCGTTTGATCTTTATGTTCAAGCGCTTTGTTCAGCTCTGCCACTTGATCTTGGAGTGACTTGATCGTCTTTGCGTTATGGTTCATGCTGGACGCCACCGTCTTTTCCTTTTCACAAAGCTCCTCATTCAATTTCTTTAGTTCACTCACTTGCTCCAAAACGACCTTGAACGTGTTCTCACGCTCAGCAGCGGCCATTCTGCTCAATCGGTCCTTTTCTTCAATCAAGTCATTTTCCTTTTCAGAGAGCTCTTGTTTGATCTTTTTCAGTTCACTGACTTGCTCCAACACGGCCTTGCACGTGTTTTCACGCTCAGCAGCCACCCTCTTGCTCTCCCGATCCTTTTCTTCCACGGTGCCGATCAGCTCGGTTACTTTTTTACGAAGCGATTCCATTTCTTGCAAGGACGCCTCGCTAGCCTGATGAACAGCCACCTCTGGTTCTCTCTGTCTCATTTCTTCTTTTTCAGTCGAGTGTTTTTGTTCTAGGGCCTCCAGTTCCTTTTGATGCTCCTGTTGTTTTTCAGCTAGCATTTCCTTGATGCCAAAATCCATCTTTCTCTTATAGCTCTCAAATTCATTTTGAATTTCGGTTGAGACGACCATCATCAGCTGCATCTGGCTGTGGCTCATTTCTAATTCTGCCCTCAATGCCGTGATCGCGTTTTGCATTTCATCCTTCTTTTCATAGAGCCCGGCCAGTTCTTGACAGAGTGCCTCGACCTCGGCATTGTTCTCTTCGTTTCTAGACTTGCGAAGGTTTTCTAAATTGGTCTCATATTCACCCAACAATTGGTCTTGCTTGACAATAAGCTCTATCAAACCCCTTACTTCCTTGTCTCTTTCCTCAGCCGCGGCTGCCAAGTTTTCTTGGGCACTTGTATCGAGGTGCTCCAGTTGACGCTTGTAGAACACAATGTCTTCATTGGCTCTATTCAGACGAGCATTGATTTGAGCATATTGCGTCTTTAGCGTCTCACACTGAAACCAAAGGGAGGCTGCTTCATCCAAGTTGACCGTTTGATCACTTGACATGCTCACCGAGGCAGACTGCTCTTCCTTCTTCTTTTCTGCCACTGCCAAATTCTCTTGGGTGCTTGTGTCGAGGTGCTCCAGTTGACGCTTGTAGAACGCAATGTCTTCATTGGCTCTATTCAGACGAGCATTGATTTGAGCATATTGCGTCTTTAGCGTCTCACACTGAAACCAAAGGGAGGCCGCTTCGTCCAAGTCTCCACTGGACGGATTGGACGAGGGCTTTTCAAGAACGGAGCGCCTGTGCTCTTCCTTTTTCTTATCCGCGGCTGCTAAATTTTCTCGGGTGCTGGTGTCCAACAGTTCCAACTGACGTTTATAGAATTCAATGTCCTCACTGGCCTTATTGAACCGGGCATTCATTTGGGCATATTGCGTCTTTAACGTCTCATACTGAAACCAGAGAGAGGCCGCTTCGTCCAAGTCGACCTTCTTGCTGTTCTCCGCCGGCGTCTCGTCCTTTTCTTCTTTGGCAGCTGTCAGTTTTTGACGTGTGGTCGCATCCAGAGTCTCCAATTGACGTTTATAGAACGCAATGTCTTCATTGGCTTTCTGAAAGCGGGCATTCATTTGGGCATATTGTGATTTTAATGTTTCATACTGGAACCAGAGCGAGGCCGCCTCGTCCAGGTCCACGGTCTGGCTCGTGGAGGAGGTGTCAATCGAGCCCTCTTCTTTCTTTTCCGCGGCTGGTGAGTCTTTATGTTCAGGGCTAGGGTCGTCCTGTTCGGGCCTGTCGACTGTTTTTTGGAGGGGGCTGGAGACCGCGTTCCCAAAAGAAGATCGGTTGATGTCTTCTTGCTTGGATTCAGTCACGGGTATCTCTTTGGGTTCAGCTACTGATGCTTCTTTGGGTTCAGAAGGTATGGATGGCGTGTTGGATAGGGTATTTCCAAAAGAAGAAGGCTGTTTCATGTCCTCTTTCTTTATATCAAGCTCAGGGTTGCTATCCTGAAGAACAGAAGCAATTTGGTTGGCTAATTCTTTATTATTGCCAGATAAAGTACGGCGTGCTTTGGTATTAAAAGTGGGGGACTTGGGTGAAGTTGAAGGTTGACTACCAAAAGATAAACGTTTGACTATATATTTCTTAATAAACAAACTTTTTCATATTCACTTTTATTTTTACCTGCTGGACTATCTTCTTGAACAAATTTATTCGTCCAAACGGATGAAACAGCACCGATGTTCTTTAGTCTTGCAAGCTCTTTATCCACTCCTTTTTTTTTATTATCATCATTTGTAGTCGTATTGGTATTAAAAAGACTAGAGCGTTTCTTTAACCAAGAATCATCTCCTTCTGCTGCTGAAATTGAAGTCATTTTTAATGAAAAAAAAAAAAAAAAAAATAAATAAATAAATAAATAAAAAAAGGTGTGTAAAAATAAAGAGAGAGAAAAAAGAGTCCAGATTGGATGGACTGTAAACGGAATTTGAAAAAAATAATTTCCAACATGTCGGAGACAAACACAAATCATGAAAAGGGAAAGCCAACACATGTTCTTTCCAGGAACAAAACATTGAATAAAGAGAAACTTGGGAAAAAATGATTATGAATGAAATGAGTAAATTCATATGAAGATGGTCTATGATGGAATCCATTTTTTACAAGTCATATCATACCATACTGCATAGACTGCCGAAGAGATAACCTCAACGCGTAAAGAAAGTCATCTTATAATTTATTTTTGGTAAGACAATTTTGCTATTTAAAGAAAAGAAAGAAAGAAAAAAAAAATTAATAAAGGATGGGATTCCCATTAAAAAAAAAGGTTTTTTTATAGCAGCAATCCTCAATAAACTAGTGTTTGTCACTGTTCAAAGATATCTCAATACATCATCTCTACTTCTTTTTTAGTTGAACGAATAAGCTATTTTTGGAAAACAATAAGAACCTAAAAAAGCAGATTATTTTTAATGGGTAACCTTTCTCCTTTAAATTTGGTTTCAACTTTAAACACGGGATATTTACTCTATCCGGCCTTGTAACCGGTATCTGCTGAAGGAGGTGACATTGTGCGTGATATGATGAGTTTTAACGTTAGTCACTTTCTTTCATGAGCAAACAATTTCATTCCACTTCTTTTTTGTCTTGACGTGTAAACTATGTGTGAGATTACAACTAGCAGACACAGTCAGTGAATCTTGCTTTCTTCTTTTTGTCCTTTTTTTATCATCCAAGTTTGCGGACTTTTTTTTATCGTCTGTGATGTTTGTCGTCTGTGATTGTTCAATTATTGGCTGAAGAGCAAAGTATGTATCAAAAATTGAATAAGAATGCTTTATTCAGCTTACACAGTCATTAACAGACATTGCTTTTTTCTTAATTAGCTAAATCATTCTGTCAGTCAAGTTATCAACCACAGTCTGATAATCTTTTTTTATGCCATCTTTAAATTTAGACCAGAATCACTCTACAAGATTTAAAAATGATGAATAAGGTGCTAAGTACGTAGCTTTGTAGTCCACATGTGTCGACCCGACTCTGTGAACTCCATGGACTGCAGCTTTATTCATTACAAGACAATGACCCTTCATGCCATCCTATCATTCAAGCACTCTAGAAAATGCTCACTACGTGGATTGATTCTGACGTGCACTTTGATCTCTGCAGTTTTGTCATCTTCTCTCTTTCTTTTCTTGGAATTGATAGCTTTCTTCTGAGTAATCTTTGACTTATTTCGGATGAACTCCATCCTTTTTATTTTGCAAACAAGGTTTTGAGGCATTCTATAAAGAACATTTGATCAAAAAAAAAAAAAATCAGTCTATCCAACCATAAAAGGGAGTTTTTTTTTTATTTTTATAAATGAGATGTGAAACTCGCTTAGACGCAAGGTCTTTTCTTGAATTTGAATGGAATTCAGACTATCAGGCAGAGAAAGGCGTCATGGCAGAATTACAATCATCGTTCTCCAACCTCAGCTACTTTTGAATCATCCATCTGGAGAAGCAAAGAGAAAAAAAAAGAACCATCAAGAATCAATCTTTTCTTTTTTTGAGTTGAATTGTAACTTTATTTAGACTTGTTTTTAATGATACAATATTTCAAGCTCAAAGTGAAAAAAAAAAAAAAAAAAAAAAAAGTGATGTTATATGTCATTCAATTAGTCTTGAATTTCCAGTCAACGACAACGAATAATGTTTTGAACCTGGACCTTTTGCAAAATGGTTTTTTTTCCCCTCCTTCTTAATCGGGACCGGACTCTTTGCTGTCTTAAAAGATAAGTCTCGATATCTGACCATCTCACTTCACAACAAGTCTGTCATCATGATCATTCGCTTTCACATATCACCCATAGAAGGGTCGATATCCTCAATTGCATAACTTTTGGATGCCTTCATTATGATCCACTCAAAAGCATCACTTTGCCCAAATCCATCTTCAAACAGTTTGCTGGTGGGGGCATCCCAGACTCTATCCAAAAGACTCTTTGGTAAGTTCTATTATAGTTCTTGTGTTTGCATGTACGCCCAAAACAGTCTTTAAGGCTTAAGGCAGTGATGCAAAAAAAAAAGTCTTGTTTCTGGGCTCTCCAGGCCTTTGAATTAGCATGACCGATTCATATTATTGATAGGAAACCATCATCCATTCATTCTAAAAGATTTTCAATGAAAGCAGGAAATGACTCGAGACTAGCTAGCACTTTCTAGTCAGACCCATACTTGCAGAAAATTGTATGTAAAGGTAACGGGATCAAGGGCAGTAGCACAATTGATAACTCTAGATAACCTTGTCCCTTTCGTACTTTTGATCTGGACGGCACTGTGCTTTGATTCATTTGGCAAATAATGCCGTTCAAACGCAGAACCGATTAGACCCAGCAAAGGCAAATGAAGACTGACTGACATCAATTATAAACATCATTTATTTGATAGCTACAGTATGTACAATGATCAAGCGCACAGTTGATGCAGAACCCCAGGGCATATGATCATTATACAGTGTTATGATGACATGGTATACACAAAGATAATACGAAAATTGCCAATACTTTAAACATACAGCTTCAAAAATCTTGCTTCACTGTTACTAGTAGTCTTCTCGTTTACTTTACCCAGTTTTCAAAGAGCGCTGCAGCCTACAGTTGACATCATTAACAAATGAGGATTTCTAGCAGGACACAAGTGTATTCAGTCATTTGGATGGCTCTATGTAACCAACTTGATGAATCACATTGCTCACTGCTTTCAATCGTATTATGCTGGAATCCCCCCCTCAATAAGCTCCACTAACATTGGCGATCGTTTTTTGTCGTCATTTAGGTTGAAGCCAATCATGTTCCATCTGTGCTCTTTATCACATTTGCTTGTGATACAAAACTAGGTTCATACAAAGATCAACCAACATCTCTACTTTTCTTTTTTAAAAAAAGAAAGCAAACCTTACCACTTGAAGTCAATGATATTATTCAAGATGACAAAAAAGAGACTAGTTGTGTAAACAGATGTAGTGCATTCCATCATCTTACATGCCAAAGGACTACAAGGGACTGTCGATCAAATTTAGACTAGTGAAATATACGTTCATTATCTTCTTGAATTAGACAAATGAGAAAAAGACACTTGTCAATACATGGTAACTGCTTCCATCAACAGGTATTCACGTATTCGCTGGTATCTCAATCAGTCAATTCACCCATACTTTCTCATCCTCATTTTCTCACTGGTGGATGACCTATTGAGTGCCTGCTTGAATTTTTCCAACAAGGACTGGACTGCTTCCGAGGGCTCCAAAGGAGAGGTGTTTTTTTTTTTTTTTATTTTATCGGAATATGAATAACCAGAAAGAGAGTGATACATGACACTGGGATTTGAGTTTCTTTTAAAAACAAAAATGAAGCTTCACAATAAAGACGAACCACCTTTTCAGGGTAGAAAGCAAGCTCTGAAAAGTCTAAAGTCGTCAATGTTAAACTTGTTTTATTGCTTGATTTGTTATCAAAAGAAGAGAAGAGAGATACAGACTTTTTTGAAAGAAAACAGAGAAGATGTAAAGTAAAAAAAGAAAAGAAACACGTAGAATGAACATGTCGGTAGTTAAATCCGGAGTATTGATATCGATGGAGTGAAGGTAGGAAGGCTAAACCAAAATAATAAAGGTGAGATGATCATTTTTTTTTATTGTTTTTATTCTTGAACAAACCCTCTTTTTAGTTTAAAGCGAATCCATTTGATACGATTAGATGATAAAGTACATTGGCCATAAGAACCTTTTTATGGAAAAGCGATGAAATCATTTCCATTGTTGTCAATTCATTGACTTGTCATTTAATTGGCCATGAAAAAGCACTTTAGGTTGCTGTACCTGAATTATAAAATGATAACGTCATGCAACCTTAATACACAAAAGTCTAGTTCAATAACAAATGCTTATTTCTGATGGGTTGAAAAAGAGGATTTAATGTATGATACAAATAAACATACGCTCGTGTACCTTTTTCTTCTTTTCGTTCTTTTTGTACAAGAAATGGAATGAAAATTACAAATAAAAAGTAATTCGGTTACCTAAAATATCGAACCATTTCGTTCTCTCTTTTCTTTCTCCTCTCTTTCTCTTTTAGCAACTCAGCTACAAACGATTGGATTCTTTATTCATCTTGTATACAATAAAATGATTGAGGAGGGTGAATGGATAATGTGGTTAATGCTTAAAATTTGGTTTATTGCGTATTGTTAATTTTAATCCTTGCTTTGCTAAATGTTTTGATAATTCACTTGATTCTATATAAAAATGATAAATACAAAGTCTATCAACACAACCAATATACCTTTCATGCCTGGATATGTCTTTGCTGAATAAACAGTGAAAGGATCTGAGAATATGAAAGCAACAATTTCATTTCTACAGTCCATCGATTATAAGCTAAAAGCAACAAAGAAAGAGAGAGAGAAAGCTTACCTTGTCAAATGAATTAAACTAAACTTTAAACGATATTGGCCAGCCAATCTTACACTCAAGTCAGAAAAAGCAAAAAAGTAACTTCTTTGGTTGTCGAGATCTTTCAAGAGTGAAGGTGAACTCACAAGGGATCCAATGAGAGCTCTTGTTTCATGTAAAATATCCAATTGTGTGTTCATATCCACAGACCACAGTGAGGCATGTGTCACATAAAATGGATTGTCTGTGGATCTATTCTAAACGTTAAGTTGAGTCAGTGAATTGTCTTGGGCCTATTTACTCTTCTATTCTTTGTAAATCTGAATTAAAAACAGATAATTTGATAATCGGTGCTGGATCAATCGGTCTCCTGTCCTTGACACTATCGCCACTCACTCTACATTGTTCTGGTTGTTCGACTATTTGGAGTAAATAGATACTACAGCATGTGTCAATAAAGTACGTGAATCAATCATTCCATCTTACCTTTCTTCATTCATAAAATTCGCATCTTGTTTTCTTTTGTATTTTTCAAGTAATCGATTAATAGGAAAATCTAATAAATTATTTATGTTGGGTTCCATAAATGTCACTGGTTGATTCTGTAAAGGACTCTTTTGGTCTTGTACATGTTCTTGTTCACCACTAAAATTGATTAAATCAAAGAAATCATCATTCTCATTGGTCATAGTTGAAATATTAAAAAAATAAAAAAATAAAAAAAAAAAAAAAAGACTCCTTGCTTATATATTAAACTGAATTAGGTATCGGTGATTTCATAACCATAACCTGATTGTACGATATGTCATTCATTTTCCAAAGAGGTACAATTCCATCCATAAAACTCCGGTGTTGATTGGTTTCTGATGCAATGACAAGGGATTTGTTATGCAGGATTTTTACAAAAAAAAAAAAAAAAAAAAAAAAAAAAAAGATTTGCATCACTTCTTTCATGAACTATCAACAGCAGCCTTATGGATCACCTATGCCACCACAAAATGCTTATTGTGGACAACAACAACAACCTTATTATGGACAGCAGCAAGGTAAGCTGGATTGATTCTGTTCAAAGTAGCTGTTTTGACAGATTCACTTAGGTTATTATCCACCTCAACAACCAATGTATGTACAACAACAACAACAATCACCTATCAACAGAGCATCCAATGGATGTTGTGGTGCTTGTTTAGCTTGGTAATAGTCACGTTATCATCCTTGTTCATTCTCCTTTTATCTTTTATAGTCTATCTGGCATCCTGTGTTGCTGTTTAGCAGAAGAATGTTGTGAAGCCATTGTTTAAAAGTACTTTTGAGTGTATGTCATCGATCGTGCTACACAAGCTTCTCTTTTATTATTGAAATAAAAATTTAAATCAATACACCACCAGGAAATCTTTTACGTGAACATGTATCGATATTGAAATCTAGAATAGCATGATCTAAGCCTAAACATAAAATCATTCAGTCTAAAGACATGTTACTCATTCATCCTTACTTGCCTACAAACATTTTACTACTGTCTGTCGAAAAACACAATCCACTCAAAGGTGCGTCATAGGCAGTAGACAGAATCTTGATGGTCTGTTCTCCATCAAATGTACGTGCGTCTATAATGTGAACATGCGATACATGTTCCGTAAAGGCCAATAGGTCAATAGCACCTGACTGAGTAAACTTGACACACCTTGCTGCACCTTTCGTAATCGATGGCTATGAAAGGAGAATAAGTGATGGTTCGTAGAGGATAGATTGCGTACATTAATGCCATTAAACTTTGCTATAGGATTCGAATGTCGTACATCCCATACATGCACAGATCCATCTTGACTGGAGACTGCAAATTTATCCGATGCATGATTCCATGCCACAGAAAAATTGGCATCTTTTGAAACTATCAAGGGTGATGTGAGATGTCTCCCCCTTTGTTGATTTGCCCTGTGTACTTTTATTTACCGGCCATCGTTTGAGTCAATTCATAATTTCCAGAATAGGAAACATTGAAAAGCAGCACACGGTTATCATCTCCGACTGCTACCATTTTCTCACCATCTGGACTCACAGATGCTTTGTGGAAAAAAAAAAGGGTGAATAAAAATAGAAAAAATAAAATGGTTATTTTACAATTATTCACTGCTAATTTGAAATCCAAAGTATCAACCAAATTTAATTCGGGCACACTAAATGTTCTAATGGAGCTATCGTTATTTGAAACTAATAATCTTATTTCTCCATTCAAGCATTGAGAAAAGCAAAGACCATTATTAATCGTACATCCTGGTGCTGAAGTAATACTTCTATTGACCTATGAGCACATACAGATCTTATGCACTGGTCAGCACTTACTTTTTATAGTCACTTTTAACATCTTTAATGATCAAATTGCCATATTGCCCACCCGATGCCACATAACCAAATCTATTCCAATCCTTTTATGTCTATGCACTATTTTCACATTCTATTCTCGTGTTTACCCTGATGCTATACAAGTCGAATTATATCCAATGTCTTCTAATAGACATTCCCTTTTTTCATTGATGTAATTATACTAAGCATAATGTGTGTCAATCAGAGTTATCTCTTGATCCATTTTCTCACTTTCACAATATCACGTCCTGCTGGTACAACTATTTCATCTTCAAATTGTTTATCTGTCAAGAGCAAATCCCTCAATTGCCTAAGGATATGTGTAACTAAACCTATTCACAATAAACAGTCCTTTATTACCAGTGATGCACTGACACTTGCTGATCATGAATAATGGGTCTTGGATGAACATAAACATCCATACTAATAACACTGAAAGTTTCAATCCTTTTCGTTAGATACTTGTTTTTCTTTTCTTACTATACTTTGGTATACATTCTGTTTCGATGATTGTCATTTTTGAGTGAAAAAGAAAGAAAGACGGTTGCATAAAAAAACAATGTGCAAGTTTCACTTTATCCAATCCATTCGTTCTGTGACGCAATCCACTCTTCTTTTCCAATAAAACCTTTTTCTTATGCAGCACTGTATTGTCAGCAAGTGGTGGATGAAAACGAGTGGTTACTGCATACTTTGGCAGCTTGTATGTTCAAATAGACATTAGCAATGGTCAAAAGATCAATGTCTTGCTGCCAAACATGAGCATTCGATTGAGGACATACAGAGTTCAATCGCAATCTCTGAAATTAGCATGATTTGATCCAAGCGAATGCCATCGAGTGGTAGCTTTGGATGAAACCGTTCTTTACCAGCAGCAAAAGTGAACTGAAGCAAAGAGGTCATTTGAAATAAAACAAGTGTTCATAAACCATCTCCTTTTTTTTTAGAAAAAGAGCTCGCTCTAAAGATGACCTTTCTATACCCTACCTACTTCTTGATTTTCTTGAGAAAAAAAAAAGATCTACTCTCACTGTGAGTTGGTTTGAAAACCAACTTCTTTCAGAGTGGATGGCAAGCATCGTCTTTAAATTTTATTTTTGGCTTAAATGATGCTTTTTTCTTTTTAAAAAAAAAGTATTTTCTAAATAAGGTTGAATTTATGATGATGAACTGCTTTATGAAAAATAAAAAAGTGTGTGATTATAGCTGAAGGCATTTGATATCATTGTTTTGTATTCCTTTGTTCCTCTGTAAAACTCCCTGCTAATTGTCAATTTTCATATGTCTCTGAAAACAATACTTTCATTGGATGATATCATCCATCCTCACCACCCTATCCTTTTCTCTTTATGTCTCTTTCTTTTGTCTTCCTTTCTTCTTTATTTCACTCTTGCTACGTCGAAATACACATCCTCTTTTCAAATCTTTTCTCAGACAAACCCGTGAACCAACGCATTCATCTATACGCTCTCATTCGTTTTACCTCCGACAATGCCTAGTGGAGAGAATCTTGTCACGTCCGATTCAGCTGTTCAAAAACGAGCAAAACCTGCGATCCATATTGACATTGCTCCTACCCACTTATTAACACCGGTGGACACCGAACGAATTCCATCTGCTTCACCTTTATCATCAGAGACTAACTGGGCCAATCGATATGAAGACTTTGTCATTGGAAATCCTATCGGTAAACAACACAGAACATAAGCTCGAGCATGCATTAAAGACTATTAGGCTATGGATCATCTGCCGTAGTGTATGAGGCGATGTATAAACCACTGAACAAGAAGCTGGCCATCAAAGCCATTGATTTGGATAAATTTGAAAGAAACCAGATTGATGAACTTCGGGTATATATATACATTCACTTTTAAAACAACCAATGACCCACATCCTTGCTCTAGCGTGAAACGGCCTTGATGGCTTTATGCAAGCATCCGAATGTGCTCAAGGTCTATGGCTCCTTTGTGAACGGATCCAAGCTTTTCATTGTCACGCCCTATTTAGCTGCTGGTTCGTGTCTGGACATCATGAAAACTGGATTTTCAGAAGGTCTTGATGAGATTTCGATTGCGACCATTTTGAAACAAGCGTTGGAGGCGCTGGTGTATCTGCACAAGAATGGCCATATCCATCGTGACGTGAAGGCCGGTAACCTTCTGATGGACGATCAAGGGCAGGTGCTCTTGGCGGACTTTGGTGTGTCGAGCTCGCTGACAGAGAACAATGAGGTGCGCAGGACGTTTGTCGGCACCCCGTGCTGGATGGCACCGGAGGTGATGGAGCAGGCAGGCTATGATTACAAGGCGGATATCTGGAGCTTTGGTATCACCGCACTGGAATTAGCGACGGGCCATGCGCCCTTGGCCAGGCATCCTCCGATGAAGGTGTTGATGATGACCCTCGCGAACGATCCTCCGACCTTGGATCGTCAGAACTGTAAGCAAAAATTCAGCAGGACGTTCAAGGACATGATCGATCTTTGTCTCCAAAAGGATCACCACAAGCGACCCACGGCCGAAAAGCTCCTGGCTCACCCCTTTTTTAAACAGGCCAAGCGCCATGATCACCTCGTCAAGGCTCTCTTGGCGCATGTGCCTCCGTTAGATCAACGACCGCACAAGCAGGTGCCTCAGAAGCAAATCATCCTGGCCTCCGCCGAGAAGCCTTGGAATTTTGATACCCAGGACGAACGGATCCAGCCCGTCCGTCCGATCGAACGATCCAAGCCCGTCGTCCACTTTGGTGAGCATCCTCCGATCCCAGAGAGACCGGTCCCTGAGACCGACCCGCAGCCCATCCTGTCGGGCGAGGCGGTATCCAACAAGCCGAGATGGATGACCCAAGCACACGGCCTGCCGATTCAGACCCAGGACCTTCCGACCGCCTCCTCCCCTTCCTCTTATTCTCCTCCCAGCTCGACCCCTCTCGATGCCCATCCCCCGGGCGTCGGTCTCGGCATCATGCACCATGGTCCTCTTTCGGCTGCCTCCAGCACCCCAAGCGCCGGTGGCTTACCGTCGTCCGAAGGCGAGTTCCGAAAGGGTCGTTTTAGCGTCCATCAGACCCCGACACGCGCCATGGCTTCGGAGGACTGGATCGAGTCCAGAGCGATCGTCTGTCGTGCGCCCAGTCAAGACGGCGAACGTCGATCGAGGTTCGAGATCAAGCAAAATGGCATCCAGCAGGTGTGTGAATCGCCTGCGACCGGGCTGCCGCTTACTCGTGAGAACTTGAAGGAATGCGTCTTGAACAAGGTCGGTCGATTTTCCTTGGAGAAGCCCGAAAGCCCAAGTGATCCGATCGCGTTGTCTGAAGGTCGGAAAAAGGGTCGATTCGAATTGAAGGTCGGATCGAGTACGCCGAGTGATACGGGTAAGCAAGAAAAAAGAGGTAAAGGGCCTGATAAAGTAACCTGTGTCTTGTAGATAAAGCAACTCATTACGAATCTCCACAATCCACCGTTATACCTTCACCGTCTATTTCACCCTCTAATTCTATTTCAAGAGATTCATCCAACCGTATGGTGGATCCCAATCTGCCCCATATGGTTCATGTTCATGTGGAGGCGTTGATTAAACAAACAGAAATACAAAAGAACATGTTGCAAGGCTTGCTTGCTACTCTACCTTCGTTGTATGCGTCCCCTTCTACCACGCGTCTTCGTACGCCTTCAGAAGCAAAAAAACCAGTGAGTAGCGATGAAATCAATCAAAGGTAAACAAGATGTCTTTTTTGTTTCTCTTTTGTAACACCTCTCATTTAGAACACAACACGCAACAGATATAAATTCAACCATGGAATGCCTTCAACAGTTGCTATTGGCCTTTTCAAAAGAAAAGCAAAAGTTACTTAGGGAAAATGAGGCTTTAAAGAAAGAGATCGAGCTTTTAAAAAAGACGCAACAGACAATGGAATAATTTCACTGAAATAAAATGAGCACATATAAGCTTCTTTCATATATATAAAAAAAAGAATACTCCAGTGCTTTTTTAAATGCAGTCGGGTGTGTATGGTGCTGGAGGATGAACTGCATTTTTTTTTTTTTTTTTTTTTTTTTTACTTTTTCTTTCTCCCGCCATGAGCGCCTTATTAGAAGATGTGGACAGTTTTTTAAGTGTGAATATAAAAAGTGACGAGGATTTAAATCTCGATAAACTTCAAAAGCTCTTGGATTCTCAAAAGGCAGAACAAAAAGCACTGGATGCTCAAGTAAGTAAAGTGGCATCATTTTTTTTAAAAAAGCGCTAAATGTATGAAGATTTCCATAGCTTAATTCCTTGACACACAATTCAAAACATACTTTGCCCAATGTATTGGAGCAATCTACAAAACATCAACGTGACCTTCAAGCATTGCTCGGATAATTAAACGAGACAAAGCATATATCTGGATCATTACGAAACTTCCACAGAACTTTTAAATAATTTGACAAGAATGGAAGAAAAGCTTCGACAGGTGGATAATGCTAGAAATTATCTAAAGACCTTGCTTGTTGTTTGTAAATTAAGGTACATGTCAAGTCCATTCATAGCATGCGTTTTTATCTAACCTACCTACTATAGTTCAGACGCTCTTGAGCTTGTAAAGACCGATCCAGAGAAATCGATCGTTCCCTATGAACAACTTGTCAAGTTTGAACAATACATCACACATCAACAAGGCGTCAAGGAAAACCACAGTGGTCTTGTTGAGTATTTGAAAAAGAGGCAGACTTATCTTTGGCAAGAGCTTTATGCTGTTTTAGTACAGTAAGTTACATATGAGCTGAATTGTGAGAGACAGGATCTGTATTCACCGTCTATGAAAAAAAGAAAATTTAAGGATAGTTTGGAAGCAATATCTTGGCCAACACCTATAAAGCCACCTTATGAACCAGAACTTAAGCAAAAATTGAAAAAGTTTGAAGATAATTTTCGACATTTGATTGTTTTGCAACAATCGTAAGTGAGGTTCATAAACAATAGAGAGAGCATGTTGTTGACTCTTGTTTAGTTCTACAGACCAGCAGAGTGTTGTCAATCTAACCCCAATTTCTATCATGCTTGAGGGCCTTTCTTTAAGATTCAAGTATCATTTTGAAACCTCAAAGCCAACCAACAGACTCGACAAGGTACAGACATAACAAAGATATTGTCAATAGCCATGCGTAAAATAACCAAGTGTATTAGCCTGAATGGTATCTGATGCACGTTAAAAATTCAATTGCAACCCATTTGCCCTTTCTATTAACCACAGTGCAACCAATCATCCATCATTTGAAGGATTATTTTGATACAAAGGTATCTGTCAAGGACCTGTTTATTCAAGGCTTATTACAAGACGTGTCAAGAAAGCTCCAAAAGACCATGCCCCAGATTCTTTCTCAACCCAACTTGTTAAGTCATACAATTCGTCAAGTGCTTGAATTTGACAAGAGTCTGGTAGATGAATTTGCATATGAAAAAAGTACAAGCATATCCGATTTTATATTGGATCATTCCATCTGGTTCAGTTCGTGGTTTCAAGCCGAAAAATCATGCAAGTCTTTTTTTTTTCTTCGCCTTCATATACATAAAATACTAATTCTTCCATGTGCATCTAGTTTCACAAACAAGATATGATGAGATCATGCTAGACAGACAGGCGTTCGATATCGAGGCTGGCGATGGGTTAAAAAAGACAACCTCATCCGCTCGTGTGATCAGTTTGTTGGAAAGTGTGACAAATACTTATAGCCTGATGCCTCGTCTGGATCATAAACTTCGATTCTTTATCGAGATACAACTTGGTTTGCTCAGCCAATATCACCAACGTTTATCAAGTGCGATTGATTCGTTTGAGGCTCTGAGCCTTATACGTTCTGTTCCAGCACCAGGTGCACTTCCGGATGCTGTGACAGGTGTCATGACAGCCAGTGAATCGAATGGCACCATATCTGCTTTGCATCGCTTGTATCGTTGGTGGACAAGCGCCAAATCGGTCATTGAGGCATTAAAGGATTGGGAAGAAGATGAGGTAAGTTGCAGATGTATATTTGCTTGATGTTGAACCAGAAGAATAGTTCTTTCTTGATATGCATTTCGAATTCAAACAAAACCCAGAAAAAGTAAATGAACTGTTGAAAGAATTGGCATTGACCCAAGATAAAAACAAAATGGTCCATTTGGCTCATTTAGCAAAAACCGAAAGTTTATTTACAGATGCACTTGCAACCTTTGAGCAAATCAGTCAACGTACCGAAAAGATATTTGTCAAGATTGCGATTAAAGAATGGACAAATAATGCAAGGGCTTATTCTAAAAAGTATGCAACAAGTCAATCTCTGAACGTAAGCTGATGTAGTTCATGATAGGAATAATTGGTGGGAATCTGCAGAAGAATCAGAAGAAGTGTCTGATGAATTATATACACCATTACAAAACTTTAGAATGACATTTAATTATTTACATACAATTTTACCTGAACCAGATTTCCTGTTGGTGTATCGAAACGCACTCAAGGAGATTGAAGATTGGTATTGGAAACATATCATTACACAAAATCAGTTCTCAGCTGCAGGTGTCTCACAGCTACAAACTGATTTGAAACTAGGCTTATGGAAAATAGGTCAAAAATGGGTACAAAAACCCGAAAACTTAACAAAAAGGTACTTGTATTATACTAATGAGTCGTGTGCTCTATTATTTATATATTTCCGTAGATTAAAAGAAGCCATCATATTGCTTTCGTTACCACTTTCGAATGAAAATGAATCTTGTCAAGAATTAATGAATGCTTTAGTAAAAGATCAGTTGGAAGCTATTCAATCCATCTTAAACAAGATAAATATTCAAATTTTAAGCAATGGACAAATACGTGATGTGTTGAGAAGAAGAAATGATATGTTATACAGTTGGAATTAAATAAAAAAAATAACAACGGCGGCATAAAAAATATGTTTAATTTTTCTTTCTTTCCTTTTTTCATACACACTATGCAAACTCCAGCTGACATTGATTTTTTAGCCACGCCTCATGTTGGCATAGACGATTGGCAATATGAAATGAGACGAGAAATTCAAGAAATTATAGTAAATTTCATTTTAATTGACAGAAAGAAAAAGAAGAAGAAAAGGAGATTAATATAATGTAAAGCCGCATGTGTTTTTAGGTCCCTTTTCAGCTTGTAAAAATATTAACGAACTTCAACAAAAGGGCATTACACACATCATGTGCTTCTTTGATCAAGCCGAATCGAGAATATTCCGTACAGACACAGTAGCACAGCATTTCAATTTTCAACAATACATTGTGAATGATACCATTCTTCAAAACCTCATTCAGCATTTTCCGACCGTATCACACACGATCGACAATATAACCTCCACAGGCAAAGTGGTCTTGTGCTGTAATGGCGGCATGTCGAGGAGTCCTGCGTTTATGGTTGCTTATGTGATGGAAAAGTATGATTTAGATGCGATTCAAGCCTATCAATTTGTACAAGCAAAAAGACTTTGTATTAATCCTAACGACGGGTTTAAATGTCAACTCAAGGTTTGCTTGTGATAGAGATCGTATGCATTTTATTTTTATTAACTTCCTGTGTCTATACCATCAGGAATATGAACCGATTTTTAGAGCACGTCGAGGTGTAAAAGAACTGAGTGGGGAAAATAAAAGGTCAAGAGATGGAGAGGATGCAGAGTCTTCAAAAAGATTGCTCCGAGAAAATAGTAGTGGAGAGCAGGGTGAAAATGTAATGACACCTGGTTATAGTTCAATGGTTATGTAAATTTATAGAAAAAACAAACTATCTTTAATAATAATGAATAAGCATCTATTTACATCAAATTTGTTTCTCTTCTTCATCTTCTGCTGTTAATAAAGGCTCAAAACCTTCTAAATTCTTTTCATCTTGACTTTGCATATAATAAATTGAAATCATCGAAAAAATAAACATCACAACAAGGATAGCACCCACTGTAAATCCCTTATCTACATCGCATTATATATTAGATTCATTTAAACAATAAAAATAAGCTTTTCACCGTACGATAATAAGGTGCATCTGTCACTGGCCATAATAACAATGACGTCCATGCCCAGGTAAGAGAAGAAGATGTGTTCATAATTGCAATAGCCATTGCTCTTACTTGCATATTGGGTGATATAATCTCAGTTGCCCATGTCATAACGACCTATTCAAAATGTGAATATTTGCAATATGTAGTCTTAATATACTATATACTTACTGACGTGAGCGAGCCTAATCCAGCATGCGTCATTAAAAAGGCAAAGTATAATATAGCAAGTGGTTGTATAAATGCAGACAACATGCTAAACATAAATAAGCTTTCTCTTCATGTTCTTTATCTACGTATCCCTTACCTTATGCCGACAAGGCCAAAGAATGCAGGTATTATAATACACCAAAGCCGCGTACGATGCCTGTCGCTTATAAACCCATTACATAGACCTGCAATCATGGTAACAAGTGTATCTGGCTATAAACACAAGTTAGAAAAGTACATTTCACGTAAATTGAGCTTACAGTGGTTAAAAGGTTAGCAGTAACAGAGTCGTACCCTAATTTCTTTATAACGATACCGAGTACATGTGCAGCACCCATGGCAGTATGTAATGAGGCCCAACCAAAGACAAAGGCATATAGATATTTATTCTTTACTAATAACTTGACCCTTTCCATCTTTGTCAACTTAACATCCTCTGGTGATTGCTGCTGTTGCATTCTTTGTAAAGCGATCCACCTTTCCCTTTCACTTAACCATTGTGTATCATGAGGATAATCAGGTAAATACCGATATCCAAGGTACGCCAATAACAGAGTGACAGAGGCATCAAATAAAAACATCCAACGCCATCTAATAAGAATCAGCAGTTTAATTTCATATGGTCTTTTATTAAACAAAAGATCTTACCCACTGATACCAAGGATACCATCCATTGTCTTTAGCATGATAGCCTGTACAACACCACTCAATCCACTTCCAAATGATCCAAATATAGTTAATAAGGCCAATCTTTTCCCCAACTCTTTCTTGGTATACCAAGTACCAATTAAAAACACAATCTATGAAAACATCAGTTTCGTATAAAAAGAGGCTTAGTTTTACACTTACGCCTGGGTAGAAGCCTGCTTCAGCCAGACCCAGTAGGAATCGGATCACGTACACATTTTCTACAGACTGAACACATGCCATAATCACTGTTAGCACACACCAGATGAGCTCTAATGCAGGAAGATATCTTGATGGTCTCGTATATGAAAGTAATACATTGGATGGTAATTGCATACTAAGAAAGGAAAGAGGGAGGTTGATGAATCAAGTTGGTGGTGACGATGGAATTAATATTTACGATAAATAGCCCATCATAAACAGCACACCCATCCAATTATATTCAATGCCTGCTACATGTAATTCTTCTTCCATTCCACTAATAAATGCACTGGCTATAAAACATGGGTTACCTAAGCTGATTATTTCGAGTGATTTCGATTTTACACAAATTTGTATTATCCAACGTCTTTATTAAATTACCAAACATGGCAAATAATAATAATCTTTTATCCAGTCTATGAACTAATTCACTTTCTTCGATTCTATTCAGCTTTTCTTCTTCCATGCTCATTTTTGTTTTTATAAAAAAGAAAAGGAAAAAAAAAGAAAAGAAAAAAAAAAGTTGGCTTATTACTGATGCATAAAGATAAACAGTTTCACAAATGATACAAGCTCAGAAGAAGCCAAAGAGAAACACGCTTCCTTCATTATATAGATGATCTCAATAGTAGCTTGAGAATGTAAATAATAACATAATAGCCTACTTTCCTATAAAAGCCATTTTTATTTCCTTTTTTTTGTAGCACGAAAGCAACGCATAAAAGAAGAAAGTGATGTTTCAGCCCATTAGACCTGTCAATTTAGTTGGCGAACGGTGATGAGTATAGCAGATCATAGATCCAACCCATGCGGATAAGCTTTTATTAATTAAGCTCTTAATAAAGCTTCTGAATAAATAAGATGCAGGCTTTTTTCTTTAAAAAAAAGAATATAAGCCCTCGTAAAATTAATTTAGCAATTGCTAAATTTAGCAATCACAGCGGACAAATAAATTATTAAAAACTTCAAAATCATAAAAACTTCAAATTATAAAACCTTTGTAAAAGCCATAAAAAAAATCATGTTGTACTTTTTTAAAGCTTTAATAAAATTATATGAGCTCCATATAACGCTTCAACTCATAATCAGTTACTGCATTTTGCCATAAGTTCCATTCATGCTTTCTTGTACTAACGTAATGATTCACAAAATCGTCACCTAGCACTTTACGTGCCACTGAGTCTTTTTCGTCCATGGCTACTATGGCTTCTTGAAGTGTACGTGCCAATCTTTGGTTATTAGCGACATCCTTTATTGTAGCACTTGCTTCGCATGGTAAGCATTGTTGTGTCTTTATACCCCAATAACCACACTTTAAAACAGCGGCTAATGCCAAATGAGGATTGATATCTGCCCCTGATACTCTCTGTCCAGAGAAGAATTAGTCTAGACACATTATCTTTGCTTTGTTTATTTGTTTACCATTTCTATTCGAGTTGCAGCCGCAGAGGTTGCTGGTGGGGCAATCACACGCACTGCACAGTGACGGGAATCAAGGCCCCATGAAACGCTAACAGGAGCCCAATAATTTTCGACTAATCTCTTGTAGCTACAACGCGATCAGATCATTCCTTTCCTCTATAAGCTATTTCTATTTACCTATTCACAGTGGGTGCTAAAATGGCCAAAATACTAGGTAATCCCTTGAGGACACCTCCCAAAAACCAAATCATGTTTTTTGTCATATGAGGTATATCACTCGGTTCACCAACCGCAAATACATTCTCACCTTGGGTATTTTTTAAACTAAAGTGCATATGCCCTGAACAACCAGGCATATCACCATAAGGCTTTGCCATAAAGGAAGCCATGATATTGTGCTTTTTGGCGATTTGCTTCATCGAAGTCTTGAATAATGTTGCTCGATCACCCGACTCCTTGGCTTCATCGTACAAGACAGCTGCTTCAAACACACCGGGACCTGTCTCGGTATGCCAACTCTCGATGTCTACCTTGAAATCACTTAACCAATCAAATGCATTATAATAGAATTCTTGATTTTCAAGAGGACGTAAGATGGAATAACCACACATGCCCAAGGTGAGTGGTTTGGGCGATGCATGTCCTTTTTCTGTTAAACTTTCTGTTGTTTCTAATGAATTCTATTAGACATGCCAAAGATTGAAATTATCCCTCTTCCTCCTTACCTTTAAAGCAAAAGAATTCAAACTCAACACCACAGTAAGCCTTCATGCCCAGTGTTTCAAAATCATCCACAGCACTTTTCAACATGTTGCGAGGACAGCAATAGAGTGGTTTACCTGTCTTGGGATAGTATAGATTCAATAAAAAGAAGGGAATATTGCCTTCCCAGGGAATACGACGATATGAGTTCAAATCAACCTTGGCAATGAAATCATAATAAGAAGACTCCTCTCCTGCAAATTCAATGGGTGTCGTATAGTTTTTATCTTGAATATCCCAGCCAAATGTAACAGAACAAAAACCTAAAAATACATGCGTTGGTATTTGCAGATCATTTTGATTCGGATACTTTACCAAAACCGTCCTTGGCAACTTGAATAAATTTCTTTTTGTGCATTATTTTACCACGTAATACACCATCAATATCGACAGCAGCTACTTTAACTCGTCTATCGTTTGCTAGCTCTTGTTCGAGGTTATCAAATGTTAATGTGGTCATTATTCTAAAAATAAAGGTACGCGAAAGAAAAAAAGATAAGAAAAAGTGGATTTGCCATGTTTTTATGTTTTGCTTTCGTGTTCTGAGTTTAAATCAAATTGCATGACGAAAGGAAAAAAAATGCAGTGATGATGATGTTACACGACGGCGATGGACTGTTTAAAATTGTCTTGAAAACACAGTTTATACAAGATAAATGTAAGATGACAAGCTTTATGTATTTCACATATCAATTATAAAGTAGTAGTAAAAAGAAAAGGGCATTTCACTATGATGTTCCTTTGTATTTTTATTGTCAATTAAAAAACCTTGGATACACAACTACACATTACGGTGGTAGTCTCTTATTAAACTACATGAACAAGATAAGCTTTGGTGAACCCCCTTTTAAAACTCTATTTTCAATCAAGGATATGGAAAACGTTACACGAAATGAGTCACTTTACCCACATTTCCTTTATTAACCTTTTATGTATATGTGTGAAAAAAATGAACAATGCTGATTTAAAAGTTCATATACTATTTTTACTACAGCAAAATTCAGACGATTTGAGTGCTTATTTATTTTCAAGTAAATAATTCATGCTAGTATGATGCAGAGCCTCTTCAATTAACGAAGCTTTAAGCATGTTCTGTCTTGCTAAAAAAACATTAAAGACGTCCATTTTATAATGATAACAAGGATGAACTCTAACTTATTTTTAATAACAAAACATTGTAGACTTTTTTTTTCCAATCTCAATAAAGGCCTGTATTTTTTTTTTATATCTCTTTTGTGATTATATAACTAATTGCATGGTTAACAAATACAGTGAATAACATATATACGAATTCATCATGAATAAAAGATGTTGTTGGGACACAAGGATCATTTTGTTACTAAATATTGTCAGTATGATGGTTACAGTCATAATTCCAGCTCCAAAAGAAAAGCAAATGACTGTGATGCCGTTTATTCTCTTGTAGTACATTGTGATTGAAATATTTTGCTTGTTAAACTTTGATACAACCATTAGACCTGCTTGGGTACTCACAGCCGATGCGAGAAGACATGCGTCAATAAAATGCAAAGACCTGGCTATCAAAGGAGAGAATATAAAACTTGAATAATCACCATGGTTGGATGATAGATTCTTTATTATTTAGATTTTTCAAATGAGAAAGTAAGGTATTCATGTACTTTATACTTACGTGTCTTAAGAAGGTTGTTTCTAATCAGAAATATAAGAAATAAATTCTAAAAGTCATTATGAATAAATCATGCTCTTTTATGTATCCTTTAGAAAGGATTATAAAATTAAACGCGATCTTTTCCGTTCATTCGAGCTATCTCAACCTGTTCTAAATTTAAACTTTATAAATCAAAAAACTCTATGCTTTTTTAATACAAGTGCAAGTACAGCATATTAATCATTTTTTATATACAAAATAAATTACATTATTAATGCATTCTTAATACATTTTCTTGAAGACCCTCTCATAGAACTGATTTCTTAAAGCAATGAAAGGGTTGCATGTAAAATAATATTCGTTTTAAAGAAAAAAGAATGGATCTCAGCATAAACCTTCTGGATTGTTTATTTCAACATACAAAAACACTAGAAAGCTTATATAAAGCTATTCACTAGTTTTAACTTTCTGAAAGCCGTCCCCGCGACGTTAAAAATAAACTGAAACAATCCCCAATTGCTCCCCTAAAAAAAATAAAGCTACCCGCAAAAAGAATTGTCATCACAGAAAGTAATAGTAAATTGTTAGGATTATTTATAATACCAGAAGATGTATTATTAAGGAACAAGGGATGACTTATGCTTGATGAAGGTGCCATTGTTGCTGAAGAACGAATGGGTAGAGTAGGTGATGCTGTTTGACTAGCTATAGAAGATACAACAAATTGTATACTACTTCGAATTGGTGCACTAAGAGCAAGAGAAGAAGCAGAAGGAATCGATTGGATTACAGTAGCAGCACTTGCACTTACACTCTTTGAAAGAGATAGTGTAGAAGAAACAGCTTCACTAGTAACACTAGAGACTATAACGTCAGCATCTATTTGTCCTTGACCATTATTGTTTACATAATCTTTAATAGTAGGATCCATAGTATTATATCCTTCATCATCTTGTTATGAAGCTTTCTTTTCAAAAGTTGAATATGAGTCATGATATTTTTACTTTGCTTAGTTAACTGAAAGGTAATAATAAAGAGAAAAAAATATAGTTGCTAATAATTCAAGTAGAAACAATAGTCAAAAATTTTCTATCAATAAATTGTTGTTCTTTGAATAGTAAACAAACATTTATTTATACCAAATCTCTATTGGATTTCTTCAAGAATGAATCAGATTCTTGCATGTTTGCAGCCTCTGGAGATCAGTCCCTTAATTTCTAGCATCCCGAGCTTTATACTGTGACTCGGTAAACTTCTTGACCAAACTTGATTTTACAGTTGATGCCGCTTACAGAAATATAATTAGCAATTATCCAATGCAGATTAAGAAAACAATTGCAAGTACCGTGATGTTGAGATTCTTGTAGAGGTTGACGGGAAAAGTCAGATATTAGTAAATTATTTTATAATCTCAATAGCTTTTTTGCAATAAATGACAACGGTAATTTTATTACTTTCAGAATTAAGAGGCTATTGCTTCAAAACAAAAAAAAAAGGTATTTAATGAATACTAACAATAGTAATAATAGCTGTATACAATAGTAAAAGTTAAAGACTAAATTACTGTGGCGGTGCCTTTCTTCCCTTATTGCTACTGATTACAAATGTCGGAGGAAAGTACTTCTCTTCACATGGAGCAAGTTGACTTAAGCTTATAATACCGCTAATCTTCTCGAGGTGTTTTTTAGTGCTTTTGATTATTTGAGAACAGTTATAAATCAAACACAACACTGGCGGTAAGAATCGAGGTATTTCACTTATGGAAGTTGGCATTTTTAATCTTTGTGATGAAGAAATCAGGCCTATCGAGCCTTTCGGAAAAGACATAACCTTGGCAGTGATATAATTTCCTACAGAATATAGCCTACTATTAGAACAGTTTGATTACAGAATATTTCTTTTTTGATCTCACCACTAATTATGATTCCAACGGTTTTGATTTCATTGGGGCTTGTCTTGAATTGCTCTACAATTCTAGAGCAAAAGCATCTCATCATTTTTGGAGTTTTAAGCCTTTTTTCATTCAACTCCTTTGTGCCACGAGGACCGTGGTCATCCAATCCTATTTCCACGCAGCCAATTTCATAACCGTTGTGCATAAACACTAAATCCGCATGTTCAGCGTTCTGTTGTCTTTCCATTCTGGCGTCTGTTCCTATGTCCCTATAGAGATTTTTATTCTCACTGGACGAATGGCTACCAATGGCTCTAAAAACAAATCAAATGAATTAGCTTACAAACTCTAAAAATTCGTATTGTACTTTTTGTAGTTACGTTATTGCCTCAGTTTCGCTAATGAATCTTGATTGTTTTATGAAACCGTAAACAGCATCCAGCAAGTCTGCTTCAGTATACATTCTTGGCATGATGTTACTTGTAATGAACAGATTTAGATAGTTTAGGACGCTTTGTTGAAGCCAATATTCTTCTTTCTCCTTTCTGCGATCAAACATCATTTTTTTAAAACTATCGTCAATTTTTTTAAAAGTTGTCTTAAGAAAAAAGTTAATAAAGACAGAATAAACAACATGGTCGTAAACTCACTTTGCCCTGAAGATTAGCTAATATATCAAACAATTTTTGATTTAGAGGTTTGTCTATTTCATCTTGCAAACTGCAATGTTTCATTTCCACAATATCTTCTTTGCTAAACATGCTCAAGTCATCGTCAAATAGAGAAATGATGTACGAATGGTAAGGGCTATAAATATGCATCATTAATAAGTTATTAGAATTTCTTCGAAAATGTACTTACTGCTCGTAATTATAATGTCTTGCTTGTTCATAAATAACGTCCTCTATAGCTTTGTCTGAATTCGATTTTAAACCCCATTTATTCTTTATTTTCGCGTGTGTTTCGCCCAGAAGAGCGTAATCATCTTCCTTTAATTCTTTTTGGTAATTAGGGGAAGATGTGGAGCTGCAGACCGTTCTTGTTTCCGATGATTTCTCTGATGCTGTTTTCTCCTTTAATTTTTTGACGATATTAGTAGCCCAGAAGTCCTTTCCACTTGTTTCAGGGTTTAATTTCATCTTTTTAACATTATCTCTGAATAGTTTTTTCCACATTCCTCTGTATTCACTCAATGTAATACCATTGTACTCTTCAACAATTATCGTCTCCATCTTTTCTATAAAGTTGTTCCATTCCGCAACTTTATTTGGCCCTGCTTCAGCTAATAAGATAGAAGCGATTTCTATTCACGTATTAATAAATATATAGCTATTTAGTAAATAAATTAGTTTTGTTACCATCGTCAAATCTGTTCAATTTTTTAATCGACATTTTTATGTGAGGAAGTGATACTATAAACAAAAATTATATGAATCGCAGCTCTTTTAAGAGCTACTAGAAAACGCCATAACATGTAACGTGCCACCAAGCTTAAACCTGAAAAATTTTTGACAATTTTCAAAAGCTATAAACTTTTCCACAAATAATCCAACAACAAAACAAAGCCATAACAATTATTATATAAACCTTTCTGAATATTTCTTATGGATTCGATTGTTGTTTTTATTAATAATATTTTTTTTATATCATTTGAAAACATGCGATATTTCAAAATTTTAGCTGACAGTCCTTAAGGGAAGACATATATTGAAACAAATTTTTTTAATACCGTATGGTAGAGGACAGAGAAAACTAACAGCCACATATTACGTAATCAATATGAAAGAGCCCGTACTATAACATAGGTGCCTCTTCTCCCTTATTCATACTCTAAAACTATGCCTCCACTTAACGCTAGAAAACAAGCTTATCTTAAAAAACATAGGAGTGAGACGAACCAATTTTCCCCTCATTAAGAGATCAAGACTGGGATATGAGCGATTCTGAGCTTATAGAATTAAGCAACATAACTGAAATGCGTAATGCTGATCCTATAACCAGCATGTTAATCAACAATATTTTGCTTGATAATAATGTAAAGCGAAACAGACCTTTGTCTTATTCGAAAACCTCTAGGTCAACACGCTAGAGACGAGAAAAAGAAGCTAAATCTGTTAATGATAAGGGCAAACTCGAGAGTTTTGGATTTGTATCTATTGCCCCTGTTGTAGAAGCCAGTTCTCCCATATTGTCAAAGAATGAAATACAGCTTTTGAGAACCCAAGAAATACTTCCAAAACTTCAAATGTATGTGAAACCTGTGATGAACTCGAAGGATAAAGAAAACACGATCGAGAGATACAGTTTTATGCAATACTCTTTGATTTATACTTACTTTATTAAGAGAATTGAGGGTATTCCTATTACTTTGGCTTCTCGTGAGGCAGCTAGAATTCATTGGCAGATAACAACATTGCGTATCGTGCCATGACTATCGTAAAATGGGCTAAAGAACATTCGAGTCAAGGGGTGTTATCGAGACATCGACAAGGTGTTCATTCAAAAAGAAAGTCTTTTCTTAATGATGCCGATATCAAGGGAATGGTTCTCGAAGAAATACGTAGAATGAAGCCTGCTGAACGTTCCTTGGTTACTATTAAAAAATTCATTGATGAAGTAGTTATCCCATCCAAATTGGGCGTAATAATGCAACCTGTTCCTGAAAGCATGCTCAGTAACCATCTTCATGAATGGGGTTATGTCTATAGAAAGAACAAAAAAATCATTTACTTCGATGGTCACGAACGCGAAGATGTGGTCGAGTATAGAAACATTTGGTCGAAGAGGATGCTCAAATATATGGAAAAAATGGATTTTTACTCTGGAGAAACTGAGGAAGATGTATTGGAGCCAAATGCATTACCAGAAGGCGAGAGAAAGTGTGTGTTCATTACACACGATGAAAGTACTTTCTACGCAAATGATGGTAAGAACGATATGTTGTTAGCTGATGGAGAAAATTACATCAGAAAAAAGGGTCCTGGGCTATCTATCATGGTGAGTGAGTTTCAATGCCCTTGTCATGGAACAATGAAGATTCAAAAGTGGTCTTCAAGAAAGCTGTTCAAGGCAGGTACTGCAAGAGATGGATGGTGGACATCAAAACACATGGTTGAGCAGTTAAAAGAAGATGCAATCGGCCTTTTCGAAGCACTTCACCCCAATTGTGTAGCTGTTTTTCTTTTTGATAACAGCTCCAATCATGGTGCTTTTGCTGATGATGCTTTGGTCGCCAGCCGAATGACTCTCAATGAAAAGCCTTGGCCATTGAGTGAGAAATTCCAGTTCCGAGATACTGTATATATCTCAAGATCCACAGATATGGAGGAAGTCCAGTCCTTCTACTATGAAAAGGAGATCAAGAAAAGGGATAAGAAGGGAAACTTGAAAACAAAAAAAAAGTACGTTATTTCAAGGGAATAAGAAATATTTTGGAGGAAAGAAGTCTATGGATTGGACATGATCTGGAAGGCAAGAAATGGAAGTTACATTGTGGGGCTCCAGATAGAGTAATCCAATTTGCTGCGCTCTCCATTTTTTAGAGAATTGCCCTGATTTTAAAAATCAAAAATCTGCTTTGGAGGAGGTGATCATAAACTCTGGCCACGTTTTTGAGCTGTATACTAAATACCATTGCGAATATAATTGGATTGAAATGTACTGGGGTGCAGCAAAAAGAGAAGCTCGCTTGAAATGCGATTACTCCTTTAAGTCTCTTGAGGAAAATATCGATTTATTTTTGGATAAAGCCGGCGATTTAGCACATATACGTAGGTATTTTAGGAGATCAATGGACTTTATTGAAGCTTATAGTCGATGTACTGATGGCAGAGAAGTTGTTCAAGAGGTGAAAAAGTTTGTCGAGAAAAAGTATTTGTCTCACGGAAAAGTCAGAGTGCCTTCAGATTTGGTATAGTTAACAATAAAATATCATTAAAACTAGGCTTTTTTTTTTAAGAAAAAAAAAAAAAGGTCATTAAGTCCCTCTAATTTCAGGAAATAAGCAATGTCTACACTAAATGCCATGAGATGTCTAAAAAAAAAAAAAAAACACCTCATGTCCACGATGTCAAAAAAAAAATTGAAACAAAATTAAAATTTTTCAGGTTTAAGCTTGGTGGCACGTTATAAAATCCTCTAGTTCCGTGATTGGATATTATGGCTAATAATAATATCTCAGTTAGGATAAATGTTTTCATAACTTAATGATGGTTCGGTAAGTAATTGTCATTCCTTATTCAACATGCTCATATCATCAATAAAATATATTACAACCATGTCATTTTATTTGACTATGTGAAGTTAATATGAATAAAGCTTAATATAAAAATCTAATCAAGGTCTTTTATTGATCTGTGTTGGGAATAATGTTATAAATGATTCCAAGTTATGTCAACATATTATTCAGGATCATATTTGATTCCTTTTACTAAAATAAAGTGACTATAATCTTATGTATCCTTAACAACTATTATGTTTAGGACTGCGCCGTACTTGTTGTAACAATTCATCGTATGTAATAGGCGAGACCAACACATTACTGTCATTTTGATTAAACAGTTCGACTGAAGTTGACTCCACTGAGATAATTATCAATTTCTGTGTCCTCGACATGATCAATTGTATACAATTGTTGATAGTAGTAACGTACGTTCTCACGCATCGAAGCTGGGTCAGATGTTCTAGTCACTGGAATTTCGGAGCCGTTATTATCTAGGATTTGCTGTTGATCAAGAATATTAACTGCCATCATTTGCTGTTGGATTGTACGTCGATGGTGCAAACGTTTGAAGAAGCCAGTTGATTTCTCACCTTGTCCGCGCCATTTGACACCCGCTTTCAGACTACTGATAACTGCCAATTCTTGCTGCAATTGGCCTAATATTTTGTCGATAGGTTCAATGAATTGTGCTCTTACTGCTATAGGCGGTTTGCTTTGCAAAATACGATTCCTTTTCTTCTCTAGATGTCGTATGGTTGATTTTCTCTAATTTACATACGAGTACCCATAGTTGTGTATGACCTTTTTGGTTACGAGCTTAATTCTATCCCATTGTTCCTTCGGTGTTAGCCGTTTATCGTTTGAAAAATTATGAATTAATTTGTTCTTGTAGGGTTGTGTGAGTGACGTAGACTGGGTTGGCTCGCCAGAGTCCAGGTCCAGTAGGTGAGCGTCCTGCTGTAAAACTGATCTGTAATATGGAGTGATCTGACCATGTATGGTGAAGACGAGTAATCTGCATATTTCTAAGTTTATGAAGAATTTCAGTACCAACATAAACATAATCTATGACTGAACTGATAAATGCATTCGCCTGAGAATGTTCAAAGGTTGGGACCCCAATTAAATCATTTAGTGTCATGCTATTATGAAGAAACTCATCCAGAAAAGTTCGCCAATCAGAGGAAGTCGCTGATGATAGCTTTTTTGTTCAAAAGTTAGGATAGTTAAAATCACCACCAATTATCAAACGGTCTAACGAAATCTGGTCATGTGTAGCATACAACATTTTCGTCAGCTGACCGAAGAAGTCTCTTCTTTCCTTATTTAAATGTGAGGGACATATAAATTCAGAATAAAAAAAGGATCGTAGAAATGTTAAGGGTGTTCAATTTTGCATAGTTGAAAACGTGGAGAAGCGAATGTACAAGATGTGTCGATCATTGCATTTTGAAAGTTATTTGAAAAGGAAAGTATGCCAACATGTTGTGTCCAATGTGTCACTTTAGGTTGAAAATGCATGTTGAGTGATTGAATTAAATCTGGCGTTGAGACGTGAGATTCTTGAAAGCATATTATATCATATTTTTGAAGGTGTAAACAACGTATATATTCTATTTGTGTTTGTCGTGAATTGGTTTTAATTAAACTGTTAGCTTTTAGCGAGGCATATTGGCATATAATATTATTCCGCATAATTAATGGATCTAGTTAGAAGTGGGAGTGCGCATTCGCACCCCGAAGTGGAATCACCATGATCTTCATTATGTTTGGGATTCATCCATTGTGAGACTGCCATGATATTATTGGTATGTTTTCCTGATTCTTGAGGTTTTGTCAATAGGAAGAATCTATCTTGCTCATCATGATATCTATTATTGTTCGCTCCATCACTCAAGCGCTGGATAGGTATAGATATGTCTTGTTCCAGTTGGCGAACTTCTTCTGCGTCGATAATCTCCTCGCTAGATCGATCGGATGTGACAGACATTTGTTCAACGTCTTCATCGCTATAATCAGGATCATTGGGATCGTCCTCGGATTCATATACTTCGGTGATCAAAATGAGGGATTCGACTGTGACTTTCTGTTTGGATTGATAAGATTTTCGATCTCTCTTCTTGTTTGCGTGCAAAGGGGAATTTCGGCGTGGGCATTCGAAGGATCTATGTTCATTTCGGTGACACGAGTAGCAGATAATTCGGGCTTTTGAAAGAGGACATTCATATTTAGTATGACCCTCTTTGTGACAATAACGATACCATGTTGGTATATTGTTCCAAGTCGCATGAAAGAAATCTTTGGTTTCACACCAACTAATCTGGCGGCTTAGTTCTTGAAATAATTTGACTTCTAAAACATTAGATTCTTTTTGAACATTTAAAACCGCATAACCAGTTCCCATGAAAAAAACTAATTGAAGATTCTGTGGAGATTCCGACATCCATAATTTCACCAAAGACTGCCAAACTCTGTTGAAGTCCAGCTAGTACTTCTTCTTTTAGAAGTAAAGAGAGATGAGCAAAATTGAGATTAACTATTTTGGCAGAGTCATCGAGGGCAGTACGAGGATAAATTCGTAAATTAACTTTAGGAAAAACAAGACCATTGTTCATAATATCGTTGTGAGCATTTGGTTGAGTTATATACACCTCAAAGCAACGACGTGGACCATCATTCAATGGAACACACGCGTAGACATTAGGATGTTGTTCCTTGAGCAGTAACATGCTCTGTTGATCAATATGTTTTTCTTTACACGTCGAAATATCAAATAAATAGGCGCCTTTTGTTCTAGACGTCCTGAAAATGCTAGTTTGTAAAGCATTTAAAGTCGAAGAATTATCACTATGAGGCGGCAAAATATGATCATGCATTAAGGACATCTTAGTTGCTGTTACAGCTTGGGCATAGACATGTATTTAGCTTTGTGTTTTGGTGGTGAACTTTGGAGCTCCGCCACCTGACTAATAGGTTGAGAGTTGGGAAGAACCATGGCTATCCGCAAAATAAGAGGTTATTGTCCGCAAAATAAAGTCCATTTGAGCGCGGGGTGTTTGTCACATCTGTTCGCCCGGACTAGTTCAATATGAAGTAAAGTAATGTGAGGCTAAAAAATCCTTCGGGATCAAAGGTAAAAAAGGTCAATAGAACAGTATTTGGAACGTGGTAACAACCTTAATGCTTTAAGAACCAATTTAGAAGGAGCTGACCATGTGGAGGTCTGGTACAAGTGTCGATATGGTTGTAAAGATGGTCCAGTTTAAATAGTATTGAACAAATGGTTAGCCAACACTGCAAAATAAAAAAAAAGACACCTGCAAATGTACAATCAAAAACCAATAGTATCAATTGTTATGCCCACATGTTTCCATATTTTTATCGTAATTCTTGATGCACGTACTTTTTTTAAATTTCGTACACTATTTTCAGGAATAAATGTCGCGTTTACTTGATGTTTTTCTGTATATATTGTATTATAAATTTTATAAAAATGCGACTTTACTTTTTGAAAATGGTGTAAAATAGTAAAAAAAAATGACGTAGACAAGAATTACCCATACAAAAAAAATTCTTCCTTCCGCAGTATTTTTTCTTTTTCCCTCTCTTCATCAAACTTGTACATATTATCCGGATGTCAGGATGTACTAGGTTCCTTACGGATGTTCTCTCTCCTGGGGAAAGGTTTTATGTCACGTTTGTGTCGTGTAGAACTTTGTATGATCTCTTGATGTCAGGATGTACTAGAACTCCTACTATGTAAGGAATCTCTCTCCTGGGGAAAGAGTTCATGTTCAGTTCAAAAATACACACGCCTGGATGTCAGGATGCACCGTTTTCCTTTACTGGGTCTTCGCTCTCCTGGGGAAGGGTATGGGGATCTGGGGGGCTTTTCTTTTTGGGATTAGATGTACTTTCACCTTCACGTTGGTTAATCCTGTTAGTATCAAACTAGTGTTTGAGAAGCTAAGAAAAGTACTCTAAATGAACAGAATATCAAATCTTGTGGAAAGTCTTAAAAATAATAAAATCAGTAAATAAACAATAGGGACGGAACTACAGTCTAAGTTTTATATATTCATTTATAACAGAATTTTTTTAAGGGCAAATGGTTTGAGTGCCCATTTATTTTCAAGTAAATAATTCATGCTAGTATGATGCAGAGCCTCTTCAATTAACGAAGCTTTAAGCATGTTCTGTCTTGCTAAAAAAACATTAAAGACGTCCATTTTATAATGATAACAAGGATGAACTCTAACTTATTTTTAATAACAAAACATTGTAGACTTTTTTTTTCCAATCTCAATAAAGGCCTGTATTTTTTTTTTATATCTCTTTTGTGATTATATAACTAATTGCATGGTTAACAAATACAGTGAATAACATATATACGAATTCATCATGAATAAAAGATGTTGTTGGGACACAAGGATCATTTTGTTACTAAATATTGTCAGTATGATGGTTACAGTCATAATTCCAGCTCCAAAAGAAAAGCAAATGACTGTGATGCCGTTTATTCTCTTGTAGTACATTGTGATTGAAATATTTTGCTTGTTAAACTTTGATACAACCATTAGACCTGCTTGGGTACTCACAGCCGATGCGAGAAGACATGCGTCAATAAAATGCAAAGACCTGGCTATCAAAGGAGAGAATATAAAACTTGAATAATCACCATGGTTGGATGATAGATTCTTTATTATTTAGATTTTTCAAATGAGAAAGTAAGGTATTCATGTACTTTATACTTACGTGTCTTAAGAAGGTTGTTTCTAATCAGAAATATAAGAAATAAATTCTAAAAGTCATTATGAATAAATCATGCTCTTTTATGTATCCTTTAGAAAGGATTATAAAATTAAACGCGATCTTTTCCGTTCATTCGAGCTATCTCAACCTGTTCTAAATTTAAACTTTATAAATCAAAAAACTCTATGCTTTTTTAATACAAGTGCAAGTACAGCATATTAATCATTTTTTATATACAAAATAAATTACATTATTAATGCATTCTTAATACATTTTCTTGAAGACCCTCTCATAGAACTGATTTCTTAAAGCAATGAAAGGGTTGCATGTAAAATAATATTCGTTTTAAAGAAAAAAGAATGGATCTCAGCATAAACCTTCTGGATTGTTTATTTCAACAAACAAAAACACTACAGGATTTTCCCTGAGACTGCATTCAAAGTCATTTGTATTCACCATGTGTGACATATGATTTTACTATATGTTAAAGTTGAACTTGAGTTTTAAAAAGTAGACTGGACTGAAGACTTATGTTCACTGTACTATTTTATTGAAAAAGAAAAGGAAAAAGAGTAGTTCATGACTTAGAGCCAGTCCTCATTTTCAAGACACATATTGAAACGCTTCATTGAATGATCAATCCAACCTGCACAATCTTGCTGGGTAATTTGGCTGGATGATTGAGATATTCTCGTCAGAAGATTATCATGCGATGTCAGGCTATGTTTCTTCACGCCTGCCTTCAACTTTGAGAACATTTCCTCCATTGGATTCAAGAATGGGGACCAGGAAAGTAGTCTCAAAGGAACATACCCCTCATCTCTAAGCTTATTCTCCGCAAACGTTGTATGTATTGGCGCATTATCATAAATGATATGGTAACCTCTTATTTCGGTCATGTTCAGATGGCTGATTAATTCTTGAATAAAGTCGTTAAACTTTTCTGTATTGGTCATGTCACTACGAGACTATATGAGATGATAGTTAATTAGATATCAACCAATGCTCTTCATAAAGAAATTGAAAAACATACATGGCTTGCAACCAATTCAATACCACGATGGCTCATAGCCGCGAAAACCGTCACATTTCTTCCTTTAGATGATGGTTCAACAACGATACGCGCAGGTTGGCCCTTTCTCGATCTTGCCTGTGATTTGTTGATATGAAGATTGAACCCAATTTCATCTACAAAGATACAGTTTGTGTTGTACGCATAGTTGCTTCAGGGAAATCGATTGATTTGGCTGCCTGATAAAGGTTTTTCCCCCTGTTTGTATAATTCTCCCAAAAGGTCTTCCAAAGTTCTTCAGTCATAACCTTGTATGGACCTCTTTTTCTTGGAGCTATAGTATGTGGTCGATGTTCTGTACGGATATATAAAAAGGTATTAATATCTATAGCATGTTGTTAAAGTAATATATGAAACTAACCATCATGTACTTCAGTTCCTTTAGTAACTCTAGAAGAATCACTTTCGTTGGGTGTAGAGAAATTCATTTGTAAAAATTATATTTAAAAATTTTTTTTTTTACACAAACTATCTGTTTATATACTTTTTTTGTAGTTTGTCCAACTATAGATGGCTCTCTAATTATGTTAAATGCTTTTTAACGGATAGAATTGATGTATCCATCATTCATAACTCGATATGAAATCAGCATTAATAAGCTACAGTTAAACCTATCTAATAGATAGGCTACAATTTAATTCGGTTAATCTTCATTAAGGATAAGATGCTGCGTAATTGCACGGTTAAATTATATTAAATCCAGGAACTAAATCACAGTCAGTCGCAGTCAATCATATACTAGTATTCTATGGATAAATGCTTATGATGACAAATATAACAATGAAAGAACACATAACCTTTATCTATTTGTCATTAGCTACATCATATTAATCATTAATCCATGACATGAAATATTATCCGTGTATGAAAAGTATAAATAGGGTACAATTTTCTTATTAAATAAAAACAATCTCTTTATCGAGTCTCATCCTCTCTTGTTCCTTTTATTCTCTTGGATAAATCAAGAATTTTAAAAATAGAATGGAACCCAAAAACAATTATTGTGACTTGATTGCATCGTCACATCAATAAAAATAGAATAGAAAGGTTTTACGGCTTTCTTTCCCAAAATGTCAGTAGGGTAGACAGAGATATACGTCTTAATTAATAGCCTGTTTTAAAGCTTAATGGTGAAATTATCATTTACTGAACCACGTTTACTTTTTAACACTTAAATTGAACTTTAACATACAGTCCGGCTGGTGGATATTGTTGGTTACCACTGCAAATAATACCCCGAATTTTAGTCGAATTTCAAGAGCTTGAAATCAGTGATTTCTAGACCGCTATTTTTCAAAACTTAATAATCACTCAAAAGCATATATTTTGTACTGAAAATGAAGCATAAGCATAAGAAGTATATATGCAATTGGCTTATAGCTTTAAAGAAAAAACTATTATATGTAAAAAAGCAAAAGTTTACTTTTTACGCCAAAGAGGAGCATACTCAAAAGGTAAAAATAACTGGTGTTTAAAACGAAAGTTCATCAATATTCTTGAGATATTATTTGACGATACTGATATTGTGATATCTGACGGTGAAGGTGTTTGTGTTGACACCCGTGCTCCCTCATCTGGAAGCCAATTTGGTAGACGAGTAGATGTACTTGTGTCTGTCGGAGAGCAAGATAACGCAATCAGCCTGGCAAGCTTTGAAGCAAAGCGAGAAGATGCTGCTATCAGTACACAAATATACCAGCAAGCCAAAAACCACCGAACAAATGCTGGAATCTTGAACAGATTCAACTGTTTGTTGCACAGTAATACCTCCGATGTGGTATACATTGATCTCGTAGGTCCAAGCGGATATTTGGTGCAGATTAGAAGACATGATGAATACTTCATCTGCCAATCGCTTGGTGATTTTCATATTCCGACAGAATTAATTGAACTTGATTTCTTGGAAGGCTTTTTAACAACAATATATGCTTGGAAAGCCTGGATTGTAGAACGAAGTGCGCAATTGAAAAAAGCGCAAAAAAGTAAAAAAAAAAGCAAGTTTTCGATGGTAGAAACTGTTGTTACACCCAACGAAAGGGTTTCAGAACATATGAATCCTACAAATATACACCACAGTCCTTAAACAACCTATACCGTAATCATTTATGCCCTCACTTCCATCTATGATATATTTTTATGCTAATTCACTACCAACCTAATCATTTATGCCCTCATTTCCTTCTATGGTATGTTTATACCCTCTATGTTTTCATAATCTTTGTTTTTAATAAATAATATTCAACTACAATATATCCGTTTTATTGACAGCATTTTAATCACTTTTTTAGCCCTGTTTCAGTCTGATTTTCAGATTTAAGAAGTGAATGTTAGCCACCACTTTGGCATACATATCAACGATATACTGACGAAAGAAGTTACCAAACAAATGCAGATGATGGTTTCAATCGGACAATATATTAATCTGTAGCTATAATATTTCATAGCTGTTGATTGTCCTGTTGTTCTCGTCGTCGTCATTACCGTCGAGGTAGTTGTTGTTTCGGTGATTCTGATTGTGGTACCTGGAGAGAGAGTCAGTATTCCATCCAGATTCATCTAGAGAACAAAAGAACATAATGAAGCCGGTCATAGAATTCGTTTAGCTTAGTGACTCGACCAGGTCTTCAACTACCATCTGATATATAACTACGATATCTCGTGAAGTAAGTGTCGGATCTTCATCATTCTCACCGCCAACAATAAGAGCGCCAACTTATGAGCCATAGGTTGGTCTATTATATCTTTTGTGATCAATCACCCCTTCAGCTCTGAAAACCAACAGGATATATCCCAACGGCATTTTACCATTATTATTTTCTTCATTATTGGGCAAATTCGCTGTACATTTGCAATTTGATTCCTGTACACAGAATCGTATGGATTAACACGATGCATTGTACCTTGCAGCCTTCCCAGAGTGATTTTGGATACATGACTTGCGATTGCATGTCTGTTGTCCAATTCGTGTGCAGTACCGTAGATATATGAAGGTGTACACACCGGTGTATGCATTCCCTTATATTAGCTCCAAAAATGACGAAAGCAAAAATTAAAATTGTCACATTAGCCCCCTCCCCCAAAAAATCAATTTATAAGTTGTAAACTACTTCGTTTTTTTTTTTTTTCGCGTTTTTTATCCATCACTTTCTTTTAAGAAAAGTTTTATTAACATGTCTACTTCATCAACTCAATTTTATTCAGCAAATGTTTCCGATTTCAAAACAATGAAAGTTGACAAAGCTATTTGGGAGGTTGAACTCAAAAAATTAGAAGATTCTACCTGTGCACACTGGACAAATAAAGGATTTAAAATTAAAGAAATTGTAAGCTCCAATGCTACTGAATCTTCTTCAGTTGGTCGTAATAAAACAATCTTATCGAGTAAGAAATGCACTTGCCATCGTGGACCAAATGTCTATGTATCTAAAGCAAGTGGAAACCATCGACCTATTCAAAAAGAATCCAAAAAGAGTGGATGTCCTGCGTGTATCATGGTAACTTGCTACCATTCAGACCCTGAGTTTGTCATTTTTGAACAAAAAAACATGCACAACCATGTTCCTGGATCTTACGCGGATTTAATGTGCATGTCACTTTCAGACGCCCTTAGAAGGGAAATAAAGGCTTTTTTGCAATATGGGTTTTCAAGAAGAGAAATTAGATCTTGTTTGCTTCAAGAAATAGATGAGGGTGCTGAAGAGCGAGACAAACTGTTTCATTACGACGACGTTTACAACATCTGGTTGTCTGTTGCAAAGGACATGTTCAAGTTCAAAGAAAACGAATTTGTTATTGGGGGCTTATCGATTTACTTAAATTGCTGCGTTCGATTTATTCTGTATTGCATACATTGGCAAAATGAAAAGGCAATGTAACAGTTGCTGGAAACGCAATTGCCATGTGTATGTTCAAGGCGCATGTTTAGTAAACTTGAATGGTCCAGAGCTTGAAAGAAGAATAAACAATTGCTCAATCGTAAAGGTGATTCACATCTATAAAGAAACTCAAAAAGAGTAAGTGGAAAAAAGTGAAAAAGCTGCGTAAAAACTTAGAATCAACTTTTCAATCTGATTACAGATATGCGCATTTACACTTTGGAACGATGGCTGAGTCAAGTAAATTTTTTAATACTTACGCTGTGAATATGAATATTTTTTGCCCATTGTTACCAATTCAAGTGAAGCCAGCTTTAACCAAAGGGGAAGCTGTTTTATATGTAAGTTATGCTACTTAAACACTTAAAAAGATGTGATACACTGTACTAATAAACATTACTTAGAACACAATCGTGACAAGCATCTCTAGTGAAGACGTTCCACGCAAAAGAGTTCTATGCAAATGTCAACCCTTGGCTGCCTCCATTAATCAGCAGACACATACTGAGCCTACAACCACAACTATATCCACATCCACATCCACATCCACGCCCACTGAGCTGAGATCTGATGGGCCTACAACCACTGAATTGGTACTTGCTGAAGATAAATCAGAAGCTGCATGGCGAACATCTCTGAAACGATCAATTGAAGCCTTGGAAGTAGATTTAAAACAAAAGGAACGGGAAGCTCACGCCATCAAAAAAAAAATTAAAATATTAAAGGAACAGTTGTGATACCTTTCCCAACTCTGTTAGTATATTATGCATATTTATTCCCCAATGTTCATAATCTCACTAAAATAAAAACATTGATCTATCGACCAATATTGTTTAATCTGTTCATATAAATCTTTGACTAGATATTCACAAAGATGTACGACTATCCAGAAACCAGGTTCAAAATATAAAAGAAGATGGTCGTCACAGAATGGATGGCTGCATTATACTTCAATAAATCTGAAAGGACAAAGATAATCGCTGGAAATCGGGAGCGAAGAGATAAAATTAGAAAAGAAAAAAAGTAAAGGATAGAACTGAAGAGCTCCTTTATGAAGACTTCTTGTCTTGTGCACCTTTTGCTAAAATGATAACGCATGATTAAAAAAAAAGATGTCGCATGATCTTAAAGATGAGTTTTTTCTTCTTCTTCTTTTATAGCTAATTACTGTCACAATGAGTTTTTCATTTATTTTGAAGATGGACTAGGAAATGTTGTTTCGACTCGCCCAAAAAGCAAATTGAATGACCAACACAGAGAGCATTTAATTTGCTTTTTTGACGACAATAAAAGAGCAACAATCGAGGACACTGTTGAAAATTTGGCAGAGAGCTTTCGAGGACTGCAAATCAAGAAGTCCAGAGTAGCAGAATTCATGAAAGACGAGTGCAACCTCACAGCCAAGAGGATCTCTCGTCATCCTGTTGCAAGAAATAGCGAAGCTCAACTTGAAAAACGCGCTATTTGGGTAGAGGAGTGGATTCTGAAGGGATAAACTACCTCCAAAATTGCGTGTTCTTGGATGAATCAGGATCCAACATCAATATGTTCCGCGGAAAAGCATAGTCGAGACGTGGTGAACCTGCTATCGTTGAAACCCCTTCAACAAAAGCTATTTCACGCACTATATTGGGGGCGATATCTTCTGTTGGTGTTATAAACGTGTCTATGAGGAAGCCTGGAAACGTTAAGAAAAGAAAGGTACATGGGGCAACTAAACGTAAGGCATCTAGAGATAGATTGTCAGTTCCCAAAGGAACCACTGGTGCTCATTGCATGCACTTCATCATCGATACGTTGGATATCATGGACAACTTTCCAGCTATGAAAGGATTTCATATAATCATGGACAATGTCCCCATCCATGTTCCTGAGGTTGTTGATCCGCTGATCATAAAGCGAGGCTATGTTCCCATTTATCTTCCTCCTTACTCATTGGAACTTAACCCTATTGAACAATTTTGGTCCGTGGTAAAATCCAAGGTTAGACGCCATACTTTGGAAGATACCGAGACTTTGATTACAAAAATCGTTGAGGCATGTGAGGCAGTTCCCCTTGAGCATCTTCAGAATATCATTGGACACTTATTCAAGCTATTTAAAAAATGTTCAAACAAACAATCAATCTAATTGAACTCAATCGTCTCTTTTACTACCAAGCCAGAATAAAATAGTTTTGAAAGCCCAATTGACTTCAAGAAAGTGATGGTAAAGTGACCAATTGAGAGTGGAAAGACTGTACACCGAGTTGTCCTTTTTATCAACGCTCGGGGTCTCCAATCGGCTGAACATTATATACTTTGAAATCTGAAAACGAAAATTTCTACAACGGTTATATTTAAGCTCAATGGTTATTATTCGTAAATTGATGGCTTAGTATTGAGTGTGAATATATCTAAAGCACATGAGCCATCATATTAACCAATTTCCACCAACAAGCTTACAATTGGGAAAAGCAATGCCCATTGTCTACACAGACAATCGAGGAGTTAGCGTGGTAGAAGACTCCTGATAAAGAAGAATGGGTTGCCAACACAAAGAATACAATTGAAGAAACCAAAAGTCATCATCATCAGACAGCTCAGACACCCGTTAGAGAATCAATCCATCTCGAATGCAAACTCATGGATTTTGAGCCAAAAAAGAGCAACTATTGCCAATCAACATAAGAGTTGTTGAGCATTTATTTTGCTCCAAAACTACACGAACCAAGTTACAGAAAATACATAATCAAGGTTTTGACCGACAACAAGACATCAATCAAGTACATTACCAAGGAAGGCGGTACAGTCTCAGTTCACCTATAAGACCATGTAGTGAAAATACAAAATCGAAATGTTACCGAGCAAAGGCTGAAAATGTAGTAAATGCTCTCAGAGTCCCGCTTTATTTTTCATATCTATTTCAAATGCTGGTTATCATTTCAATTTTTTTTTTTTTTTGTGAAAGGGTATCATTGTAAAGTATAAATAAGTTCTTGAGCTGTGCAAGCCAGGATGAGCTTCTTTATCAGGAGTCTTCTACCACGCTAACTCCTCGATTGTCTGTGTAGACAATGGGCATTGCTTTTCCCAATTGTAAGCTTGTTGGTGGAAATTGGTTAATATGATGGCTCATGTGCTTTAGATATATTCACACTCAATACTAAGCCATCAATTTACGAATAATAACCATTGAGCTTAAATATAACCGTTGTAGAAATTTTCGTTTTCAGATTTCAAAGTATATAATGTTCAGCCGATTGGAGACCCCGAGCGTTGATAAAAAGGACAACTCGATGTACTATGATGACCCATGGTTTTTAAAACCACATTCTTTAGTCTCATAACCCAAACTGCAAGGGCAAAAATAAAAGAGAAAAAGAACTTTTCTCTTAAACTTACACGAATTAAAAAAAGTCCGCGTCCCAGACGAACAGTCGAGTAATTTACAGAGAAAAAAAATTTTTTTAAGCTTCAGAAATAGACTTTTGCTATGTTTCAATACAAGTTGTGGGTTATCTTTGCTTGTATGTCTGAAAGTTTTCAACGAATATCATGTGTGTTTGGATTGAATCTCGGGAATTTTTATGGCTATTGAACAAAAGGAAAAAGCTTGTTTTTAAAGTAAAAACAAAAAAGGGGAGAACCTTGGCTTTTTAATAAACCAAAGTAAAAAGACCTTACGAATAGACCTTCATATTCCTTTGTTTACTTTTGATGGTGAATGAATCAGTCAATTTTGATGTGAGTTCAAGCTTTAGGGTATTTGGATGTAGACCTTTGCATCAAGGATCAATGTTATGATCAGCAATTAAAGTCTCGAGATTCTAACTGAATTATTATCAAAAAAAGGAGTTATAGTAGCAGCACTCAATGGAAGAGCCTTTTATATAATGTTTAATTACATTAGGCTCTTTCAACTAAAGAAAAAAGGCTCAGAATAACCGAGATTCATCCATGTTCATCCAATATTCGATCTAACTTGCAGGGAACTCAAACACAGCCTGGAATTTATTCTTTTAACCAACTCCGATCTTAGGTGAACTTATACAGTCCTTTTCCTTTTGACAAGATGATTTATTAATAATATATCAGTAGTATAGAATTTAAAAAAAGACCAAAATAATAGGAGATTGTTATCTAGAACCTGAACGCTTTGTTTGATCCTTCATAGGTTGGAGAAATGAGTCCTGTATGAAGATGAGGCAATGGGAATGGTGGTACACTTGCTTTTCTTGTCCTTTCCAATACACCAGGTGGTATTCTTTGATGCACTGCACTTGACCTTGAAGATTTAAGGGCTGGGGTAAAAATCGAATCATTACTAGGTGGTTTTGAGACTGCGGCCCATCTTGGCATAGTAGGAGAGGTAGGTGATTGAATTCCTGTTGGGAATCTTTCGCTGTCGGTTGATGTCCTTTGACTCACTGGGGAGAATGGCTGTGAAGGAACGGTTGGGCGATTTATTGAGAGTGCTAGAGGTGTGTTGGTCACTAGGGGATTACTTGCTTGTTGTTGCTGTTGTTGTTGTATAATCTTTTTGGTATTGATCATCACACGCAAAGCACGAACTTGAAGAGCTATTCGACCGGTCAATGCAGATATTTCATACACCAAGCTAGAGGTTGAGATTGTCAGTACTTGGTGAAGGGCATGTGTGACAAGATCTCCAAGACGTGGCAAGCAGTACATGTCAGATAAGAGCAACAAACGTGAGAGAACCTGTGGATGGTGTTGCTGCGCTGTGATGAGATGATCTGTATACAAAAATTGTAGGAAGGCAAGTGTGACTCGGTGAGTTTCTGGAAAAACCAAGCGTTTGAATGTTTTTTGATCCTTCTTCTTTAGCAGAGTGGCAAAGTAAGGCCATCGCAATCGAATGATGCTAGAGTTGACTGGGATAGAGACTTTATCTTCTGTGATAATCTCCATATCCGCCATACTGGGCTCATCCAAAAGGCTTAGACCGAGCTCTTGAGCCATTGGCGCCGATACCTCTTGAGGAAAAGTATAGATTCCAAATGCTTCTAATTCCACTATGGCAACTTGATTATAATTTACTTGTCGATTGTTATAATCATGTAAAAGGTCTCTAGATCTATCCCCGAATACAACCAACTGCTGCCTTTCTTCATACAAAATACTCTTGTTCCACGAACCCTGAGCAAACATAGATCCCGCATCAATCCTACTCCAAACGAGATTGGCTAAATTAAGGGCCCAGATATGAAATGCTTTTACAGTTGGTGTAAGATAAATCCCTGTTAATATCATATGATGTCCTAGCAAATGCCCGGAAGGAAATCTCAGTCCCGGTGGTAGTGATACTCCTGACATATCTCCTGAATGATCCCTAAAGTCTAAAGAAGGCATTGATGAAAAGCTCTGAAGTTCCCTTGTGACATCAATAAAGTTGTAATTAGAATAAACGCATATCCTTGAGGTGTCATCTTCATGGCTGCTGTTATCATTCTTTTCCCAAAATGGCGCAGATGGCATAAAACTCGTATCTGTATCTGTTGGACAAAAGGCTACTGACCTATAGGCTCCGTACTGTCTTTGTAGTGATGCTCCAGCAATCCAGGTCAGAGAGGAAAGACAAAAGACATTGATTTCATTGATATACTGATTTGACATGTTTTGACCACCCATAATCACCAATTTATCTGCAGAGCGAACAGAGAGATGTGCATAGCGTGCTTGAGGTTTATAAAGACTAGGTCTCAACTCGACATGTTTCCAAACCATCAATTTCACATCAAACAGACACATATCGTCCAATGCGGACAATGAAGATCGACTGCTGTTAGCCATGCCTCCAAAAACAATCAAGTACCTCTTGTAAAAATCAGTTGAATGAAAATAACGGGGTCGAGGAGGCGGTGGAGAATTGGGTTGAGCGATATGGTGGTGCCAAACGAATGTATCAAGATTTAAGATATAAAGATGATTGGTGAGCTGTCGAGACGAGACGAGTCTTCCACCGAATAGAAAAAGCTGGTTTCCAACCACAGTCGTTGAAGCTCCAACTAAAGGAGGTGGAATGTCGCCTGATGTTGGTCTGATTTCAGTTGTAAGATCAGCAATAGATTGGGACATTGTGTTGAAAGAAGAGAAATAAAAGTAAAACGAAATAAGCTCCAAAAGTTTTGCTTCTCTTTGTTTTCCCCTGTAGTACACACACACTACTGATATATATCTATATATATATATTTGTATATGAATATATAAAAGAAAGAAAGTTAGGAGTTCTTTACTCTGCTTCCTTTTGTAAGGAAACGACAAAAAAAGAAAGACTTGCTGGAAAAAGTCAAATTGCACAAAAAGAAGGAATACAATATATTTTCACAACATTACACTACCAATGAGTAAAAGCAAACACACTTGTGTACTCTTAAAGTAGTACAGTAGAAAAGAGTTTTTTGCTTGTTCGTTTCAAAACTTTACTTATTTCATACAATAATTCAATTTTTTTGCTTTAAAATATGTCTCCAGAAACATTTTTACTTTTTGAAATACATTGCCTATAGGCTAAAGAAGAAACTGTTGATTGTATTGTGCATTCAAGCTTAAGAATAAGATTCGCTCTTCTCCGCTCTGCTGTGGGTGATACAGGTACAATGAACTTATAATTTCTGGTTTGCCGGTATTATACAGTGCTATGATTCATCGTGTCCTCCTTAAATTGTTTGCAAACTCTACAAGAATCAACATGATAGAAGAAATAAGGGTAATTAAGCTGCTGAAATTAGGAGAGAAAGAGAAAGAGAGAGAGAGAAAAATACTGATTTGAATCAATTTTTAAGGGTGAAAAGAGAAAGTTCGTGTAACGTTCAAATGGAAAGATCTGCATATTATTCTATTTGTAAAATAAACCTTGTTTAGCATGAATTTTAATCAAATGAGTGACTTACACAATCCTATATATCTAATATTTGCTTGCATTGTTAAGTATGTATATAATGAATTGTAATTTTATCCTTTTTTATATAGTGTTGGCACGAAAGAGGGAAAAAGATGGTGTTATTTCAACTTTTGTGCTTGATATTCCAGATAAAACTGTTTTCTAAGCTTTTTTTGTTGTTTTACAGTAATAATGCAGCTACTATACGTACATTAATGTGTCAATACATGCTATTTGTACGATCAAAAACGGCATGGCTAAAATATTAGTCAAACATTGATTAAAATGCGCACATACATGAATTTATCTATTTAATCATCACTTGTTGATTGTAAACTACATTTCAGTAGTATTCAATTAGTGTTTATAAAATTTAAATTACAAGAGTAATTTACCTCCTTATTCTTTGCTATCATATAGAGTTTATAACATTAATTAACAAAAATTATTCAAAAAAGTCATGTCGTAAACACCTATCTATAACTCCGCATACGAGCTAAAGCCGTACTTTGCATTATACTTTATTCATGTTGAATTACAAAAGCATTTGTATGTTGTTTGACCACTTTTAGTAATCAAGCAGAAAAAATAGGATATCTTTCTTACAAATGATTCTAATTTTTCATTTTGATCTGACATAGGTTGTACCCTATTTTCAAACAAAACATTCTGAATTACAAGATATCAAAGGTAGGACAATTTACTGGTTAAACTTGTTCAAGCTTAGCAAAAAACAAGGAAAACTTTACTTTACAATATTTTTATTAATATGTTTAACAAATATCTTTAGAATATTTGATTCAAGCAGAAGTGAGGTTGAAGTATTAAAAAGCCATGGATAGAATTGATAAACCTTTATCATTACTCCTTGGTTGCGTGTTCAACGAGTTCTCCGACATGATGAGCAGAATGCTCTAACGTATCAGAAAAAGGATCGAATCTTCGATCAATAGCCCCAGAAGCGAGGGCATCGTTTCTACCTGGTCGTCTTTTTTGTAAACGACTAGCAGAATCAAGAGGAACTGAAGAAACAAGCATAAAGGCACACAACAAACCAAAGACCATAAGAACTGAGCGCATTTTTGTAGAATAGATTATTTTTTTGATGAAATTATTCTTGAAAAAAAAACCAGAGGGTCTTTTTATATGTTTTGATGCAAGGAATTGTAAGAATTACTGTTTTCTAGGGATTTACATAGACAGATGCGCATGGCTACAGAGGTTGTAAACTAAAATACATAAGCTTTGTTTGGATGTCAAAATGGTTTGTTCACAAACGATAACAGAGGATAAGAGTTTGATAAAACTCAACTTTGGATGATTTTAATTGATGATAAATGTCTAACTTCCATAATATGGATGTTAATGCTATGTAAAGAATTGCTTATTGTTGTTATTGAGCAGATGACTAAGCACAGCTTTGCATATAGCTTAAATTCAGCACTTACTTCTCAATTGTCGATCTTTCCTAGTAAGCTGCACATAATAAACAAACTAGTATTTTCGCTAATCACACTATTTAGAAGGAATAATACTTGATTATTGTTCTTTGTTTATCTTTAGAACATAATGACTATAGCGAATAAAGGTGTGTTTGTATCGTTCAAGTGCTTAATAAACACGTCCAAGGATTACAAAATCAATGGTATTCAGTAATAATCAAAAACAATAGATAAAAACTTTCGCAATCAAAATTTCTGTTTGTTTATAATGGTTTATAAAAAAACCTAATGATATCTTAACTATAATAAATAATCTACTTATGTAAATAATAGTGCCATAAACATATTTTAGGTTTAAAAAGCTTGCAATAATCAGGCACCCTTATGGTTAATATGTATCTGTTCCATTATGGACTTTATCTTGTTATCCTTATTTGTGCATGATATGTACCTGTAGTGTTACTATACTGATGAATCTCTTTAATTGAAAAGTAACTCATTGAGTATATGATATGTTTTTCAGCAAGTAGAGAAAGGGAAGGGAGGTTGCATGCTATCTTTTCTTTTGGAAATTGATGTTATACTTGTCATTTTTTCTTTCTTTTATTTATCTCAATATGATGGCACAACGTAAACAGTCGTACGAGTCTGTAATACGTTGTAAGTTACTCTACATTATCGCAGTAATCTAAGCTTTTATCTTCAAATAACAGATTAGCACAACTACATAAAATACACCATTACAGGAAAAAGGCTGATAAAAAAACATTTAACGTGTTGCATTATTTGAGGCATCAATTGTATAAAACTCATAAATGATGTTTTACACTAAGGTCTTTGGAATAAGCCCGTATGAGGTATTTATTTGAAAGATATGCACATAAGATGCATCAAAACCAACAGACTCTAAGAAAATCAATGCAATAAAAAAAAACAAACTTTGTAGCTTTCGTTGATGATGTCAGTGATGCAGCAAGGAACATGAAGATCATCAGAAATGGTTTTATGCTTTATAATCAAGATGAAAAAAGTATAGTTGTAGATGCCCAAGTGTATAAAAAAGTATTGACTAAAGATAATTAAGAAATAATACTACCTTATGTTTTCCAATTTTTACATTAGTGATTAAACAAATATCTTAACAAAAGAATCATGAAAAATCGTAAGACTATTGCTTAATCTTTGCATTCTTTGAGATGTACGTAAATTGCATTTAACAAAAAAGACGAGCACAAGAACATGAATGAAAAGACTTTAAAAATACTTCAAAAGATAAGAGTAAAGTAATGAGAACATTATAAAAATTTTCTAATAAAGCACGACTATATTAGGATCCTTGATCAAAGGCATGCAGCAGTTGAGTAATCTCCAGATGAAAAAATAAATACAGACCAAATACTGCTTAATCTTTCAAGAATGTGGTGGATTGAAACGAACCATATCTATATTTTTAATAAAGTGCTTTGATTGCTGCAAAGAAATAGGCCACATGTATAATCGTCTTTATTGTCAATAGGAAGAAAATAAAAGGTAGGATAACCGATCCTTAGTATATGCTGTATGAGCCAACAGATGCAAGCACAACTATAATTATTTTCAAAATCAATCAGACCCCTTATCATTTCCTGTTTACGGTCTACTCAGTCATGGAGTGAGACAAGGGTTCATATCTTACATCTTCATGATTGCACCGTAAAAGTTCTTATTCTTTACATGAGCTTTCATTACTGTAACCTTTGTCTTTGCCACTGTATTTTACGGTCCAGAGAATAAAATCCTTTACTTGTCAAAGCCAGTCTGAGAGGCTTAAGAAAAAGCCGATCGCATGAATTGAAGAGAGTAGTTAGTATTAATAGAGATATTTCAATTATTTACTGAATCAAAGTTCACAAAAACACCATACGATTTTTTTTTTCAAAAAAAAAAAAAAAAAAAAAAGGATGACTGATAAAACTATAGAACATACATCAGATATCATTCTACTATTCAACAGCTATGTTTATAAGTTGATATGTCAATTATCAGCAGCTCTGACAAGAAACAATACGCAACCTCATTCGCGGTCTGTACAAAGACTTGTACAAACAAGGCCAATAGTGTAGTCAACAAAAGTCTTGAATGGTTCTTTGATGGTTCTACCACTAACGACAGTTGATGGATGGATGTAAAAATGATTTTGAAAATGGAATGATGATTAATTACGAGCATCATCTAATGATATTTCGACTCTCTTTAGAAAGTTTCGTAAGGGTGGCAATCATGAGCACGCCTTTGGGATAATGCAAGATAGATCGGATAGGTTAGCAAGTGTGTATCAAGGAGTAGTTTATCAGTGGCCAAGGCTAGATTTTTGAAAAGAAAGGAGATAAGAACACCCTGGATATCACAGCAGAATGATGGAGTCCCTTAAGACTTCTTTTTTTTTTTTTAATGAACAACGATGAAAGATAAGGAAAATAGGGATTCCCTGATACGTAAATACTTTTAAAACAAGATGAACACTTGTACACCGCTTTTATCTGTAAGACAGCTGCTCGATAGGACTGGTCACAAAGGTCAATGTAGAGCAATCAAAGATTATATAATCTTCAGTCGAATGTTTTAATCTTAATGAAGGTTATTAAGCTTACGTGATCCAATTCAGCTTTGGCGATCGATAAACTAATCTTTAAAGTGTAACTATACACCTTTGGTTATGGCTGGTAGTCATGTCAACTTGAAACCTTATCTTCAATGTCTAAAAATAATATACTTTTACCAAAAGAGAAAGAAAAAGGAAAGTTCTCATTAAAGGATTATTTGTGCGAGCCATCTCGGGTGATATTGAACTTTGAAGTCATGCTATCCTCAGATAATAACTTGACTATCTTGAGTACAGCAGCTGAAGGAAACTTGAATCCAAAGTCAATAGTATACTTTCATTTGAGTTTATTGCTATGGTTTCTGTTGTGCATTCTACCAGACACAAGAAAATAAGGACACGAAATGTTTCCCACAAGGTAATCGAATGAAAATAAAGTGTGAGATAATAAAGGAAATCCCTAAAATGACATGTATTTTCTACAGAGTCACTTTAGTATATCAAAAGGTGAAAGTATGACATTCCTTATTTATTGAAATCATAGGTATTTTGTATTCCTGAACTCAGTAACACCCCTTTGCTTTACATATCCTTTTTATAGTCATCCTTTTGTATTCTCTCATAACCAGATGAAAGAGAAAAGCAGGAAAGACTTATTTGGGTCTAGTTTACTTCGTGTGTTTGTGTGTGCGAGAGTTTTGAAGATGGTATTGTGAAACACAATTCATGAAGTGAAAGCACAAGATATTCAAGTTAAGGCTTAGACTAGGATCAAACAAGGTAAAAAAAGAAAATAATGGAAACTTGGCTTTGTCCTCTTATCTCGTTCTTTGCTTTTTTGATAAAATTGTTACACGAATCATTAAAGTCAATGCGTAATTTTATCTTTTGTGGGATTTTTTTTTTTTTCCAATTTTCACAAATGAATTATTTGCAAGTATGGTTTACATTCAACCCTTATTTGGTTTACGCTGAAAGAGAGAGAGCATACTTTATTTGTGTTTTTTTAAGATTACAAACTGTTTAAATAAAGCTTGTCAAGAGATAAAATGTATTTTTATTCCTATTTTCAAAAAAAAAAGTCTCAGTGACATGTTACATGGTTTGCTTAGCTTTCTTGTAATCTTACGTAAATATTTGGTTTGGTAAGGAAAAGGAAGAGGAGGAGGATGACCTATAGTATTGAAAGTAACTTTTGAAATAGAACATGAATAATCATTCCATCTTTTTTTCTAGCATGTAATCCTAAACCAAAGTGATTCTATTATTATCAGTGTAACTCAATAGAAAAATAGAAATAGATTGATACTCTCTTAAAGAATATTCGCACAAGTAAATTGTTTTTATTCTATATTCAATAGTATCAACAGATCATATTCATAAATCATTACGACTTTTTGATTTCTCTGAATCCCAATCAATCCAAAAAGATATTCCGTTATCATGCTTTCAAAGATAATATAAATAGAATAGATAATGCTTTGTGGCCTAATTTAATGATCCTATTCTACAAGTTGGCTTAAATATAATCTTAGTTTTATAAATCCTGCAAAATAAAACATAAAAGTAAACTCTGTCATCTTTTTTTCTCACAAGAGAGAGATCCTCTGCCTTTTGTAATACGAACAATGCTATTTAAACCCAATTTGGCAGTGAATTGAAGGATTGCTTTTAGAGGGGAAAGAAGGTTTCGCTTTTTTTGTGTACCTGAAATCCTATTGGAAGTCATCGTTGGACAAATAAAGGTTGTTCACTCATGAGCACATGACAACTCAAGGGTATTGCATTCCAAAAAAGGCAAATCCAGGTATTCACAAGGGCACCCTTATCAGCTCTATTTATTTATATGGAAACAGGCTACAAGGTCATACTTGTTTTGTCTCACAATCCTGTCTTGAAGATTGTATAAAGCAAGAACTAGCTCATTCTATCTTTTTCTTTTACTTCAATTCAGAATGACTGAGGAATACAAACAGTCAGTACAACATATTGAACAAAAAAAAGCCACCTTTTTTGAAAGTGTCAATGCTCGTTATAATCAGGTCGATCCACAATCTTACCTTCGTCAAGACAACGAAAGTTCTCTGAAATTCTGGTCTCGTCGTCTGGGTCAAATCAAGCCTGTCGAATTGTTATGGGGAGAAGCAGAGGGCACACAGCTGAGACGTGCGTTGAACACGTTTCAATTGATCGCTGTAGGTATTGGCGCCATCATTGGTACCGGTATCTTTGTTCTTTCTGGTCAAGCGGCGGCAAACAACGCAGGTCCGGCGGTTACGCTCTCTTTTGTTATAGCCGCTGTTGCCTCGGGTAAGGAAGATGGGTTGTTTGTTGACTATAAATCTAATTCAGATCGATAGCCTTTGCTGCTCTCAGTTACTCTGAAATGGCTTCCATGATTCCTGTAGCAGGCTCTGCTTATACCTACGCTTATGCTACGATGGGTGAGGTACGTTAGCGTCTGATTTTTTTTTCTAAAAGGTATTTATCCATCTTTGGACAGTTTGTTGCTTGGATTATTGGCTGGGATTTGATTCTTGAATACATGGTGGGTGCAGCAACTGGTAAAGAATGACCTCATTTTTTCTTAAAAAGAGCTGGTTTATTGACTTTTTTCCATAGTGGGTGTTGGATGGTCTGGGTATTTTGTTAAATTCTTTAATGTTGCTTCAAGAGGTAGAATTGTATTTGGTGAAAATTGGACACAACCCACGGTAGCATGGACAGAAAGTCCCCCGTCAATGTCCTATACACCTGGCCATTACTTTAATGTTCCTGGTTTTACCATCATTATGATCATTACAATCATTTTATGTATTGGGTAAGCACACTCTATGAGAAATAAAAGTCACAAACTAAAACATCTAACAACAGTATTCGGCAATCAGCATGGTTCAATGTTACGGTAGTTGGTATCAAACTCTTGGTCATCTTCATCTTCATCTTTGGTCTTTGCGGCTATATGAACTCTGACAACTACCATCCCTATGTCCCTCCAAACACTGGCGACTGGCACTACTTTGGTGTTTCTGGTATCTTTGCAGCCGCCACTACCGTGTTCTTTAGCTATATTGGATTTGACGCCGTGACCACAGCTGCTTTAGAAGCCAAGAATCCTCAGAGAGATCTTCCGATTGGTATCATTGGCAGTTTGACCATCAGTACCATTCTCTACCTCGTCTTTTGTACCATCATGACCGGCGCTGCTAAATATACCGAGTTCGCTGGCTCGGCCGTCCCGGCCGTTGTTGCTGTCGAACAAGTCGCTCTTCGTACCGGTAAGGATTTCACCTGGTTAAACGTCTTGGTCTGCGTGGGTGCCATCTGTGGTCTGACCTCTGTCTTGCTCGTCAACCTGCTTGCCCAATCCCGTGTGTTTTATTCGATGGCCAAGGATGGCTTACTGCCTCCTGTCTTTGCCAAGGTCCATCCAAAGTTCAAGACGCCCTATGTGGCCACACTGACCATCGGTTTTATCACTGCCATCCTGGCCGCTGTCTTGCCTGTGGATCTGCTGGGTAACATGACCTCGGTCGGTACTCTGCTGGCATTCTTTGTAGTACACGTCGGTGTGATCGTCATGCGGTTCACTCGCGCAGATGCCCCGCGACGTTTCAAGATCCCTGGTGGTAAATACCCTTCCTTGATCTTTCCCCTGATCGGCATGTTCATCTCAGTCGCATTGATTGCTCTGGCTGAAGTGACGACCATCTGGCGTCTGTTTGTCTGGATGGGTATCGGCTGGGTCATCTATTTCACTTATGGTATTCGTAACTCACGATTCCGCAGAGATCCTGTGGGCCTTTTCGGTACGCCTGCTGGAGAGTCAGGCTATCAGCATCAAGAATTTGAAGTCAAAGCAGATTGATCCTCTCAACAAAAAGCAAATCTATAACTTATCGTAATATTATTATTTTCATCATAAAATTGCCCCCAAAAAAAATGTACAGACAACTCTATGGATAAATAAAAAAAAGTTTTTAAAGCAAAACTATCTTTTTTTATGCTAAATATTTTATTTTATTAAATGTCATCTTACAATCTCTTTATGTCTTTGTTTAAATGTTTTCAAATAATCTTTCTGCTTTTTAATAAATAAATGCACTTCTACACAATAAACGCAGCTAGGATAAATATTTTCAAGCATTACATCTGCATATGTATTTTTTTTTTAAAACAAAGCATTCTGACTACGAAATTAATTCCTTTCTTTTAAATATTCTAATGAAACCAGAAGAGCAGGTACGACTTTTTTTTTTAAAAAAAAATCATAGAAAAGTTATTTCTTTGTGCTTATAAAAGAATACCTAGACTATACTACAACGACACTTTGACAGTTCCCACTTTGCAAAAAACCGACCCGAATCTCCACCCAAAAAACTCGTTTTATTTGATTTCGACAATTCATTATTTCTTTCACCATTATTAAGTCCCACCATCTGGCATGAATCCGTTCTGGCTCAAGTTATGTGTGAAAATAAATTTGGACCAGGCTGGTGGAAAGACATTCGGTCTTTGGAGATAGGTCCGATGGAAGAGATGAAAGAGAAAGCTTGGGAAGGTTTTTGGAATGAGAATGTCGTTCTCAAGGCGCGTCAATCCATTGATGATCCCGACACATTCACAGCTCTCTTGACCTTTAGACCTTACTATCCCTTCCACTCACTGATAACAACCATGCTTGAATCCAAGGGACTTCAGTTTGACATGGTCGCGCTCTGTCCAGATCCAGATCAAGCTCCAGACTATCTGTGGGAAGCTGTCGATGCACAGAGATTCAAAATCAACTATCATCCCCAGCCTGCTGTCTTTGGATCCTCCATACAATACAAGGAGCGGTTTATTCTCAACGTTCTTCACAACGTATCCACCCTCAAACAGATCACCTGGGTGTGCAACAGCTCAGCACAGACCAAACGGATCAAGACCTTTCTAGAAAAGCTTCAGATCGCCCAGGCCATTTTATCCTTTGAACTACAGATCATGCCCAAGCTACGACCTCTCTACCGTCCCCACTGGGAAAGAAACGTCATGACCAACATCATCCACAGCCACAACAACGTGCTCGAGGCAGCCTACCGAGGTACAGCCCATCAGAGGCACGACGCCAGCCTGCCCAGCTTTGACACAAAAGAAAAGTTTCTTGGGCTGGCACCGGTCTGTATCGCGACCAGCCTGAAGGTCGTGCCCGACAGTGTCCTAGAGATGAAAAAGGTCTTTCAGCCCCTGTTTGAAGAACGGATGAGGCTCTATCGGGATGGCAGGATGCTCAGTCCTGGTGAGGAGACGCCCTTGTTTTTCGGAGACATGGCCCGATTGACCCCAAAGAAATTAGATTATACCTGCTGTGGCGCTCTCGGTCAAACCGTGACGCTCGACATCTTGGGTGTCTCGCCCATGGGCAAGAGACCCTGGCTGGCCTTGAAGGTGTGTGCGGCTGGTAAGGCGATCGGGAAACATTACCATGTCTTGCCTCTTTGGTTCAGGCCTTCGGATGAATACTCGGTTGTGAAAAAGGTGCATGATTGGGTTCCTCTGACAGAGGACCAAAAGATCGTACTGAAAGCCACAATCACGCATGAAAAGAAAATTCAAGTGTCTGCTCCTGAGGTGCCCCAGGAGATCAAGAAGCTCCTGCTCGGTAAGCGTCCCAAGTTAACAAAGAAAGAAAAGAGAGAGTTGAGAAAACTCAAGCCCAAGGCGCTACCTCCAGATGTTGAGATGGAGCATATCCTTGAGAGGACAAAAGAATCGGTTGACGCTCATACGCGCATTGCTGACAATACACCTAAAGTAAGCGATACACCTAAAGTAAGCGATACGCCTAAAGTAGGCAATACGTCTAAAGTAGGCAATACGTCTAAAGTGAATAAACCATCTGTATCCGCCACTCGTACAAACAAAGCGCCTGCAATCGAAAACACAAAAGCGCCACAAAAACGATTCAAGCTAAAAAAGAAAAGTGAACGCTCTGAAAAAAAGAGAAAGATGAATTAAAAAAAAGGACGCGTCCCCTTTTTTATACCAATAAAATAAATAAGCGTAATTCGATTAACCTCTAGGAAAAGGTTATTTGTGTCTGATATGAATGGATAGTCAAGGCTGAGACTCGGCTTTTTATTGCCATTTTTAATGGTGGTGAGCATGTTTGATTTGTTCTTGCTGATAATCAGCATAACGTTGGCATCCATGTGTTAATAAGTCTAAACGAGTACCTAGGCAAGACATGCCTTTTTATGAATATATAAAATGTATTTGAATGTATGATGACCAACTTAAGAAAAAAAAAAGATGAATGCTTTACCAGAAAAGAGCTGCCAATGATTTTAATGAGTGTGGTCTTGAGTTTTCTTATCGATTCATCAATAAGAAACGGATGAGGTATAATAGTCGCCTTTTTGTTACACTTTACATTGTTATATCATCATTCACAAACTGTTTCTATTATATGGAAATGGCAAGTGAATACAATTTCTCGTCTTGTTTTATTACTACTTTAATACACTTCATCAACATATCTCAAGAATGGCAAAACAAATGCATTGGATGTAGATAGAATTTCCTCTATCGTTCCCGAGGCTTGTAAGTAGAATGATTGCAAGTCATGTACTTTGACCAACCTCAATTTGCATTTAGACAAAGAGAGAAAACGAATCAGCAAAAAGAAAGAAAAGAAAAAGCATGGTTTAGGTCCAAGGTGTGGGTCAACTTGGTAAACAGGTTGAAGTGTGCCCTAGAACAGATTTTATTATTTTTTATTGTAAACAATGTGAGCTCTTTCAGTAGAGAAAGGATCCTTCGATCAGGATACTTCTCGATCCAGTCGAGATAGATCATTCAGACGCACAAACCACAATGTCTTTGATAATTTCAGACGTCCCAGTGATTTAATAGAAAAGAGGACAATTTATTTCAGTTAGGATCATCATCTGAATCACTGTAGAACACTAAACTTGTGCTGGAATCATCTTCCTTTTTCTTTTTTTTGTTGGATATCACGATATCCTCTGGATTGGCTCGTTTTTGAAGAGAAGAAAAGGGATGTGTGGGGTTATAGAACGGATCTGTCTTTAGTCTGGTCTGTGTCTTGGCCATGTGCTCCAGACGTGTCGACTGTGTCTTTTTACGAAACAAAGGGGACACGGCCGTCTGGAGACGCTTTTGATCCAGCAGATGACTCGCGTCATACTCTACACGCTTTGCCTGTATCGTATCACTCACGGTCTCTGGCAAGAGGTCGATATGCAACGAATGTTTATCTCGAATCTTTTCATCTTCCTCCCTTGCCAGCCTCTCCTTTTTCTTTTCCTCTCGAAAACGCCTTCTTAACTTTTGCGATTTTGTATAAGGATCAGCCCACTGCTGCTCATTCAGGTCGACCAGCTGACTGATACGCGGCACGGAATCATCCATGACTTTTTTATCCAGTAGGCCATGTTCCAGTCGATACATCGGATTGCTCTCCAGTTCTTCTTTTACTTTCTCATCTTGAAATTCAAGCACTTCGGTCTCTTTTGGATCCCACTCTTCTACTTTTTTACGTGCTCCACTGACAACCACGTACGCTGTGTTCTATACATGTTTTTTTGTTCAATGATTTCATTTGCTTATGTGTGTATTTTTACTTTTGGATCCGTGTGAATCTCAATCCAATTGTTACATAAATGACAACGCATTCGAAACTGAAATATAGGCGTACTGTAATAATTGCCAATCTTTTTTTTCTCTGCATTGTATCTTACTCCTTGACCAATATGTTCATTGCAACCCAAGCACCAAATGTTGTAGGGTAACTCAAATCTATTTCGTATGAGTCCACTGTCTTGTTTTTATTGATATTATCATTTTACCTTACAATCAAAATACCTTCTTTTAATTTACGTGCTCTATCTCCTAAAGCATGTTTGCCTTGGTATGTATTAATAGATCCCTGAGAATATTAAATATAAGTGAAACAAATACATTCTGACTTTTTCTAACCTTTTCAGGTGTCCAATCAGGTGGATAATATTTATTGAATGGTTGCATTCTTCTTGTCGATTTCTGGGACGAAGCAAAAAACAAAAAAAAAAAAAAAAAGAAAAAAGGTGTGACTATTTCATAGTTTTGCAAAATGTGTTCTGTTGAGACATTTTCAGATGTTTTTTTTCCACCCCCCCCCCCTTTATGCATGTGGATAATAAAAAAGAGGTCTTGTTGTACATGCAAACAGAGCGTGAAACAAAGTGGATCGATAGGCCACTGTGTCTGCCTGAGATCCAGGACAACCACCTGGTGTTTCGTTACAACTCGTCGTTCACTACTCTGACATCCAAGCCAAGAACTTGTTCGTCTGATGTTTTGAGTACATCACATTTGAGAACGATGCATTTTCAGGAGAAAAGGGTGAATCAAAGATCTTTCAGATCCCAATTTTTTTTTGAAAAAGGGGGGGGGGGAGAATACCCTTGAGGATAGCTATCGGATAGGCATGGTGTGACAGAGGATGATCTAAAACATTGAAAAATTAAAATAAATTTATTTTGATAATGAAGAAGGTCTAGGTTATAAACTTTTATATAAAATACAAATGAAATCAATGAAAAAGGTATATGAGATCTGTAGATCATTCGGGTGCAAGGATAACATCTCGATTGGGCAAAGGAGTCCCGGTAGAGCCACTGCGACAGGAAGAAGCACGACTGAGGGTGCCATTCAACGGACTGAGTTTATCGACGACTGTCTTTAGACCATCCCAAATCATGGAACATCGCACCAGGAAACCGTAATAGGCAATTAATTTATAGCCATCCATATTATCGCGGTGTATCCCGATTTTCACCGTTTCTTTCAGCTCACGTTGCGCATGGATGTGACCGACGGCGACCATGCGGTGGATATCGGCCCAGTCTTCGCCAAAGTCACTCAACGGACGCTGATGGTCTTTGAGGATCTCGCCCAGTTTTCGCATGATGGTCAGACTGTCGGCGAAACACTGGAGTGTTTCTCGCGTGGGCGTCATACGGGCTCGAAGCGAGTGGACTTCTTCATCGGTCTGGATATGGTTCTGCTGAACCAAGGGGAGCAAGAGTCGAAAGGAGGCCAAGGGCCACACGATCCGTTTCATGGCCTCGATCGATTCATTGTATCGCTTGGCCCGGCGCATGTAGCGTTTACGGCGATCCTTGCCTCCGAGAAGATTAAAACAGACTTGGACGTTGTATTCGTTCGACACGTTCCTCAGTCGGGTCGATTCCGTCTGGAGTTGAGAGAGGACCCGGATGGCCTCATTGCTGATCCGTGTGATCTCGTCTTGGTCGTGGCTGTTTTCGGTTGTGGCTGGGGTGTTTGAAAAGATCCGCTGGAGGGTTTCTTTTATCGTCGGCTGGTCGTGCTCAGACGCTTGCATCCTTAAAGACATTCTCCGCTCTAAAATGGAAGCCAAAGATCCGTGAGATCCGCCTTGAGTGAAATCAAGATAATATTCAGCAGAGTGTTGATATAAATCAGCCGCTTTTTCCATCGATTTGCCAAGATTGGTTCTCATGATACCACTGGCTCGAACAGGAAACACACAAAAGGAAGCGAGCCTAAATAAAGTAGTGATAAGATAATAGAAAACAAAGAAAAACAAAATTAGACTTGTACCCCACTTTTAAGTTCCAGAACTTACATGGCAACCAGTACACCAATAACCATATTACACACCCTCCATGCCCCCAGTGTGGCCGCAGAGGATATTTCGTCATGAATAATGTCATGGTAACCAGCTAATAAAATGATCACTGTGGTCAACAAGCCCTATGAAAAATAAAATAAATAAAAAAAAGATAGCTCAAGAGGTATCCTTACAATGCTACCCGCATAAGAATAATTAGGGATCAGCTTGATTTTAGCAATGAAAAAGATTTGAATAAACATCAGGACACAAAGTAATAAAGTAGGTCGCCAATCCCAATTGTATCTAAAGATAGATCGAACGATGGTCATGATCACTATACTTGCCACACCACCAATAATGGTGCCCATAATTCTCTGTATTCCTAACGTAAGGAACCCTCCGATCGTGTTATCTAAAACAGCTACCACGGCCACACCTGTTTTGAAACGTCAGAAAACGTGTTGGCTCTCCTTTTTTTTTTTTGCTTTACCCATCCAAAATGGACTGTGAAATACGTTGGCGATCGGATTCACGACGACAAAGATGGCCGACAGGGTGAAGGCGACCGCCATCTGAAAGGCATATCGGTTATTGTTATTCTTGAATTGATCATGCAGCCACTGAAAGAGGGCAGACTGGGTGAGACGGCGCAAGAGATGAGGTCGTTTGTTTTTAGGATTCGAATCGGATGAACAGACCGTGGTGTCATCTCTCGTGCTGTGGGGTAGATTGTCAATGATCGTAATCCTTTCTTTGGGGTGTTCTTCGTGCACCGTCCCTTCGTTTCCTAAACAGGTCCTTTGATCTATCGATGGCTGATTTAGTACATGTCCGTCTTTTCACCCTTTCTCCATACCATCCACCACATCACTCCCAGATTGTCCTTGATCGATCCCACTGGATGAAGGAGGACCGTCGGATCGTTTTTCGTCCTCTCTGAATTTAATCATTTACGTTTTTTTTTTTAAAAAAAAAGAAAAAAAAAGGGGGAAAGTTAAATGACAGGAAATGAATGTCAGTGGAGAAAAAAAAAAAAAAAAAAAAAAAAAAAAGGAGAAAGAAGAAGAAAATGAAGTGACATTTATATACACACAATTTTTTTTTTTAAAAAAAAAAAAAGATAGGCAACTACTAATTAATTGCATAAAGTGTGCTACAGAATAGCTTTAATTTTTAAAAGAAACCATGTAACACTATTTAATCAACGTCATCCAGCATAAAGATGAGCATGAGCTTTATTATACCAATGAAGATACTTGTTTATTCTTAAAATAGTCTACAAGTTCAACCAGCGATGTTTGTTGTAAACCAAGCGCTTGATTCTATCGAGACAAACGAATTGAAGCTATGCCATCTTTTTCCTATTTCCCTTAAAAGGTGAATTATAAAGGATGATTACCATTCATGTGTATAAAACACCAACGCTGCCTGAAAAAGGATAAAACCTGGTGAAGCATGGCCATGTGAGCCATTAATGACACTGTCGGTGTGTATTCTACTTGCAGAATTGATTAAAGTGACACGAACGAATAATGCTATTTATCTTGCAGATGAATACGTATTTAGGTCTTGAAACATGATTCTGTTTTCTACCCCCCCCCTCTCTCTCTCTCACATTCAGCACAGTGACTTGAAGGGAGTGAAAGTGGGGGAGCTTGAAATTATTCAGGAGAGACTGAACATAAAAAAGGACAGAGAGACCGTATTGGTCAATGCGCACAAGGTTCAGGGGAGAAAAGATGGGTTGTTCTTTTTTTCTTGTGGTCGCATTGGGTTGCGGATGAAACGATCTGGTATCGATCCCCCCCTTTCACTTTATCCAATCCTTCTTTGGCTTGTAAGAAAATGGCTAAAAGGAATCATGATTCGCATGACGATCAAAGATGACGTCAAATATCAAAAAGAGACAAAGAGTGGATCTTTTAAAAGAAGCAAAAAAGCACTGGTTGGCGTGTTTTACTCTCTTAGTTTCATTATGACCCTCATATCCTTTACTAAATATGTCTTGCTTATATTCGGTTCTTGAAAAGAGCGGACTCGAAGCATGTTTCGAAGGATTGACAGTGAACGGGATGATAGCAAGATAACCCTTTTGTTTTTGAGTAAATAAATAAATCGTTTACTATTCTTACTCTAGACCTAAGCGCTTAAACGGTAAAGGGATGATCAGTGAAAAAGCATGCCATAGTGTTCATATTACCACACTATTTTGTTAGTTTCTCTGTCATACAACATAACCTAATACGTCAAAATTAACGTGTGTCTTTTTCCAGAAATTTTTTTAAAAAAAAGTTGAATTAAAAATAACTCGAATTAAATCTTTTTTCAAGCTTTTACAAATTTAGTAGGATCAGTAAGGGATCAATAGGTGTTTTAGATGACAGAGTCTAAACTGTTTAAATCAACCATCAATTAGGGACTGTCATGAAAGGAAGCCCAAAAAAAAAAAAAAAAAACTCAATGTCCGGTCTTTTTTTCTATCTCGAAGTTTCTGAACCTTAAATTTGAGATATTTTTTATTGTGTTTCAACTCCACCGAGGCAGTGTAACCATCTTCCCTGACCGCCTTGTTTCCTATCAAACCACAAGCCTATTCCAACCATCATTTCAGTCTTTCTTTTAGGCTATCCATCGTCATTCTATCATCTGTAGACAACTCTCACCTCAGCCTGGTCTTTCCACACACCTCTTCTTCTTTTTCTTTGCATCTTTTTCTTTGTCATCTGATAATAGCTGGCTCCTCCCCAAAAAAAGTGGTGAGCATCCAGGTTGATCCGTCAGATAGATGATCGATGGTGTCGCAGCAGGCCTATTACTGCATGTTTTATCGTACTTTTTTAGATGGTCATTATGACTAATTTCACTGCAAAAAATAAACTTGATTTAAATGAGCACAGTGGAAATACGAGAAATCGGGTGGAATAAATGCATTGGGGTCAACGTTGGATATCAAAACAAGGAGAGTGACCAAGAAAAGAAAGGATGTGCTTTTGCTAAGCTTAAAAAAAGTCAAGGGAGAGGACAGATGCAGATAAAGAACATCATCCCATTCATCCAACACCATCTGAGCCATAAACAATCTCTTTTCTCGACTTCATCCCATTGAATAACCCTCACTCTTGTTTATAACACGCTCCATGCCAAGAGAACCTGACAGGGTAATATGAATTCATCTCGTTGCAAACAAGAAAAAAGAACTCAACTAAAGACCCATCTCTTTTTTTCTTTTTTGGGCTATGAACATAAATGAACTTTATTACTTGTTCAGCTCACCCTTAAAAATTTTTTTTTCTGTAATTTCTGCAAGATAGCGTGCTTGTTTATTTGCAAACAATAACACTATTAAACTAGACTATCAGAATAAACATAAAAAAAAAGTGTTGGAAAAGATCTGGGGTGTGTGTGTCAAAAGAAATCCTAATCTGAGATGAAGGTTGAAATTGAATGAGGTACTTGTTACTGCCAACTATGTCATCACAGCTTGTAATCCTCTTCTTGATACTTTTGACATCCACTCCCTTTGTTTCTTTTGAAAATATCTTTAGTTTAGAAAATTGGTTTATACATAAAAGGATGTTTACCTAATCTTTTAGATCAGTGACATTGATACTTAAATTGAATTGCAATCCTTTATGGATCAACTTCATAAAGACAAACCCTCCCCTCTCTCTCTCTCTCTCTCTGATGGATGATAGCCTTGATGACTAGGCCATGTTTGATAAAGGTTATGCAATCTCATGTATCCCACAAACACAAACGCTTCATCTCTTATCTCCACAAAAGCCAAATCTCACATTCGTCTCATGATGTGCTGTATCCAGTTTCAAAAAGTGCTCAAGTTACAAAAGTGGTTGAAGGCAAACGTTTGTCTTTGTTGTGCATCGGATATTTTGTATAAACTTACTCAATGACTCTCTTCTGAATGATGACTACAACTCTTGTTCTTGGGTTTTTCTAGTTGTTTGTGCAAACAGATGTGTAGTAGTCAAGTGTTTCAATGTTGTCAGATAAACCAGTCACTTTCTATTTTATTGTTCTACTCCAGTTGCTTATTCTCAAATTATTTTGGTAGCTTCCATTAATTCAAGACATGCCTTCATCTTTACACTGTTTTCTACAAAAGAATGTTTTCAAATGACTCGATATTCTTTGACAAGACTTAAAGATGGTAAATAGAAATAGTCATCACTCTTTTTTTTTTTTGTACAAACAGTGTCTTTCAACTGATCAGAAAGTATTTATGACTAAATCACATTCTTACCTTTCCTATTGTACAGAAAACTAGCCAATCATAACGTGGCTGATCTGTTTGACAAAATGGGCGAAATGATCTTTTTTTGAATAAACTTGACTGTACTTGCCCGGCTTAGATCTGAAATGATAAAAGAGTAGCAAAAACCTGTCAAGGGACAAGAAGGGGGGGGAGTTGAAAAGTCTCAATAAAACAGCGACAAACAACTATGGTGAGAACATCCAGTTCACCCGATTGACACTAGGATCAAGAGGAGAAGGGAAGGGATTTGATGATAAAAGAGAGGATCCATTCCATGCAGGATCATACAAACAGCAAGCCAACCCAGCAGGCATTTCATGAAAAGAGTGCAACTTATGAGAGGAAACTTAGTCAGGACAGAGGGTCTTTGAGAGAGGTAGTTCAAGATGCTGATGCACATGGAAACACTCGATCGATTAGGTGCGGGGGAAACTATGGTTGGGACGGTGCAAACAGGATTTGGGCTTGACCGCTAAGGAACTAACCAAGACAGGATACATTCACTGCGAGTCGTAGATAACCAGAGGATTGGATCTTGATTGACACAATAAAAACCCAGTCGACCAATTAAAATCTCAAATGGCAAGATGAAGGCTTGAATCAAAAAGTATAGACCCCAATGGATTCTAAATATTTCCAAGCTATATAACGTAGATGGGTTTGTATTGACAAGTTACCTTGAAGATCCTTTTGTTTGCAAAGATAAAACACAGGTAACAGTGGCCGAAAAGAAAGAATACGACGCAGAGGATACGATTGTTAAAAGCTTGTGTTGAAAAGCTACATGGATTGATGATTCCAAAAAAAAAAAAAAAAAAAAAGCCAACTCATTTTTTTAGCAGAGTGTATGGGTAGGTAGAAAAGAAGTCCGGATGGTTTATTGACTTGTGAACTCAAACTCTTCCCGCTTTTAAAAATAGTTGCCTTTCCCTTTTTTGTAGGTCGCACGACATTGTTGTCTCTCAACCATCCTCAGTTACTTTTTTATTCACTTGAGCTATCATCCAAGCCAATCCCCTAAAGATTCCTTCTCATGCCATCTTGAACCTTTTCAATTCTTTCTTCAACAGACTTTTATCTTTAAAAATAATAATAGCAGCAACAGTGGATTCTGGTTATTTTTAACAGCAACCTTGTAAAAAAAAAAGTGAAGAAGAATAAAAAGAGGTCAGGCTTGTTTCACCAGGAAAACAAAAAAGAAAATGCATGTGTAACATTGCTCATCTGAAAATTGACACATTACATTCGAATAATCAAATAAAGGAGCACCTTTTTTTCTTTCTTTCTTTTTCTCTCTTTCTTGCTTTTTCTAATTTTTTGACATGAAATTCCTTACTGTTGCTTCTGGTGTTCTCTTGGCTGTCACTGGCACAATCGCTCAATTGACTGCTCCTATGCAAAACTATAATGTGAGCAGCCCTGTATCGAATGGTCCCTATGTGGCTGGCAGAATCTTGCCTTGTACTGTAGAAGTCTTTGCTAACGTTGCTTCAGGTAACCCACGATTGATTCTTTTTTCATAAAAACTTACCTTTCTCAAGACATTGCTCTCTCTGTTTCCCTTGCTTCTACTACCAACACAAGCATTTCCTATGTCATCACCTCCACTTTGGATACCTCCAAGACATCCGATAGTTACAGAACCAAGAACAATGTATCTTATTATGAACACTCTTACAATTACAATATCCCTACCACCATTACCCCTGGTACCTATAACGTCGTCTTCCTTGACTCAAAGACCAACACCCATCTTGATGTTCCCATCACCATCTTGCCTGTTACGGCTACTTCTGCCATCAGCCTCTCTGCTGGTGCTACTGCTGCTGCCTCTGCTACTTCTTCCAGTCAAGGTTCCATCTTCAAAAATGATGCTGCCTCTGCCATGTCTACCACAAAATCAATCTACCTTGCTGCTGGTGCTGCTGCTGCTGCTTTGGCCATCCTGCTTTAAAAACAATGCTCCCATTTTCTCTTTTAATAATAATTATACCATTTTGTTTACTTAGTAATTAAATATTAAAGTTGCATCGCCCTTTTTTGCAAAAAGAAAGTTTTTGTGTCTTATTTTGTATTACCTTTGTACGTCAAAGGCGGACCAAAAAAAAGAAAATGTTTATTTTAAAAAACGGAATTGATCTTTCAAGGACATGTTCAAGAAGTGTTTTGTTTGTTTTATGCTTGTATGTATCGATGCAACTTATTTTTCACATCAAACAAAATTGCAGCGAGTAACATGTAAAAGAAGGGTTAGAAGGTTGCAAGTGTTACACTAAAGAAATGGATTATACATACTCAGACTAAACAACCAAAAAAAAAAAAAAAAAAAAACAAAATCATTGGAAATGAAGCGAGTAGAAATCAACAAACAGCTTGAGATTTGCATTGTGGTTTGTATCCATCAATCATTTCGACGGTTATTTTACGAGATAGAACCCACCTTGTTGGAAACGAGGCCTATTTTTAAACTGCCAAAGTTCTATCCAATCACAGTCATTGCAAAAAATACCATTTTCAATAGAAAATCTATTTTTAATGAGTGGATGTAAAGTTTATGCCGTTGAAAGAGTGATTGTGCCGTCATGCAGACCCAAACGAAAACAGTGGCATCCAATTGATATACAGAAAAAGAAGAAAATGTTTTGAGCAGAGACAAGATGGAGAGGCTTTTGATCATCCATGATCCATCCTCTTGCTTTCGAAAAAACCACGCACGTTACAAAACGATCCATCATAAAAAAAAAAAAAAAAAAAAAAAAAAAAAAAAAAAAAAAAAAAAAAAAAAACCCCGGAGGGAGGATTCGCCTAGATTTTCCTGTGCTCCCCCGCACTTGAACCAGCTTCATCCTTCAATCATGATTCCTTGGATTTTTTTTTTCTTTTTCACATTGTCCTAATCTGATTAGTCATTTTTAAAGCTATAAAATTTCCACCCAATACGTAAGAATGTTTTCCTTTTTTCTTTTTTTAATTTTCTCACTGTGAAGAGTCCTTTCAATGTAGAATTCGTTTAAAGAACAAATTATCAATTGCGAATTTTTAAAAAAAAAAAAATCGATCCATTTTTAAATCATTTATGCAACAAAACCTAGTTTCCAATTTGAACAGATCGACTATCCAACCTATCTGAACACGACACTGAATGGGAAAATAGCGTATGATGAAAAAAAAAAAAAGAAATCAAGGAAATTCGCGTGTGAAGCTGCTTGAATTTTTCTTATCTATTTGATTGGTTGTTTTCAATTTTTTATGGGAAATAAAACAGGCCCTATTAGCTTGATGGACACGCAAAGGTAAAGTGGATGCCATCAACACATACGACAATGTAACCTATCTCCATGTTTCACATTTACCCCACACGCTCAACTGTCATCATCGTCATTCACACACATACTCACCAGCCTTCTCTTTTTGAGCATGGATGAATTAGAAGGACATGCGATCCTGTACAGAAACCAAGTGTGGATGATATGAAACTAGCTGAAATATCCCTTTGGAAATTCTTTTTTTCTGGTTCTTGGGAATACAAGATAAAATCCTTCTGGTTTGATATGAACATCATCTTGTGTTCGTGAGTAATAGAAGATTCGGATCATTAAATCAAAGTTTAGAGTGAATCACCTTTGTTTACAACCCTTTCTCGTCTTGGTGGAGTATAAAAAGGATTCCTGGCATGAATCTTTTTTTCTTTTTCTTTGTCCTTTTTTTTTTTTTTAACAAATGACGGATACCAAAGAGCATGATGATACGCACTTGCATAAACGACTACATGGAAGTGCTGTGGTGGATACATTTGTGGATGTAAAAGCGAGTAGTGTCTATAGTGGCAGTGATAATGTAGAGAAGGGCCTGGATGAGGATCAGGTCCAAAAGGCTTTTGTAAAAAGTGAAGCTGAAAAAAGACTGGTCCGCAAAATAAATTACACTCTGCTTCCCTTTGTGGGTGCGATTGTGTTCATACAAGTAAAGAGAGATATGATCCCCACTGTCTTTTATGATTCTCAATTTTATAGTTTGTTGATAAATCCACACTGAGTATCGCAGCTGTCCTTGGTATCATCCAAGACACCCATCTGACTGGATCTCAATATAGCTGGCTAGGCTCTTTCTTTTACCTCGGCTACATCTCTTTTCAACTACCCAACAATTATTTCCTTCAAAAGTTTCGCATCTCTCGTTACCTTGGCACCTTGCTCGTCTTATGGGGCATCGTCATGGGCTGCACAGCGCTCTGTCAAAATTTTGCTCAACTGGCCGCTACCCGTGTTCTCTTGGGCTTATTCGAGGCCAGCACGTACCCTTCCTTACTCATCATCCTCAACACCATCTACCGTCGGTCCGAGCAATCAGCAGCCTATGGCTTTCTCTGGCTCAGTAACGGATCGGGCACGATGGTGGGTGCGATCTGTGCCTATGGTATTTCCTATATTAATCATGCGAACGGCATCAGTTCCTGGCGATGGCCTTATATCATCTGGGGAGCACTCACCGCTCTCTTTGGCATCCTCGTCTTTTTCTTCTTACCCGATACACCCAACTCCTTCATGTTTCGCTTGACAAAAGAAGAAGAGGACATTGTCGAAGAAAGATCACGGGATAATGCTGTTGTCCGTGTGTATGAAATCAAGATGCACCATGTTTACGAAGCCTTGCGTGAGCCTCGACTTTGGTTGATCTGTCTCTCAACGTTTTGTAACAACCTGCACACCGGTGGCCTGGTCGTATTTAGTACCTTGATCGTCCAAAGCTTGGGATTTACGGTAAGGAATCACAGAACGTATTTAGGACATGGATCTCATCATCTCATGTAGAGTTCAGAATCGATTTTAATGCAAATACCCAGTGGTTGTGTCTCTGCTTTGTTTTCTTTATTAGGTGTTTGGGTTGCTCGTAAAACAAAACAGCTGTATATGGCTGTGGTCGTCTGTACCACGATTTCCCTGATCGGTGTCATCCTTCTTGCTGTTTTACCTCTGACCGGCATCAAGCTCTTGGGCTATTTCCTCGCCTGGGCACTCAATGGCACAGCCGTCATCCTGGTGACCCTGATCGCTTCCAACGTGACTGGATATACAAAAAAGATTTTTTACAATGGCATGAACATGATCTTCTTCACCCTCGGTAATTTCACTGGCCCTCTTGTCATGCTGGAACATGAAGCCCCTGTTTACAAAACCGGTATGATCATTTACTGTATCGGCAATGCAGCCATCTTGGTCATGCTCTTCTTAGTTCGTCAATTCATGGCTGCACAAAATAAGAAGCGATTAAATAACCCCACAGGCGAAAAATATAATATCAAGGATGATCTGACAGATCAAGAAAACAAGTCGTTCATCTACCAATTGTAATCCCTCTTTTTTTGTTTATCCAACCATGATGATCATTCTCCTCTTTCTCTTTCATACTTTTGGCTATTTCCCTCGATCACTAAATAGAAAACAACAACAATAATAATAAAATGCATGTGTTTTGTATAAATAAATATATACAATGCTTTATTCTTTAGAAGGGTATTGCCATTGACCTTCAGGAATAGGTACTTCAAGTTGTTCCCAAGCCTTCCATTCTTCCATCTTTCCAACCAAATTCAACTCATCTTTAGCTTGTAAAATGATTTCTTCAATCTGACCAACATCGATCTTGGCTTCAATCTCATCAATGTTTTCGGTTGATTCAACAATAGATAAACGATGTTGAGTCAATGCCTCAGTTGCTTGTCTGTAGACGGCTGTCGTAGGAAGACGAGATAAAACTTCAAGTGTTTGGTTGTACGTTTGAATCAACTGAGGACGAGGATCAGGGCTGACACGGATACCGGCAATACCTGTAGTAGGCTGTGAAATGGTTTAATGTTTACTTTTTCATTATCGTCTCTTTTGTACCTTTGTAATGGCCTGGAAAAGAGTACGGGTGAAACGCATTGCAAGTGAATAGGCAAAAGAATGAAAAATAAAAATGCTCCATTTTTATTTTACCCTGCACATTTTGAAGTTTACGTCACAAAGGGTCTCTGGTTGTTGTTGTCCAATGAGATGAAAATGTTTTGTCGGACATTAATTCTTCTTGAAAGACATGAAGGACTCACTCTACGGTACCTTGTCAGCTGTAGGCATTCTTTTAACTAGGTGCATGTGAAACTTGCTCTTTGATGAAAGGCTTCTAGACGCTATATAGAAATCTAGGTAGATTCACATCGTTTAGTTCCAGCATGGATAACAATAAATCTATGCTCGCTTTTGTCATGAAAAATAGCTGTAAAGACAAAATGGATACCGATTTTCGTAAAGTATTTGCCATTGAAGGTTGTGATTGACAGCCATGGTTTTTTTAATTTAGCGTATTAGACCAATGATTCATCGGTACATTGGACACCTTATAGTGTTTCCAATATCAATTACTTTATTGGTAGAGTAGAGGGTGAAGATGAGGGTGGTCAGTCACCCTTCGTTCTTGTTTCTTTTGTACATATTATAGAAAAGACAAACGCACAAAGTATTCAACGATATAAATAAAGCATGACGAAAAGAAAGTTATATTTGCTGTTGGAAAATAAAGTGTTGCGCAAAAAGAACTTTTACCATCTAAGTTTCACCTTCCACTCTGACAAGTGAGTGAATATACTCATGCACATCAAAGTTAACCTGCGCGAAAGAAGCAATCAGCAGATAAATTGACAGAGATAGCCTTTATGGGTTGGATTTTATTGTTTTCTTAAAAAAGACATCATCTGTCCTATCTAACATAAAACTACGATAGATGTACAGTTTATTTTCCGGTGAATCCTTTACCAGAAAATACACTGCATTTTTTTATTTATTTATTTTTGAAATTGGGAAGGAAGGGACCAGGCAGCAAATGATAACTGGACTTGTAAGCATGGAGATACAATAGGAAAAACATCACCATGTTGACAGTGAAAATGAGAGGCCAAGAACTTTTATAGTCCCTCGTCTTTGTCTTGTATTTATTACCTTAAACAAACTGGCTCTTTTCATCAAATTCACAATTCTCAACAGATAAGTCATTGTGCACGTATGATATACAACCAAAAAAACTTGTATTTGACATAGTTTAGAAAAAAGAAGAGGATGCATAATAAACCTTGATATTTAAAGTAGTCAACAGTACACTATATCAACAAGCTTGCTTATTATGTTTATGATAGATTCAAAAAAAGAAATCAGTGAAATAGACTATTTATGCCAGATTTAAATTACAAAATGGATTCAAACAAGATAGATACCTCACACAAGTATTGATTATCTTTATAGTCAAACGAATGTCTTTCCTGTGATGATGGTAAGGCAACAAGATTGAACTAACACTCATCAAACATGGTGTTTTTTGAGCTTCCTGGAGGTTCATCTGATCAGAATGATGGATATGTTCCTATTTTCTGAATCTCGCTTACAATCCAAATCTGCAGATTTGTATATGGGAAAACATTTAAAAGGAAAAAAAAAATTTCATTGTATTTAGCACATGAATCATATAAACTATCAACTGAGTCTACTTGTTTATGATCTTAACGTTTATCCGTGTGTCCCCTTGTTGTTCTTCTTTATGATAGTAAACGATTCCCTTTTGGATACCAACCATTCATCCTTGGGTTGTTCTCCTAAAAAGTATGATTGCTCAGTCCATGCCTGTTTTTTATTATTTGACAAGCAACGTTTTACTTTTTAGCTGGAGAGTAGAATGTGTAGAAAGAGAAAAGGGACCTGTGGATAATTTTAATTTAAAGATCCGGTTGCATTTTTAGAATTTTGCCTTATGGTGTTGTCAAACATATTAAATATTTTTTTTTTCTCTCTCTCTCTCTCCTACATTTATACTTTTTTTTTTAATGTCCAATACAAATCAAGAAGATGTCAATAACGTAGACAAGATCCCCACTGAACAAAAGGGCGCTTTCCAATCTTTTATAAAGTCACTGGCTTCTTTCACTGGTGACCTTTCTGCTCTCACTTGCCCTGCTTTTTTATTGGCTCCTGTTTCACTCATTGAATATTCGCAAGTATTGCTAAAACGAAATGGTATCAAAGAAAACATAAAAAGTAACAGATATAACTGATAGTGAATATTGGACACAACAGCCGGACCTCTTTACAGACATTACAAAATCAGATGATGATGTTGAGCGCATGACCGCCTTTGTCAAATGGTTCATCTCCTCACTCAACGCGTCTTATTCTCGTCGTGTGCCCAAGGGTGATTGGGAAAAGAAGCCCTATAACCCCATCTTGGGTGAACAGTACAAGATGCACTGGGAGGATATGAATGGATCAGGTGAAACAAAAGTCCTCTGTGAGCAAGTCTCTCATCACCCACCTATCACTGGGTTCTGTATCAAGAATGATAAACATGGGATGGTGCTCAACGGTCATACTGGCCAAAAAACACGTTTTTCGAGCACCTCTTTGATATGTGATCAAGTCGGTCAATGTGTTCTTCATTTGAAGAACAGAAGTGACGAAACCTACATGTTTTCTTACCCTTCAGTCACTGTCAATGGCATTTGGTATGCAGGTAAAGCCTTGTGTGTACATGAAAAGAGCTCGATGACTCATCTTACTATAGCACCTTATGTTGAATTAACTGGCACTTCTTATGTTCAATCTTCGACTGGTTTGTATTGTACAATCGAGTACACATCTCGTGGTTGGATCTCTGGAGAAAGAAATCATTTCAAATGCTATATTCGTCGTAATGGTAACCCTAAAGAGTACATTTACAAGATAGAAGGACAGTGGAGTGGTAAATCAACCTTGACACCTTACAATTCCAAATCCTCTCAGCCCTTCTTGGATGTCACTGCGTTGACACCGGCTTCAATGCATGTTGAGGATGTTGAGAAACAAGATGAGATGGAGAGTAGAAAAATATGGCAAAAGGTATCAGATGCTATTCGTGCCAATGATACTCAAACAGCAGGCATTGAAAAAAGTAAGATTGAAAACAAGCAAAGACAAGAAAGAGCAGCCCGTTTGGAAGCAAATCAAGAATGGGAGCCAAAGTATTTCCACTGGGTAGACAATGAACCTATTGTGTCCACACTTCAACGTATGTTGACTTCTACCGTGAAAAACAAATACACCCCTGCTACCAGTGGCAACTGGGTAGTCAAAGAATAAACTATTTTGGATAATGAATTCACTGCTTTCTCTTTCTCGTATAAAATTCAATGTGAGCTAGTGTAGTTTTCATCATGTATATCATCGCAAGCATCCATTTCAATATCAGAAAAGAACCATTCAAGTTTAGAATTGTTTTATTTGGCAAAATAGTCTGAAGCGATCGTGAGCAACATACTTGCCGCTTTGAATTTTTATGGACTATGGCAGGTTTCTATCTATTACTTTCATATTACCTCCTTAAAATACAAGCGTGAGAATGGTTAGATGGGTCACACAAGGAGACCTGACGCAATTAAAAGACGTGAAAAAGAAGGGCATCTGACACATCGAGTTCCCGTGTTGAAACCAGGTGGGATGTAATTGAGATTGGTTTACTTTTTTAAAACATCTATAAATAATATTAAATTAATTAAAGCACTTGAGCCTTTTACTGTATCTCGTTTTTTAATGAGGGTGGACAGGAAATGAACAGGCTTGTTTATCATTTATTTAAAGAAAATAGTCTTATTGATCCATTGCTCTCTTTGCTTTAAGACCTTCAAGTATCTTGTTATCCTGTTTAGTATGATAAAAGAGGATGAGATCGAACTCTTTTCAAGGTATTTGGAGTTGATTCATTGCTTCAGGGCATAAGGGATTATCTTTTGTCAGATATACTTTTACAGTCATGTTTATTTAAAAATAGTGTTGACAATGCTCTTTACTTGTCAAGTTTGAATAAATCATCCGTGTTTCAGCAGATTGACAAGTTGCCATACAGAGCAAGATCAGGACTTTTTATGGATTTTTTAGTAAATGGATTTCTCAAGCAGATGTCTATCTCAAAGACAAGAGATTGAAGCATGAACCAGCTTTTAAAGAGTCCATCCTTGATGTCAAACCTTTGTATGGATTTAAACATAAAAGAGTGGTAGACTTGTTTTGAGTGGAAGTGAACAAGTAAATCCATCTAAAACAGTCGTGACGATAAAAAGCCAAGATTGATTTAGAAATGCAAGTTTTACTGAATGAACTCGTAAAATTGAATATCGATGAACAAGCTGTGTATGAATTGCTTGTTCAATGTGATCTATCTATCATGAAACATTAACACATCCTTGTTTACTTTTATAGACCATGAATGCTGCTTACATGAGATGATGCTTAGGTATGAAGCCTGGTATTTGTCAAGGATCATTAAAGAGCTTTACCTCCCAGAGATTTTAGACATCTGGTTTATTCCTCTTGTGGTGTCTTTTTTTTTTTTGTCAATTAAAAAACTACCATTATTTTGATCATCATGGATTTTAATAGAGTGCTAATATATATTGTGTACAAGACATGGCTGGTATTTTAATTAAAAAGGCAAAAAGAGAAAGAAAGGAAATTCTAAAGCATTCGAATTTATAAGGGAAGGAATGAAAATGCCATGTATGATTAATGATTCAATTAGACATTATCTAGATTTTAAATCCTCTCGAATAACTCTCTCTCCATCTTAATAAATGGGATGGTAAAAATGGATTTAACAACATCGATGTATTCTCTCCATACAAAAAAGAAAATTTGTGGCACAAATGACACTTTGAGTTGTATGCGACACAGATCGTGTCTGGGGGAACCTTTATAACCGTCCGAGTGCTTTTCTCGAACCATGCCTAATTAATTTTCACATTGATATGAAAACCAGCACGATTGATGACAGCCTATTTCTTAAACAGTCAAGGCTTGTATCCTTACAAAGCTAAAACCACTGCCTTATTTTCTTTTTCCAAGCTGTCAGGATCATTTCGAGCCACAGCATCAAAAATGAATCATCTTATAGCTGAAAGTGATTCTCATATGAAAATGAAGATACGTTGTTGAGATGGGTGAATCTTTACATTCAGTTCTGAGACTGTCCAAAACATTATCGATTGTAGATTGAGTGTTATCCGCAACTATTTGTCAAACATGTTCCCCTAATTTCTTTGTCAATCTACTATTGCGACTTGTCATTTTACTTGCTTCTTTAAAAAGGGACTCTTTGGTCTTGAATGAATGGTTGCACCATCTGTGAGCAATTCTCGCTTGCATACCAAGCTCACGTGCAACTTTTGCAGCCTTTCTACTGAATTCAGATCGATCATTTGATTAATAAACCTTATTTTATGGTTGTCATTGTACCAGTCTTAAGCGGACTTAACAACTCTTTCATTTTTTGTCGACTTTTCAATATTTTGCTTTATCTTTTCAAATGGTTCATTTGCGAGGTAATGTGTGTTTTTTTTAGCTGATGATTGTTTCAAAAACTAGGGTTGGATTGTTTATCTTGGTCAAAGCAAGTTTCGTAGAGTCAAGTGCCCTCTTTCTTCTTTTACCGTACATGGTGTCCTGACTGACTTCATAATAGAAGGTGTTACTCATTCTAATTAAAACCAAAAAAAAAAAAAAAGAAACCGACAATTTAAAAAGATGAAGGCGACACATTGTAAAATAAAGAAAGGGACAAGTCAATCACTCAATTTTCCAAAAGCAGCAATGCAATTGAAGAAAGCAGTAATATTTTCTGACCAGATTGTATTATATGTAATTGGCACAGAAACAAAAATGACTAAAAGCAATCAACTATGAAAACAACAGTCGTAATACAAACACTCCTCAACCGAGCATCTAATCTTGATTACTTTTCTATTGTTTTCATGTACCATTAATTAAATGTGCGGCATCTAAACAAGATACCATTGACAAAAAAAAAATACTAAATGCACGATTGACTAATCCGCACTGATTTTACCAAATATAAACATGAATAATTGAAACTAAGGAGACTTTGCTCCATTTAAATTTTATTAATTAAAGTGAACAATTTTTTGTAAAATCACAATTGATTCTAGGCTTCATGTAAGCATAGAATTGATCTATTGGGCAAATCTTTTGTTTACAACCAGGAAAGAGGATTACTTCTTCATTTTCCATTACACGAACAAATCTTTCCTTTGTTGACTTGTGCTTCAATACTTGGAACATAAGATTATTGGCATAGAATCCAAACTTGGATAATTTGAAGCTTCTGTGCTCAATTTCACTTTCTGTAGAACTCGAAGAGAGCGTGTCATTGTAAAGACCCAGCAGAGTACGAAGCGGCAATACAGTTTCAGTGTGACCAAATTTCAAATTCAATTTAACATCATTAGTATTGTTCATGTTCTCAATAATATCCTTTCCTAAATCGCAAGCCATGTCTTCATTGAGTTCTGGAATTCCATAAGAGTATTTATAATAGTGCTTTAAATCTTCAATGTATTCTAAATTTAAAACATCTTCCTTTGTAAGCAACTGACAAAATGTGTTTGATTTTTGATAAAGAGAGACCTCAGCTTGACAAGCGCTATAAAAATTTTCTACATCGTCAGTTGAAATGTTTAACCCGAGGCTCCCAGAAAGTCTTGATGCAATAGGCTTCAAGTATTTATCGTTGACAAATGCAGTCTTTTGTTTTGTGATCGCTTTACCATCTTTCTTCCATTTGGGGCATGCTTTATGGAAGGCAATGAGCGTGTCGTTGTTCTCTTGATAGGATAATAAAGGTACACCCATAGCATGATCCGATCCCAGATGCCCCTGGCCTTTGAAAGCCCCCATGCAAAATGAGTGGCCAGATTGTGAAGTACGAGTTGACCAAGAGGAATAGGCAGCAAACTGAGGACTAATAATGCCTTCATATGTCAAGTTTTTGATAAACTCTGGATAACGGAGAGCTAAACGTTGACCCATCAAATAATGTTCCATTTGGCCACGAGAGTTCAAAAGTCCTTCGTAGTACATGTCGTAATTGTGAACAGCCTTCAACCAAGGTAAGTGTGCCTTGCTTTCCTTTAACTTGGTGATGGAATCATGAATAGCCTCTACATCACCAGAAACTGGGTACCTTGTTCCATGACGAATGATCATTTGAATTTGCTCCAAGTCATACTCCTTTGTGATCTCATCCTTGACCGTATGGCGAAACTTGTAAGAGGGATAGTTTGTGCTAGAACCCATGTGATTCATTATCCAGCCAAGAGTTATCGATGTATCATTGTGCTTTTTTGCTTCAACTTTATTTAATGAGGCAAGGGAAATAAAGAGAGCCAAGACTGACCAAAGACCAGAGAAAAGCCTAAACATTTGTTGATCACTGATTTTTGAATTATTGGCCCCTATTTATGTTTTTAGTCCAAAATTTTTCATGTGCCTTGGGTTCTCACGTCAGTTGTAGAATTTAGTGGATTTTTCGTTACACAGCGATCTCTTTTTTTTTTTTTTTTTTTTCTTCCCGCTTTTTCTAAATTTGATCATTTCAAATAACAATTTTACATATTTACTCTTCATCTGCAAGAGCATGTATCCATTATTTTGATTAATTATAAAATGATATATTTTTTAACTTATTTAATTACAAAATTAATCAAATTGCTTTCTAAGCTAATTTCAGGTACGCGATTGCTAAAGTATCGTAAAGCATTACTTCATTGGTAGATATGTGTAACACAGCTTATAAGGCATGCTTTGTTTAGTAAAATGTATTGGCTTGTTGTTATGATCAATAGATGTGATGTCAACGAATAAAGATGAGCTGCCGCTTGTAGAACATTAGTGGACGAAAAGTGTTTAATGATGTGCGACATTGCATTCAAGCGTTTACATAAGAACAAACATCCCATTCAGTGACAATATACACTAGCAAATTTCGGGTTTATTACGCATGTTATTAAATAACTGTTCTTAGATAGTATATGAACTTGTCAGTTTTTATTTCAATAGATTGTCGTATCAGATTATCAGATACGCGGAGTAATCCCTGTACAGACTACGACATCTCAACTTTTCTTGTAGAAAATAATTATTCATCCGTGCTCAGTTACAAAGATCAGCAAACATATTAGTCAATTATAACCATTTTCGGCAAGTTTCGTATCTTCAATAAAGTGATATTGCCTTGACTACGTGAGTTTCCTTAAACAATACTGCAGAGAGGTGTTTAATTACAAGAATAGAATAAAAAATGTTTTTTTTATCAACGTTGGACATTGTCAAACGAAGCCCAGTATTATCTATCCTTGTAAACACCACAGTTAAGCATAATTCTATACCTCATGATTTTGACTGCAGAAATTTATCATGAAATTTAATCGCGTGCCATTTCTAATGCAATTGCTATTGGCCCCACTTTAATGATGTGTACAATCAAAACTCTTCATGCTGTCCTTTACTTTAATGATAAAATAAAGTAATTTTTGTTTTTTGTATTTCTTTATACATTCCGAAACGATGATTGTCTGAATTTTTATATTTGTTGGTAGATGAAGAATATTTTTCCGGTGAGAGACTTTTTCATTGTAATCTTTTTTGGTAAACGCGTTTTTTTTTATTCTTTATTCAATAAAACTATATATACGTTAGCATACTTTTAGTAACATGTCATCCAACAACAACAACAGCAACAACAACAATACCATTTACACTTTAGCCACCATTCACGAAGCTTTAACGCCTTCATCTTTGGATGGTGTTATGCAATTGGCTACAGGTGTCATCATCAAGGTCGACTCTGCTGCTTGGAAGGAATGCTTGGCCGAGATTAACGAAGCGTGTGCTTATGGCTGGAGAATTCTCAACTCAAATAAGCAGAAGGGTGATCTCACTGCTACAGAAGCTAAAGCCAGAAACATCTCCCTTTGCTTTTCACAGCAATATTGCTGTCATCGTGCAGGAACTTACAAGTCTGTTGCCAAGGACCGCCCTGTCCAAAAAAAGTCCAAGAAGGTGGATTGCAAGCGCACACTTCGTGTTAGAGGCTACTATGCTTATCCTCAATACTACGAATTTGTCATCGAAAAAGACCATACAAACCATGTTCCTGGCGACTTTTTGGATGACATTCGAACCCTTCGTTTGCCTAGAGATCGTTTGCACGAGATTCTGCAACAACTTCGAACCTCTTCCGAGACTCCTCGTCAGATAAGAATTGATATGTTGAAGGCTGCCGACACTTTCGGACGCAAGTCTCATCGTAAGATAAACTATCATGACATCTGGAACATCATGAACAAGGTATGTTTAGTCAAATATTTTTTTGATATAGTTGATATTAACTGTTTCGCTTTTGCCTTAGGTCGATAAAGAGCTGTATCATTTCCACAAAAATCATATGGAGTCTTTCAATATTTGGATGGATCAGAAGCTTCCCGAAGAAGGCTTTCATTGTTTTACTGGGAGATTGTCTTACTCCCAAGACTCCTCTTTGTTTGCATGTGGATTTGTCTCTCCAGATCAACAAATTCGTATGAAGAATTCGAAGGCTTTCTGTTTGGATGCTACTCACAGTATCTCCAGCAATTTGTCCGCTATTGTGTACACATTGATCATCCGTGATGATAGTATTGGTAGAGGATGGCCTGTTGACTATATGATTACCAACGATCGTAGCACGGGCCCTATTGTTGAATGGCTTCAACATTTGAGAAATTCTGGTCTTTTGGTTGATCCTGAACAATTTACCATCGATTGTTGTCAGTCTGAGGTTAATGCCATTACCAGAATATTTAATCCTAATCGCACAAAGATCCAGTTTTGTGTCTTCCATGTCACTCAAGCTTGGAATAAGCATCTTGTTTTAGTGTCTGTTCCTGGTAACACTCCTGGTGAAAACCGTAGTCTTCGTGGTGAGATGATGCGTTATCTTCAGAAAATTGTGTATGAGGAAGGCAAGGACCAGTTCCTTCAAATGGTTACTGCGTTCCAACTGAAGTATGCTGATCAAAGTAAGTTCATGGATTACTTTACCCGCAGCTGGTGTACCGAGGACAAGATGAAGGTTTGGAGCAGATCCTTTAAGGACCGTCAGTATTCTCATATGCTGACCAACAACTACATCGAATCTTGGCACAACCAATTGAAGACTGTGTTTCTTGGTAGAGTACGAAACAAGCGTCTTGACAAACTTGTTTTCGTTCTGGTTAACGATGTTGAGTATTACCTCAATCAAGAATTTGAAAGAGTGGTCCAAGAAAATGGCGCAATGTCACCTTTTTTAAGCAGCAAAGATTGCGTGAGTTAGAAGCAGAAGAAGCAGATGAGGAGGTTAGAAGTGATATGATAACAGGACCCATTACATTGGAAAATTCTGGTAAGTGCAAGTATATGGTATGTTCATTTGTCGAAGGTGCTTCAGTTGGTTACTCAATTGAAGTTACTGAAGACAATTTGATCATGCCTTGTACCTGTTACGACTTTGAAAAAAGACGCCAACCATGTAAGCATTTGTACTTGTTGAAATTGCATACTAATTTCTCGTTGCATTTTCCTTCTTCGACAACCCTCATCCTTCACAATGTAACTGGTCAAGATATATCTCAACAATTCATCTGAAACAGTTACCACCTCTGTGGTTGACAGAAAAAAAGACATCGCTAAACACTGCATGGATATTAGTTCGACACTGAAGTATGCTAATTCTGATTTATTAAGACTATCTACGTATATGACTGAAGAAGAAGCAACAATAATGCATGAAAAATATAAACACGCCCTTCAATTTGTTCAAGAAATGAAAGATAAGTATCAGACTCATTTTCGCCAATCCAGCACTCAACTTTAGAATAAAATAAGACATTAAATAAAATAAGATATTAAAATTTTCATCCAAACAAGAAAAATCCCCTAAGTTATTTTTCATATTTTGATTGTGGTAGATAAGCCTCTTTTTTGGAAAAACATTCTTCATCTACCAACAAATATAAAAACTCATTATTGCTTAATCGTAATAATATGTTACGCCACATTCTTAAAGAGTTAAAAAAGACTTTTTTTTTTTATTTTTTTCCCTCTTGACCTTCCCGTTCATCTTTATCTTGATCTGACTATCGGGCTCGTGTATGAAGACGGGTTGACAATAGGACTTTCATATATCTTTAGGACATTGTTGTGATGTATGACTCTGGTCAGATTAACCTTCTGTAGCTTGGGCGGTTTCTCAAATCGTTGACCATAGTACGCCTTTAGTTTCTTCTTCACATAACTATACTATTGGCCGGTGGCTCAAAGGTTAATGTCCGTCTCTTAATTTCGTTCTTCTGCTTATCCAACAATGCTTTCATAAATAGAAAAGTTAAGTAATTGTTATTTCTTTGGTCATATATTGTCTTATTCATATTGATTCTAAAGTACTTGTAAACAATAGATTCAGAACATTCGGATTGTTTATGGTTGATTGATTTTGCAGATCCGATTGTTACTTCAGTTTGGATGGTTTTTAAGCAGGGCGAATATCTTCCCTATAGTGTTTACTATTCCTTTAGGAGCATTATTGATAATAGTTTGGTTCTGGATCCCTGCATAACCATATTCTATACACAAACTATTTCCCTTCTCTTTCCTTCTTTGTTTTTATTTTGACTCTGACTTCTAAATAAACTAGTCTACATATAAAAGCTACATATTCAAAGTCTTCAGATTGAGTAGATGTTGATTGAACATTAATACTGATAAGCAATATCATTATATTTATTATTATTATTATTACAGTTAATCCGTATATAAAACCAATATACTTAATAATTGTTAAAAAAAAAAAAGAAAAAAGAAAGGCAAACTAAGAACTTGATGGTTCTCCATCACTTTATTTCTTTCTTTTACGAGCTAACAAGTAATTGTCGACTGTAAGCCAATGTTTGGGTGGAATATGCATGTTTTCCGTATTTGAAAGGATGGCCGTTTCTGATTTAATAACTGTCTCCAAGTCGACATTCTGTTTACAACATAAAATAGGGTTAGTAAGAAATGCAAGGCTTAATTACTGTATTCGTGTTTACCTTTAATTGTAATAAACGCAATACAATGGTGGGAAGTGAGTCTAATTGGCTCAATGTAAAACACAAATCGACTTCAGAAAATTTTCTAAAGCGATACAACTGAGGGGAGATCATATCCATCACGTAATTGGACATACGCTTGCCCTGGGCTAACATTCCACAAACGATGGGGTTTGGGATCCTATCCTCCACCAAATCATTATAAGCTGCTTTCATTTGGCGTCCTAGCTTGACTTCATCAGACTCTACGGCGGAATTGTTCTCCGTAGGTTTAAATTCGGCGATGAGAATAACGCATTTGATATTGATTGTTTGGGTATAAACGCAAAAATCAGGTTTATATGATACGGGATTATGTTTCTTGATATCATTGCCGTTTGCCCTATATTGTATAGATTTAAATATATATTAACTGTCTATTCAGTCAAATTTAGATGTTTATAGCTTTAAATTACCAGCGCGTCTTTAGTCTACGGTCAGATTCAAATATTGAGACAATAATGGGACTCAGGTAGTGGTGAACGTAGGAGTCTTCAATGGCCTTATCCGATGATCCATCTATTAATATGGGTAAGCTAAGTAAAAATGATAATATAAGTAATACAGCATTAAAATGTTGGTTACAGTTAATGTATACTTACAAGGACGACAAGATGTGGGCAGTATGTGTATCAACTACATTTTTGGATATCGTAGCCTCAGTCATAAAGCCTGAGCATCTTGAAACACAAGACATAAAATCATTTGGGGGATCAATGCCTAACTGGGAGCACCATGAAGCTGCTTTGATCGATGGTTCGGGGAGAAATGGCTTAAGATCCCAAGCTGATAGAATCGATGTATGTACATCCAATCTGAAATATCTCGTCAGGGAAGCATCAATGTTATCTTTAAATAAATAAATATCATTCAGGGCCCTATAGAAATCATAAGATAAGTAAATCTGATTATGCTCAACACTAATATTTATTCTACTTACAAAAGTCTCATATCCGACAAGTTCGCAGGGTTGTCTTTCATCTTTTTTGTGTTTTCTTTAAACCTAAAGCATCTTTGGCTGATGTCATACGTTTCAACATTTTGGTTGATACCAGCAACCAACCAACGTACTTGTTGCTGTTGTGTCTCCTCTTGCTGCTGCGCCCCCTCTATCCCGTCCACGAAATAATAGTCACATACCCTAAGCCGGTGATAATTCAACGAATGCTGTGAGGAATGGTCACTCTCACCATCACCATCAGGCCCTTGAGCTTGTGGGGGTGCCTAAATATAAATTCAATACTTTAGTAGTCGGAAGGAAATAACAACATGTTTATTATCTTGTATTAGTGTATTCGCCTTACTATATTTTTAATTTCAACTTCGTTCATTGTTATATTTTGATTGAATAGTTTTCTTTTCTTTATTGCGTTCATAGCCAAATTTGCCTTCAACTCAGCTTTTGTTGGCTAAATTTCAAAAGAGTAAGTTTTCTATTATCTTTTCAGTTCATGTTCGCTCGTTTACCATTTTGTCTTTTATTAAAGCGCGAGCATAGTCTTTTATGGTATTTGGGATTCCCTCCAATTGGGCGATCCAATTCAAATCATGATAGAAATCTTTTACAATATTTTGGAATTGTTTAGATTTGTCTATATTTAGGTGTGTTTCCTGATAGTATTTTTCAAATTTCCATTCGTCAGCGCTGTATATAGAAAAGAAATAAGAGGAACCTTCCTTGACAACTGATACAGTAGCCGCTCTATTTAAGGGTGTCTGATTTAAGGGTGTTTTCTATTTATGGGTGTATTTCTAAAGAACGGCATAGGTCCCCAGCATAAATACCACTATACCACTATTCTATTTAAGGGTGCAAACCAAATACTTTTACCACTAAATAGAAAAATTTTTTGTAAGTGATAGTTTTTTGGAGCACTCTAACAATAAATTTTTTACTTTGTAAAATAGGATCGAAGATCTGTTTGCTCTTTTGACATTCAATTCAGCACAAGAGTCAGCCAATCTCATTCGAATTCGGCGGTGTAATTTACGATTAAGATCGCCCAAAGGAACTTCGTACATGAAAATAGTTTCATAGGCTTCTCTCAACTGTTTTTTTACACTCTACTATATCGACACGCTATTCATCTTGCTCTGTATTATCATTTTCTTCTATTTCATCTATGTTGCCTTCTGCCGTTTCTTCATTATTAGTAGTACTTGTTATATAGCATACTATCATCTTGCTTTCATCTGCTTCAAGGTTCAACTGGCTAACATCAGTAACCTTGTTGTCAAAGTTCCCGGGGGAGATCTGGGAGCATTCCATTTATTGTTTTTGGTTTTACTTTAAGCCATGCATTAGCTAGAAAAACCATAGCCTGAGCTTGATCCATTTTGTAAACATTCGGATTATCCAACTTTTTACTGATATACAGACATAAAGCACGATCGTACTGCTGGGCTCGGAAGTGTGCCTTAAAGTTGTCAATAATTCCTGTGTATACAAAATACTAATGAGAAAACTGTAAAACAAAAAGACAGTTTATATAGCATTTTATCAAGAAATAATAGGTTACGTACATCAAGATCCTGTAACTTGCTAATCGTGTTTGCTAGTGGAAATATCAATTTAATATTGTTGAGCAGAATTCTTGTTTTATGAACGGATGCATTATCCAAAAGAAAAGCAATTTTTCGACTCTGTCTTCCAAAGGCAACATTTAACTTTTTCACGTATGTTGTCATCCAAGCATTAGTAGAATAATGGTATTCAATTTCATGTTTTTTTCCAATTGCAATCATGGATAACAAATTAGCTCTTGTGTTGTCCGATAACAATTGGGCGCCCTTTGTAAGTCCCATCCGAGTTACAGAGCAACTCAACTGTCAGACATGTTTTACTATTTTTAGACCATCAAGCAGCTCAGAACATATGGTTATTCTTAGTGGTTGCTGGTAATATAAGCCTGTTTCATCAAAGTTCATGATATTTGCAGGATCACATGGCCCAAGAAGTTCTTCTATCTTCCTCAATTCGTTCTGAATGCTTTCAGAAGTAATGTCTACCGAGACACTTTCATCATGCATTGGCCTGCATTTTACTCCAATTCGTTTAAAAAGTTTTGTGAGCCATCCAGAAGACAATGAAATTTCATTTTCAAGGATTCTATACTTTACTCAAGCAATAGGTCTTACATATCGAAGGATTGAGTCTCGATTGACTGGTAGATTGTTATTGTTCATGTCTGCAACAAGCTTTACTACTTCATCATCAAATTGAGGATAGCGTGTTGTTGTTAGACTTTTGCCATGATTGACAACATTATTATTACTATATAACGTTTCAGCATTTTTGACAATGTTTTATATAGTCTGTTGGGCAAGTGGTTGATCTAAATTGAATTTCTTCATAGCCCATTTACCTAATTCTGTTTGATTAAGCTGGTCAGTAGCATTTTGATCCAAAAGCTCAATCTTTTGAGAAAGAAAGGCATACACGTTTATTATTAGACATTTTTGTATAGATAGAATTTATTGTATCATATATTTATTCTCATCAAAATTATTTTGAGTCTACAACTCGTATATTATCCTTCCAGCAATTTTGACCAAGTCTTAAGCAAGTTTTGATTTGTTCTTACACAATTACCAAATCTATACCAAACGACAGTGGTCTATGTGGAAACACGTTGTACAAATATGTCTATAATGTAGTTACAATACGTATTAAGTGACTTCATTTGTTAACAGTCACGTATTTCGATTTAAGGGTATTTTTATTTAAGGGTGGATATTCCAAAAATTTTGACCACCCTTAAATAGAGCGGCTACTGTATAATAAAACACCGAACTAATATGCACGTATTTCTTTTTATCTTTTAAACGGCAAAGTCTAGAATACTTTATGTATTTTGAAACTTAATGATATGATTGTGTATAATATATGTTCGTAATGTAAATGAAAAAAAAAAAATGGATGTAAAAAATATATATTAGATTAGCAGTGAGAGGGAGAGTATACAGGACCCAGAGAATTCTGTTGTAGAACAGTAACTGATTGTAGTTGACATTAACAAATATAAGTCTTAATACAAGATCATAATTAAAATAAAATGAAATATAAGTTTATTTAAATAAGATCATACAATCAATTCCAATTAAACATATTCTTGTAGAATATGTATTGTATTCATGAGAGTTCTTTGATAAGAAGAAGTATCAACTAAAATAACCAAATCCAATTCAATGTCAGGAATATTGCTAATCTTTCACATAATTGAAATAACGCGTAAAATAACGTTATTCAAATCAATGAGAAATTCCCAGAATAAAAGATAATCTATGACAGACATACAAAAGAACAAATGAAAAGTTTTCATAATCATAATTATAGATAACACTTGCTAAAGTACCTGAATATTAGAAGAACGATCACAATAGAAGATATCAAGCCACTCACTCAATAAGATATAAATACCTGCCTTCAATTAGAATAATTTTTACTTTAACTTAAACTGAAATAAAGATCAGTCTCAAAAAGTATCCAAACTGTTTCTTGATCTTTGTTTCCACCTTCTTTTTTATTACATTAACCATTATACAACAAATTCATCCCACTGCTGTCATCACTTTTTGTTAATTTTAAAATGATAGGATTAACCATGTCCTGTAAAGAAGTTGGTGGGTTTGAATCATATCTACAACTAGCATGATTTGCTTTATGGTCCTTCCTGAGCTCAACAATGCTCTCCACAGATTCCTCAAGCAGGCACTATTAATAAGAACAACTAAATATTTTGTTTTGTTTATTCAAGGATTCTTATTACCTTTGTCATCCAACAAAACTTGACCAAATCGGGCACGTATTCATCTTTTTCATCGTATTCAGGCTTTATTATTAACTCCGCCTCTCTCCAAATGTCAAAAATGCCTTCCTGTTGGAAGCAAACACTCCAAAGGTGTAATTTGCTTCTTATTTGTATATAAAAGCAATTAGAATTCGATGAATATTTAGTAAAATATAATGTTACCTGCTGCGTGTAAAAAAAAACTTTAACTTTACAAAACTTTTCGATGTTTGCAAAGTGGAATTCATCTGCAATGCATTTTAACATTGCAAGCAATCCAAACATGCCCTTATGATGGTCAAAATTCAATTTGACGCTATCTGTATTACGAAAATGCCCTGAGGTTTCCAACAGTAGCAACTCCAATTGCTTGATTCCAAAAAGCTTAATTAATCCGTCTGTTTTATAACAGCTCTTTTCATGGGAATGGATGCCATTTGCTTTTAGTTGCTGCGTCATACTTTGGAGAAGCGGCTGGCCAGATTCAAATTCAGAATTACAATTGCTTATTGTGATACTCTTGGCAATAATGCCAAGGTAAGGCCAAATAAACAATTGGCTGAATCCATCCTCATATTTATACTTATCTATATGCGAGCTGTACATTTTGTAACTGTGATAAAGTATTGTAAGATCGTGCCTGATAATTCACAACAAATATACAACTTACGCCGCACGTAGAATTTCTTCTAAAAACTCCAGATTTTTCGCCTCTTCTTCCTTTCCGTTTAATGATACTATATGCATCGTAACTTCTCTGACTTTATTCTTGAACTGGCTTAAGTCATCCTACATTAAGTAAAAATATTGAGTTATAAAACATTCTAATTTTTAACATTTATAGTCCAATTGCTTACACAATCAACAACTACATCAATGAACTTAAAAAACGCCTTTGGAATTGTATGCAGTGCATGACTGTGGTTTTCCATGTGTCTCGTATACAGATCTTTATCTAAATAAGGTTTTGATGAAACCCCCTTGCCAGATCGGATTATGTTATTTGCCTCAGGGCTAATAAAGGAAGAAAAATAACTTCATTGATTAGATAAAAGTTTAATTCCATGCCTATAAAGAGGTTTGGGGACTCTAAAATTGTAGTGCCTAAGATCTGAAATTCGTACTAATTTTAATGGGTGCTGCATAAACAGTGTCTGTGAGCCAATGATTAGACAAAGCATAAGTAAAAATTTACAAAAACGAAGGTAAATTTTTCTTGCTTGTACAATGCCGGTGAGTCAACATGTAAGAATTTCCATTTAAGGCAAATACAAAATTGTTCCCAAACCTCTCTGATTGATTACCTGAATGGATGAAATGTGGCCTTATGATTAATCAAAAACTTTAACCAATCTAACCAAACACTTTGCTTCAAAGCGAAAAATAAAATAAAATTTCTATCAGATCATGTATAATCTTTTTATTTCAGTAATTTACTTGTATAGTCTTAATTCGATCTACAACATCGTTTTCTATCTTTTCATTCTCTTCATCCATATCTCTTATTTCTTGTACATAGCCATGTTTTTTCTTGGAAGTGCTGCTTTCATCAATGGAATCCTTCATTTATAGATGCACAAGAAAAGATCATTAAATTTACACAATATTATGTTATAGATAGACGTCTTACCATATTTTTAATTTCAACTTCGTTCATTGTTATATTTTGATTGAATAGTTTTCTTTTCTTTATTGCGTTCATAGCCAAATTTGCCTTCAACTCAGCTTTTGTTGGCTAAATTTCAAAAGAGTAAGTTTTCTATTATCTTTTCAGTTCATGTTCGCTCGTTTACCATTTTGTCTTTTATTAAAGCGCGAGCATAGTCTTTTATGGTATTTGGGATTCCCTCCAATTGGGCGATCCAATTCAAATCATGATAGAAATCTTTTACAATATTTTGGAATTGTTTAGATTTGTCTATATTTAGGTGTGTTTCCTGATAGTATTTTTCAAATTTCCATTCGTCAGCGCTGTAAAAGAGGAATAGTTTTTTGAAAAAATTTTCTAAAATAGTGGATGTTTGCTACGTCACCAACTTTCTTTTTTAACGGAATCCCTTATAAGGACACAGTAAATACAGTCGTTTTGGCAATGGAACGACTGTAATACCAATATTGACAAAACGAAGACAGAAAATGTGATACATACTCTCTGAGCCACGCTTTATTTTCCATATATTATAATAATAAAATTTTTCCCTTTCTTATATCTTCAAAGCTAAGCATATATAATGATCAATTTTTTTGGGAGGTATGTAATATATAAATCTAAACTAAATTATAGCCAACTATGTTAAAAACAATAATTTCAGGAACCAAAGAACCGGCGATATCAAGGGTGGGCATCTATCACATTACTCGACTTCGTTTCGCCAACATTTTGATTGTTTGTCGTTTCTAAATCAATTTCAATTGGCTCCACTCTATCTCCTAATGTGATAGTGTTTTCTGGTAAAAAAAAAAAATTAATGTTGCAATAGCAGTACTGGACGATTGTTGTGTTGCACGTTTGTAATAAAAATTTTCAAAAGTCTTTGAATTTAGACTTCAGTTCACATGTTCCTTGGCTGTTCGAATAGAATGACCTTTTTCAATTGCCTTGGTACTTGAGGCTGAGCGAATTGGGTGAGCTTTGCATTGTGTTGTGTCGATACCAGATGTTTGCATAATGTCCTTTACCCATTTGGAAGTTGTTGAGGGCTTGATTGAAGAATCCTTGTCAGTATGGTCAATATAAGTTAATAGTAATGTATGACCTTCTGGTAAAGTTGTTCTAATATGTGTGATCCTGTCTATAAAAATTTTCAAGGTTGTGGTTGGATATAACTGCTTATCACCAATAATACCTAGTCTTGTGGTTTTTACTTGAGCTTTTTTTGGTTCCCGAAAGTGTATGGTGACCCAGTAAGTTCATTGTTGTTGTTTATACTGTCAAACGCAAATTTCACGTCCCTACCTTGGATCCGTCCAATATCTGATCTTGGTCGTGCTATGATTGCTAAACAAAGTAACGCTAATACTTTTTGTTGAAGTGTATAAATAGATATGGTGTGAGAATCAGTCCAATTTGTCTTAACATATGAAGTAATTTGGTCAGTATTCCAAGTTGAAAGTTGTGCATTTGATGGAATCTTTTATTTCTGATCGATGTTTTGCTGCAAAAAAATCTTGAATAGCTGGTTGATTTGCAATTTGTCGTATTTGCCTTGTTAAATATTTATTATTCGTATGAAATTACTCAAATCTTACATAAAAAATAACAAGTACTGAATACATAATATTGCTTATTACATATTCTCTAAGATTCACTTCCAATGTTAACCATATATTGTTGTAGAACAGTAACTGATTGTAGTTGACATTAACAAATATAAGTCTTAATACAAGATCATAATTAAAATAAAATGAAATATAAGTTTATTTAAATAAGATCATACAATCAATTCCAATTAAACATGTTCTTTTAGAATATGTACTGTATTCATGAGAGTTCTTTGATAAGAAGAAGTATCAACTAAAAAAACCTGATGTATCCATCATTCATAACTCGATATGAAGATAGTATGAATAAGCTACATGTAAAATATATCCAATAAATAGGCTACAGGTTAATTCGGATAATCTTCAATAAGGATAAGATGCTGCGTAATTACACGGTTAAATTGTATTAAATCCAGGAACTAAATCACGGTCAGCCGCAGTCAATCAAATACGAGTATTCTATGACAAATATAACAATAGAAGGACACGTTGTGATATTTGAGGTTTTATAATATAAAAAGTACTAAGTCAATCAACAAATGTAAAAATAAGTGAGACTCAAAGTATATTGTCCTTTATTCAAGTTAAAAATATGAGGGTATTTATACTTTTTCTAATTACGGCTAAATATTAATATTTACAGTATATGACTATTGATTATTAATCGATATTAGACGATAAGTTATTTATATGATTGGCATAGTTTAACATCTTCTTATCAAGAAGTAGTTATTATTTCTGATCCAGGAACTTATTAGAATATTCTGGAGTGGATCGGGATTTTATTTGAAGTGGCATAATAACGTGCCACCAAGCTTAAACCTGAAAAATTTTAATTTTGTTTCAAATTTTTTTTTTTTGACATCGTGGACATGATGAGGTGTATTTTTTTTTTTTTCTTTTTTTTTTAGACATCGTGGACATGATGAGGTGTAATTTTTTTTTTAGACATCTCATGGCATTTAGTGTAGACATTGCTCATTTCCTGAAATTAGAGGGACTTAATGGCGGTTTTTTCTTAAAAAAAATATTTTTAATGATATTTATTGTTGACTATACCAAATCTGAAGGCACTCTGACTTTTCTGTGAGACAAATACTTTTTCTCGACAAACTTTTTCACCTCTTGAACAACTTCTCTTCCATCAGTACATCGACTATAAGCTTCAATAAAGCCCATTGATCTCCTAAAATACCTACGTATATGTGCTAAATCGCCGGCTTTATCCAAAAATAAATTGATATTTTTCTCAAGAGACTTAAAGGAGTAATCGCATTTCAAGCGAGCTTCTCTTTTTGCTGCACCCCAGTACATTTCGATCCAATTGCATTCGCAATGGTATTTAGGATACAGCTCAAAAACGTGGCCAGAGTTTATGATCACCTCCTCCAAAGCAGACTTTTGATTTTTAAAATCAGGGCAATTCTCTAAAAAATGGAGGGCGCAGCAAATCGGGTTAACTCTATCTGGAGCCCCACAATGTAACTTCCATTTCTTGCCTTCCAGATCATGTCCAATCCATAGACTTCTTTCCTCCAAAATTTTTCTTATTCCCTTGAAATAACGTACTTTTTTTGTTTTCAAGTTTCCCTTCTTATCCCTTTTCTTGATCTCCTTTTCATAGTAGAAGGACTGGACTTCCTCCATATCTGTGGATCTTGAGATATATACAGTATCTCGGAACTGGAATTTCTCACTCAATGGCCAAGGCTTTTCATTGAGAGTCATTCGGCTGGCGACCAAAGCATCATCAGCAAAAGCACCATGATTGGAGCTGTTATCAAAAAGAAAAACAGCTACACAATTGGGGTGAAGTGCTTCGAAAAGGCCGATTGCATCTTCTTTTAACTGCTCAACCATGTGTTTCGAAGTCCACCATCCATCTCTTGCAGTACCTGCCTTGAACAGCTTTCTTGAAGACCACTTTTGAATCTTCATTGTTCCATGGCAAGGGCATTGAAACTCACTCACCATGATAGATAGTCCAGGACCCTTTTTTCTGATGTAATTTTCTCCATCAGCTAACCACATATCGTTCTTACCATCATTTGCATAGAAAGTACTTTCATCGTGCGTAACGAACACGCACTTTCTCTCGCCTTCTGGTAATGCATTTGGCTCCAATACATCTTCCTCAGTTTCTCCAGAGTAAAAATCCATTTTTTCCATATATTTGAGCATCCTCTTCGACCAAACATTTCTATACTCGACCACATCTTCTCGCTCGTGACCATCAAAGTAAATGGTTTTTTTGTTCTTTCTATAGGCATAACCCCATTCATGGAGATAGTTACTGAGCGTGCTTTCAGAAACAGGTTGCATTATTACGCCCAATTTGGATGGGACAACTACTTCATCAATGAATTTTTTAATAGTAACCAAGGAACGTTCAGCAGACTTCATTCTACGTATTTCTTCGAGAACCATTTCCTTGATATCGGCATCATTAAGAAAAGACTTTCTTTTTGAATGAACACCTTGTCGATGTCTCGATAACACCCCTTGACTCAAATATTCTTTAGCCCATTTTACGATAGTCATGGCACGATACGCAACGCTGTTATCTGCCCAATGAATCCTAGCTGCCTCACGAGAAGCCAAAGTAATAGGAATACCCTCAATTCTCTTAATAAAATAAGTATAAATCGAAGAGTATTGCAAAAAACTGTATCTCTCGACCGTGTTTTTATCCTTCGAGTTCATCACAGGCTTCACATACATTTGAAGTTTTGGAAGCATTTCTTGGATTCTCAAAAGTTGTATTTCATTCTTTGACAATATGGGAGAACTGGCTTCTACAACAGGGGCAATAGACACAAATCCAAAACTCTCCAGTTTGCCCTTATCATTAACAGATTTAGCTTCTTTTTCTCGTCTCCAGCGCGTTGACCTAGAGGTTTTCGAGTAAGACAAGGGTCTGTTTCGCTTTACATTTTTATCAAGCAAAACATTGTTGATTGACATGCTGATTGTAGGATCAGCATTACGCATTTCAGTTATGTTGCTTAATTCTATAAGCTCAGAATCGCTCATGTCCCAGTCTTGATCTCTTAAATGAGGGACAAATTGGCTCGTCTCATTTCTATGTTTTTTAAGATAAGCTCGTTTTCTAGCGTTAAGTGGAGGCATAGTTTTAGAGTATGAATAAGGGAGAAGAGGCATCTGTGTTATAGTACGGGCTCTTTTATATTGATTACGTAATATGTGACTGTTATTTTTCACTGTCCTGTACCATACGGTATTAAAAAAATTTGTTTCAAAATATGTCTTCCCTTAAGGACTGCCAGCTAAAATTTTGAAATACCGCATGTTTTCAAATGATATAAGAAGAAAATATTATTAATAAAAAAAACAATCTAATCCATAAGAAATGTTCAGAAAGGTTTATATAATAATTGTTATGGCTTTGTTTTATTGTTGGATTATTTGTGGAAAAGTTTATAGCATTTGAAAATTGTCAAAAATTTTTCAGGTTTAAGCTTGGTGGCACGTTACAATGTCCGATATTTCTAATTTGGAGGATCATTGTTCGTAGTAACTTACATTCATGGTTCTTTCCAATTTAGAAACATTCCCACCTGCTAAGCCACCCAGCAGGCTTCCCAACAATGCTATTACTCCAGTTAAAAAGGATTGGAGTGCGATCGTCAAAGGATCGATTAAGACATCTAGTTATGATCGATCTTCATCTACCACTATTACCTCTACTTCCAACATCGACGCGGTAGATGCTGTAACCTCTCACTATCGCCTTTCCTCGATGAGACCTTTTTTGAAAGGAGCCTCAGAAGGTTCTGTTCTCTTGGAAATCACAAACGTTAAAGACAAGAAACTTTTTTTAACAGAACTAAAGGAACTGTGTGATGATAACACCCATCTGTGGAGTATTGAGGATGTGATCCGTCAGGATTTCGGTCGTTTATTTGCTGGAATTACTTTCTCTCCGGAATATGCAGAGTTGGCGTGCAATACTGGTTTGAAGTTGCCCTCGTTTGACTCTCCTTTTCAAGGCTATCGCTCTCTTCCTCCTGATTCTGAAGTGCTGACTATCACTTTCATTGGGCTTCCCCGTCAATATGGGCGTAAAGATGGAGGATTGACCCAACTTCGAAATGATATGATATTTAATCTTTCCGCATTTGGAACCGTGTGTGATAGTGGAATTGTCGTATTTACCTTAATAATTTTCTTAATGTCGTGTGAGATCACTCAAAAGATTCTTCAACTAATAATTTGACTGTATATCATATATAGCCCAAAGTGCTATATACGATAAACAGCCCACATGATTTATCCAAGAATAAAAAGGAACAAGAGAGGACGAGACTCGATAAAGAGATTGTTTTATTTAATAAGAAAATTGTACTCTATTTATACTTTTCATACACGGATAATATTTCATGTCATGGATTAATAATTAATGAGTATGATATAGCTGATGACAAATAGATAAGGGTTACGTGTTCTTCTATTGTTATATTTGTCATTGAATACTCGTATATGATTGACTGCGGCTGACTGTGATTTAGTTCCTGGATTTAATATAGTTTAACCGTGCAATTACGCAGCATCTTATCCTTAATGAAGATTATCCGAATTAACCTGTAGCTTGTCTATTGGATACATTTACATGTAGCTTATTAATACTGTTTTCATATCGAGTTATGAATGATGGATACATCATTGCCCCCTTCCAGGTTGGAACAACCGATGAACATCATGAATAACGAAGAGTACATGGATTGTATCTAATATGATTGCTTAGGCTGTTCATATTAAAGACGTAAGTGTAGAGAAAAGAGAGAGCATGCTCTTCTGGTATATAATCGATAAAAACCCATAAAAACCTGTTTAGGAAAAAAAGTAATGGGAAAAGACCATATTCAGCTCGTTACTTTGTCTTGCTTCTTTTGTTAAGATTATTAGTCTTGGTTGGCAAATTAGTATGAGATGAGCGTTTACGTTTGCCAATGTTATTATTGACGTTACGTCTTGCCCAGTACTGTTCTATCATACTCATGTCATCAAAACTTGAGGCAGGTTCCCAGGTATCATATTCTGGAGGATAACCTTTCCATCTTACTAGGTATTTATAATTGCTAGTGTTATTTCCTTTATGTTGGATAATTGCCTGCACATCGTACTGTTGTTGGTCAGCGCGATTATTAACAACGTTGTCTGTAGAGATAAGTTTGATGTGCGAAGTAGGTACGTCGCGCGATAATAATGCACCTGTTTTATCCGTCAAAATGTAGCTACCATTTTTTGTGACTCCATGTACGACAAAGGGCCCCTCGTACCTTGGGTCAGTTTTACTATTTCTATTCACATTTTTTATCATAACTTCGCTATTAGTAGGAAATTGTTGATGTACAATGCGGTGTTTCTTTGTAAAATACTCGTTGTCAATTCTTTGAGTAGTCATAATACGGTTACGTATAGCAGGGATTACTATGTTGTTCATATTGTCTAGTTTATTTTCTAGTGCTTTAGCATATTGCTGACTAGAGTTAGGTATTGAGGATTGTGTATTAGAATAATCCTGGAATTCATTTGGTTGCCTATTATACATAAGCACGAATGGTCTGGAATGATGTAATCTAGAATATTTACAATTCATAGCATATTGAATACTAGGAAGGAAAAGATTCCACTCGTCCTTCTTGCCTTGTAATCTTTTAACAAGAGCTCGTTTGGCTATTCCAACAAACGATTCGTTAGTCGAATTACCCAATGGGTTATAAGGCAGTGAAAGTCTATGGTCAATACCACAGGTTTCCATTAATGAATTAAATATTTCATTAGTGAATTCTGTACCGTTATCTGAACTAAGTTTTTTGGGCCAACCAAAAGTGCAAAAGATATCTCTAAGTTCATTAGCTATAGATACTGCAGTTTTATCCATTAATGGTCTTAGAATTGTAAATCTTGTAAAAAGATCAACTAGAACTAAAATGAAATTGTGTCCTTCTGTTGATGTAACGTTCAGGGTACCAAGGTCAATACAGACGTGATCAAAAGGACCCTCTGGTAGAATACTACGGGGAGGGTGATATCCGTGTTTGCCAATATTAAATTGTTGACATTCAGGACAATTGGATACGAGCTGTAATGCATCTTTTTTAATATTAATCCAGTGCAAATTATCATTGTGGATTGTCTTTACAATAGCATCAGCCCCAAAGTGTCCAAGTAGATGTGCCTTTAATAATAGGTTATGACGTTCTTCTTCTGGTGGTGTCATGTAGTCTACTAGTTGTACAGCTCTTTGTTTTATATTTGTACTGTTTTCTGTAGTACGTTTGTTCTGTGACTTTGTAATTTTATTTTTTATGGAAAGTTGCTGAGGATTACTATCTCCCCCCAGTCTTTTTTCCGTATAGTCTGAAAAAAGACGAGAAAGTGAATCCGGCAACACATTTTCAATTCCTGGACGATGGATTACTCTGAATGTATAGTTGAAAATAGTTTCGAACCAATTCAGCATCATGGGATTAGGAATGTTTTGTGTGCCAAGATAAACCAAACTTTTATGATCAGTATACAGCGTGAAATGAAATCCATACAACTACTTGTGAAATCTTTCAAAAAGATAACAGATGGCTAACAGCTCTCGTTTAGTTGTCGAGTAGTTCATTTCTGACTTCGACAGTGCTCTTGCTGCGAATCCAATATAGCGAGTTTTATCGTCGATAATTTGATAAAGTACACCGCCAATTCCTGTGTTGCTAGCATCTGTAGCTAGCTGTAATTCATGACGCATGTCAGGTATAGACAAAACAGGAGCATTAGATAAGGCTGTCTGTATATTTCGAAAAGCCTGTAGATATTTGTCAGTCCAAATGTGTTCCAATGAACCTTCATTACGTAGTTTATCTAACGGTGCGGTCATGGTAGAGAAATTTGGGAGATGACTTCGAAAATAATTAGCGAGACCTAGAAAGCGTTGTATATCTTTTCCAGTCTTTGGTATTGGCCACGCTAAAGCGTTTGCAACCTTTCTGCTATCCAGTGAGAGACTATTGTGGCTAATAGTGAAGCCCAGGATGTTTACAGAAGTTTGCATAAAATGACATTTATCAACGTTAAGAATGAATTTAGCTGATGTAAGTCGTTCGATGACAGTAGTTATGCATTTGATATGTTCCTCAATATCGGGTCCAGTACCGATAGTTAAATCATCAATGAAACATGTTACGTATGGCAAGTCATGTAAGAGAGTAGTTAGCACACGTTGGAAGTGATTTGGTATGGGGGTCAAACCGAATGGTGCTCTACAGAATTGATATTGTTGACCGTTAAATGTGAAAGCTGTGAGTGCTCTATGCTCTTCAGCTAGAGGTAGACGATGAAAAGCTTGTTTGAGGTCAAGTACTGTGAATAGCGTAGCAGCACTCATTTTTTGATGCAACTCAGCTATCAATGGTAATTGAAAGCGGTCGGTACGATCTTTAATGAGTATTGCATTGATATGTCTGGGGTCTATACATACCCGTATATCGTCACTATAATTACCATTAGCGTCCTTCTTACGTACAGTCAACAAAGGAGAGTTAAATGCAGTATTAGGAGGGGCTATTTCAATCACGCCATCTGCTAACCATTTATCAACCTGTTCTTGTACTTTAGGCTGGATTGACAGTGCAATAGGATACTGTCGTCTATAAGTCGTTTTACCTGGCTCAGTTTCCAAGCGAACTATCGCTTCAGGTAGAGGACATGCAGATGTGCTAGGGATCTTAGCATTAGCGCTCAAATATGGCTGTAATGCGTCCATAAGTTGTTCACGCTGTTGGTGAGTGCCAGCGGGTGACTTGTTAGGTTTGATAGGTGAAGGGTCTATTGGATCAGGTATTGTAGAGATATTAGGACTATCCCACGTAACAGCTAAACCTGTCAAGTTAATGTTTAACTTAGGCATAAGATCTGTACCAATACAAATAGGTATATCTTTATCAAACTTAAAAATTTCAAATTTATGCAAGACATTGATTCCGTTATAAAATACTTTTATTTGATCTGTAATAGCAGTTCTAGGTACCAAGGTATTCAAACTAGCTAATTGTAATTTTCCTGAAACAGGAAAAGTTCTAACGTTTATAATTTTTGCTAGGTCAGGAGAGATCGTAGAAGTATTACACCCAGTATCAACCAAAGCCCAAGTACGGACATTTTCTATAGTGATGGGTACAAAAAAGGAATCAGTACGTTTGTTATTAAAACTGTGAAGTTTTGTATTAAACGGTTGCAACTTACATAGTGATGAGTAGTAGTGGATGTCCTTGACGGCTTCATCGTCAAGATCCTGTTCTTCATCGTGGTCTTGTTGGTTGGCAGGGTTGTACTTAGAAGCTTTTGTACCCATTGGTACATCTTCACTGCCAGTCAACTGAAGTGAGCGGAATGCTCGGGTTATGGTAGGTGCAGTAGAGGAGGAGGAGGCAGAACCAGCGGAAAGAGGTTGATTCCTTTTAGGGCAAACATTTAAATGCTCCCTAGTAAAAGGAGCGTTGCACTTAAAGCAACGCTTACTAAACGTCTCTTTGTTCATGCTGCCAGTTATACCCAGTTCCTGAGCCTTCTTACAACGATCAGTTGTGTGGTTGCACTTTCCATGGATAACACAAGTCCTTCCATCCGTACGGTGGTTTCTTTTATGAATACCACTGGGAGGGTTCAACCCGTTGACTTGAGAGGGTTGGTTATTGAACTTTCTGGTTGACGTATTGGGCAAGGTCTGTTGTTTCGTATGAAACTTTCTTGCGATACTTGAAAGGAGGTTGATATCATTTTTTGCCTCCTGGTCCAGACTGACGATGGCCATATTGACATGATTTTGGAGGCTGCCAGGAAGGGAGTTCACGAACAAGATAGCCAAAAAATCATCAGCTACGGGTGTGGCTTCACGCTTGAGCTTCAAGAAGCGGTCGGTGTATTTTTCCACAGATTCATCAGGTTGCATGCTGATGGTTAACAGCTCTCTTGAGGCGTGAGCTTGAGCCTCAGTGGATTCGATGCCGTATTTCAAGGTTAATTGCTCCTTGAATGTGGCCCAAGATAAGTTCTTCTTTACCCGTAATTCATCATACCATGAACGCTGGGGATGGGTAAGTGAGAAAGGGATGAGGCGCTGCCAATGCACCTGTACATCCAAACGATACGCAAAGAGGATGTCCTCAAAACGTCGGCTACACTCAGCAATGTCTTTATAGACAGGCAAGGCCGAGTTCTCCACATTACCAGTATATTGAAACAAAGGTAAGTTTTGAGGGACTACCGTGGGTTGACTGTTAGAACCGTTAATGGCAGAGCCATTGGTCTGTATAGCCAAGTTATTAGCCAGTTTTGCTTGCAGGTCCAACAAGGAGGCCAAGATGGTGGACTTGGTGGTGTATTCACGAGAAAGGTTAGCCAGTTGCTTTCCCGTAAGCTCTTGACTAGTAATAGCCGCAGCAACTTGCTCAACCTGTTTCGTCAAAGTCTGAATGGTAGCCGTTAAATTACGACCACCTAAGACCTGAGAAGGTGGTGCTGCGCCACTGATCTTGACACCAGCAAGTGGGGAAATGGGTGCCCCGGCTTCTACTTTGTCGTATTTACCCCATTAAATACTTATTATTCGTATGAGATTACTCAAATCTTATATAAAAAATAACAAGTACTGAATACATAATATTATATATTACATATTCTCTAAGACTCATTTACAATATTAACCATATACAATATTTATATTATTCAAGTTCAATACTAAAATTGACCTTGAGCACACTTCGGTCCCTGAATAATTTTATTTCCTATATAAAGGCGTAGTTTGATTAAATGGGTTCTCTCTCTCGTCTTGAAATCTAATAAAGAGGTTACATAGAGACTCATTCACTAGTTTTCAAGTACTATCTCCTTTTAATTCTCAAATTTTTATCTGCAAATATCTCATACTTCTTCCATCTCTATGTCTTCTGTATTAGAAATGGGCGAACCATGACTAGAGAGTTCCACCCCATTAACCATGGTAGATTTTTCAAGTCGAGGACCAATGAAAGCTGGATCACTTTCAGAAAAAAGAATTTCTTCGTTGGAAGCCAAAAGGTTAGAGTTGATAGACATGTTTGAGAATAGTGTAGTAGTAATAGAGTAAAGAGAATTCGTCAAAAAAAATGATTTATCCAAGAATAAAAAGGAACAAGAGAGGACGAGACTCGATAAAGAGATTGTTTTATTTAATAAGAAAATTGTACTCTATTTATACTTTTCATACACGGATAATATTTCATGTCATGGATTAATAATTAATGAGTATGATATAGCTGATGACAAATAGATAAGGGTTACGTGTTCTTCTATTGTTATATTTGTCATTGAATACTCGTATATGATTGACTGCGGCTGACTGTGATTTAGTTCCTGGATTTAATATAGTTTAACCGTGCAATTACGCAGCATCTTATCCTTAATGAAGATTATCCGAATTAACCTGTAGCTTGTCTATTGGATACATTTACATGTAGCTTATTAATACTGTTTTCATATCGAGTTATGAATGATGGATACATCACCACACAATTTATACCGTACTACCTCGGACCCTAAATCACATTATTATATTCTAAGACGTAGTTTGTATTGAATGGGCTCTCTCTCTCGTCCTTACTCAATAAAGAGGTTCAAGAGACTCATCGATTTTTCGACTTATTTTATTACTTTTATTAATCGAGAGAAATAACACGCCTATTCCACATTTTTTTCGATGAATTCTGACGTCGAACCCAATCCACAACCACCGCCAGCAAGCTCATCTCCAGATGAAGTTGCCACCTCGTTGAACAAGATATCTATCTCATCCAGCGATAATATGATCCATCCAACAAACGAAGAAGACACCCCCATGACCGAAGCGTCTTCATCCAACAACAACACCGAAACCCTCTCACCTGAGGATTTTATTAACAAACTTCGTAGTCAAAAAGCTGCCATGTTGAAGATTATTGACAGCATCAATGACCAAAATATTCAATTCGTAATGCAAAACAATTTCGACGGATTGGAGTCCAATGATAAAAAATTGGCCTTCGCTACAAAGTCCTTAGAACGTTTTGATAAGTTAATAGCTGATCAAGTGAATATTATTTCCCTTAATAGTGCGATGAAAGAGACTCCTGTCTCACGTCACATTAATAATAAGTATATTCCCAGCAAAGAACTTCCCAAGTTTAATGTCAACCCAACTGCAAGTGCGATGTATCAACTCACTCAGCATTCGGGTAACAAAAATAATAACAATGCCACTAATGAGCCATCTTTAGAAATGTTCTTGAGAGAGTTCGAAAGAGCTTTCAGGGATCATAATGTCTCAATTCAAGATCATTGGTTATCAAACTTGGAAATCTGCTTTGAATCTTGTGACAATAATCTCCACTTCGATTGGTTTTGCCGCTATGTCAAAAAGCCTGTTGTTGAATTAAAAAGAAAAGTTACCTGGGATGATGCTAAGGCCCTTTTACAAGAAAAGTTTGACCTTGCCTCTCAAACCACACCTCAAGCATGGATGAAGCTACTCCTTAACTTCAAGCAAAGGCCTGATCAATCCTTCGCTGATGCTTTACATCACTTTCGTCTTTTTTCAATTGATGCTAAGGTTTCATCCACTGAAGGCAATCTCCTCAATTCTCTTTTTGTATCAAGACTCTACACAACAAAGTTTCAAGATACTGTTATGGCTATAATTACTAACCATACAAAAAATTTACCTTCGACTGAGCCCGCACATCCAGGTCTTAGTATTCATGCTCCTTGTAATGCTCCCTCGCCATTAAATATGTCTTGGGACAACTTTGAAGCTATTTTAATGAAAAATATGGCCAATCTAGAAAGCTCTCTTCTGTATATCCAAAAGGAGATGCAGAGGGAACAAGTAAAGAAGCCAACTAATGATAATAGTGAAAATTATAAAAAAAGAAAATTAGCAGCTTTCTCACCACCCATCAATGAAAGAATTACTACTGTCAAGACTCTTCCTATCAGCAGTAACAACAACCACAGCAATAACAACAACAGAAAGCACACTGACTTTTATGAAAAAATTGCAGATCTCAAGCGTCGTGGTATCTGTACTTTTTGTGAATCTGCCAAATACACCACTGCTCATGCTGAAAATTGTGCTCAACGCAAACGCTATGATCAACGTAAATTGAACAATCAGCACAACAATAAACTTGTAAGTAATAACTCTTTAAATAATACGGACAAAGCTATTGCTAGTCTTGAGTTAACTCTCGAGCCTAACACTGCCTGTCAAAACCTTAATAAGAGCGAGACTAATAATCTTCACTCTTCTACTATTTCTAGTCAAAATAATAATATCAGCTCTGATTCTCCCTCTTGCGACTCTTCTTCTGAAGACGAATACGATAGAATTTATAAAGAGTTTGACAGATCTTTGATCTCGCCCTATTTATTTGACCATTTTGACTTTGTGACCATTAATGACGTTAATATTTTTGCTCTGCGTAATAATCATGTTGGAGACATTGACAATCCATTTAATTCTGACAGTGTGTCTTTTTCACCTGTTACCCCAATAACTCTTAACGGTGTTAACGCTTACGGTATCATTGATACAGGTGCTAACGTGTCTGTTATGAACAAAAAATTCGCTAATGATAATAATATTGACTTCAACCCTGTTCCCGGTAATCTCATCCTTGCTAATGGTTCGACGATTCCGCGAATGCAAACAACTCATTTCGTCAATATCGAGTACGATAATGTTGATCAAGTAATTCCGCATAAATTTGATGTCATTAATGATGATATTCTCTCTTATGAAAATAAGATTCTAATTGGTATAGATCTTCTACCAAAGCTCTCTATCCACTTAATGAATGTAGCCGTTAAACACAAGAGTACTGAAAAAGAAATTGATGATTCTATCATTGACAAAGCCTATGAGCCTAACATCTCTCGCGCTGGTACTGACAAAGAACAAAAAACGTTTGATCTGGCTATTAAATCTTATGTCGAAGCTAACAAAAAGCTAAATAAGAACACGTTATGTAACATAGAGGACGCAGTTTTGCATTTACCTACTCCTGAAAACTATGTTGCTAATGTAAAACAATATCCCATTCCTTATTCGGTTCAACCTAAAGTAATGGAAATAATTAATAGTTGGCTCGATGACGGTATCATTGTCCCCGCAAAACCTTCTGCATGGAATTTACCAATGACCGTAACGTTTAAGAAAAATCTTGATGGCACTAAGACAGATAAAATCAGATTAGTTTTAGATCCTCGTATGTTAAATAAGGTTTTACCTGTGGATAACCATCAACTTCCACTAATTAATGACATTTTTAACTCAATGACTGATGCAGTTGTCTTTTCTACACTGGACCTTAAATCAGCGTTCAATCAGTTCCCTGTTTTTGGCCCTGATCAACACAAGACTACATTTACTGCTCCTAATAATTTACAATACATGTACCGAGGTGCTCCTTTTGGCATTTCTACAATCAGTCAATTATTTTCTCGTATAATGTTAAATTTGTTTAAGGACTTGCCTTATGTGAAGTGCTTTGTGGACGATATCTGTGTTTTCAGCTCTTCCATACATGCGCATTTCCTTCATGTAAAGAAAGTTTTACAAATCCTCACAAATGCAAATTTAAGAGTTAATTTTGAAAAAACTTACCTCGCAAAATCAGCAGTTTATCTTTTGGGTTATTGTATCTCCGCTGAAGGAAAGAAAATTGATACCCGTAAACTTTCGAACATTCATGAATGGCCGAGACCGACCACTCAGAAGCAAGTTCAAAGCTTCTTAGGATTTGTAAATTATTTTAGACAGCATACACCTAATGCTTCATTTTTAATGGCTCCTCTGGATGCTTTACGTTCTCATGATGAGAAAATTAATGGTCCCTTTATTTGGACTTCTACACACCAGATGCATTTTGACAGCATAAAACGTATCTTATCCTCCGAATTGATTTTATCACATCCGGATATGTCACATCCTTTTTGCATAGCCACTGATTCTTCAGATTTTGGCACTGGTTGTTGTTTATATCAAGAGTTTGAAGTGACTCAATCTAATGGCGAAACATCTAAAATCAAAAGATATATTGGTTTTATGTCTCGTTCTCTATCAAGAAGTGAAAAACGTTACAGTGTCACAATGCGTGAATTGCTTGGTGTAGTTTATGCCTTAACCCAATTTCACAAATTTATATGGGGCACACGATTTACGTTATACACTGACCATAAAGCTTTATGCTATATTCATTCCCAAAAGAATGCTAATAGTATGCTTATTAAATGGCTTGACGTTATTCTTGACTATAATTTCAATGTGGTTCATGTTCGAGGATTAGATAATATCCTTCCCGATAAACTCTCTAGGTTATACCCGCCAAAGGAGCCGGTTGAACATGAACAAGATCTTAATGAAGGAAAAAGAATTGCTTCCTTTCGTGGTAATTACGCTACTTCCAATAATATTAATAATAAGAAAAGACATAGAGCTCATGTCAAACATAACGTTTCTATTAACGTTGTTTTAGTGGACCACAAGCCCACGACTTCAGATGCACTACCGTACGTCTACCCAGCCACACATAGTGACGACACTGTTAATTACAACAGGAATTTAGACATTTCTAGTAATTTCCATTCTTTTAACAAAAAATCTAATGACTCTAATGAGTATAATGACTTTAATCGGCTTCACGACAAAAACATCTTTTATGTTCAGTCTGCTCATTCAGTTTTCAAGGACTATTTCGTGCCCCCAGATTCTGAACATCGTGAGTTAATGACAGATGCCCACAACAAAGTTGGTCATTACGGTGCAGAGCAAATGGTTAAACGTCTTCACAATGAGGGTATTCATTGGCCAAATTTAATATCTGACTGTGTGAAGTTTGTCAGACAATGTAATGAATGCATGAAACATAATATCGAGAAAAAGGGATATCACCCTCTGCGTAGTACAGTGGCCGTCAAAACTGGTCGCATGTTTTCATATTTTGCCTATACGCACTATCTTCTTCTTCATTTCTTAGTTTATAGCGCTGAAATATAGTTCATTCGAAAGAGCAAACTCTGGACAATTATATGGTAACACAGACATCACAGTAGAACCAGTATATTGGTAGTAATTGGCACTTAAAGTCCGACGGTACATGCGACCAGTTTTGACGGCGTTTGTAAGTCAACATTTTTACACACTTTATTTAAAAAATCAATATTTAATCCAACGACCTTTTGCTTTAATAACTGCAGCACGCCTTTTCGGCATACTTTCGATGTATTTCTGGCATTCTTCTTTAGAAATGGCATACCAGCTCTGACCTATACGCTCCCATAGCGCATGCATACTACTTGGTGGTGCCTCATAGCTATGAAATAGCTCTCTCTTTAAATGTGCCCACATATGCTCTATGGGATTTAGGTCTGGTGATTGAGGAGGCCATTCCAATGCTTCAAATGGCTGCTGGTCAATCCATTCTTTCACTACCTTCGATGTATGCTTCGGATCATTGTCCTGCTGAAACACCATTTTGGAGGAATCCAAGCCGTAACTTTCCATTGTCTTGAGTAAATCATCTTTTAAGACCTCAAGATAGCCTTCACTATTCATACAATGACCAACATCAACTATCCATCCAACACCTTCCCATGTAAGGCAGCTCCAGACCATGATATTACCGCCTCCATGCTTGACGGTTTGCTGTACATGTTGCGAGTTCAATTCCTCATGGGGTAGTTTCCATGCATAAGCCTTTCCGTCGGATGCAAAACGATTTACTTTAGTCTCATCTGAGAATATGACCCGTTTCCAGTCATCCACAGTCCAATGTTGGTGCGATTTGGCCCACTGAAGGCGTTTCACGATGTTTTGGCTGCGTAGCAAAGGTTTTTGAGACTTGACAAACGCTATAAAGCCAGCTTTTTTAAGAACGCGGCGTACTGTACTATCACTTACAGATATTCCAAATTCTTCTTTTAGAGCTTTTTGGATCTTTACAGCGTTATTTTTTCTTCCTAAGGTGACTAATCTCCGGATGTAGTTCACCATGGGTTGGCTAATTAGAGATGGGCGACCACCTTCATCAACATTTCTACTCATCTTAAGAGATGAGCGGTACTTCTGAACAGTGGTACGACTAACACCAATTTGTTTTGCTATTTCGCTGTTTGACTTCTTGGATCTCAGCAATAAGTAGATGTTGTTTGCTTTGTCATTTGAAAATGCACGCATGTCGGATCTGCAATGGTATAATGTCTTAATGGCGTGCTGCAATTTAACAAAAGAGCACTTACATGTAAATAATATTACGATGAAAGAAGAAAGAGAAGAAAAAATAAGAAAAAATTACAATTAAGCCACATTTTTGTGACTATATTATGTTACTTACAAACGCCATCAAAACTGGTCGCATGTACCGTCGGACTTTAAGTGCCAATTACTACCAATATACTGGTTCTACTGTGATGTCTGTGTTACCATATAATTGTCCAGAGTTTGCTCTTTCGAATGAACTATATTTCAGCGCTATAAACTAAGAAATGAAGAAGAAGATAGTGCGTATAGGCAAAATATGAAAACATGCGACCAGTTTTGACGGCCACTGTATATACAGTTATTATCCTGGTGACCATTACGCTATCGACTTAGGTGGTCCTATGCATACCACTTCAATATCTAATAATAATTATTTTATGGTTATCATTGACGTTTGTACACGGTTCTGTATACTTCGTGCCCTGGCCGACAAAAAAGCAGATACAATTTTACGTGCACTGATCGATGTCTTTTGCATAATGGGGTTTCCTACAAAACTTCAAAGTGATAATGGGACTGAATTTAAGAATTCTCTCTCTAAAGATTTAGCTAATGCTATGGGTTATGATCATCGATTTATCACTCCTTTGCATCCTTCTGCTAATGGTTTAAGTGAACGCTTTGTTCAAACTGTTAAAAAATTACTCGCTAAATCTACGAATGGTGTTGGCAATGACTGGGATGCATTCCTTCCTTCCATTCAACTTGCAATGAATAACCGTATATCTAAACGCTTAAATTCTACACCTTTTTCTCTCATGTTTGCACGCAAAATGATTGAACCTTATGGCTTTAGATCTGATAAAGACAAGCTTAAGGAAGTCAAGGGTAAACCACCTATGTCGCATGAAGAATTAATGAAACGTATCGACTATATGACTGATATTGTTTTTCCTGCTATTGCTGCTAAAACGAAAGCTCAAGTTGAACTTGAACAAGCTAAATTTAACGATTCGCACCGATTAGCTGATTATGCACCTGGCTCTCATGTCATGGTTCGTATTCCAACTAAATCCGGTCAACTCGCTCCAGCTTATGAAGGGCCATTTACAGTTGTGCGTAAGAATCAAGGTAATGCCTATATCTTACGTGATGAAACTGGTGTCCTGATGCCTCGTTCTTATACCACTACTGAACTGAAATTAATTTCCAATGAAGAGATTATTGAACTTGATGATGAAGGCAATGAAATTCAAAGCTATGAAGTTGAAGCAGTTCTTAATCACCGAGGTCCTCCAAAAAACCGTGAGTACCTTGTACGTTGGAAAAACTACAGCAGTGAATGGGATGAATGGCTGACAGCTGATAAATTTAATGATCCAGACATTCTACGTAAATATTGGAAAAATATGGGACAAAAGTATGTTCCTCCTAAAACCGCTAAAATCACAAATTCTCCTTCTTCTTCTAAGGTACTAAAGACCAACCCATCTGGTACGATTAGCACTATGATGAAGTCTGTATCCCTAGATGATGACAATTCTAATTTGGCTGATGTCGCTGCACATTCAACCAACCCAAATTTTAAACGTTCATATCCTCACTCGATATCGCGCCAGTCTAAAAAAGCTCGTCGTGATAAACAACACAGACATTCCACTCCAAATGTGCCAGTTGCTGCTACTCGTACCAGCAAGAGATTGCGAAATTCCTCTTCATAAAAAAAAAAAAAAAGTGTTTTTCAAAACAAGTCACTTTTTTACCGTAATCTCACACTGGTGGGGGGCTATGTCGTATTTACCTTAATAATTTTCTTAATGTCGTGTGAGATCACTCAAAAGATTCTTCAACTAATAATTTGACTGTATATCATATATAGCCCAAAGTGCTATATACGATAAACAGCCCACACAATTTATACCGTACTACCTCGGACCCTAAATCACATTATTATATTCTAAGACGTAGTTTGTATTGAATGGGCTCTCTCTCTCGTCCTTACTCAATAAAGAGGTTCAAGAGACTCATCGATTTTTCGACTTATTTTATTACTTTTATTAATCGAGAGAAATAACACGCCTATTCCACAGGAATTATTTCTGGTACCTCAGGAGTTTATTCTGGTAGGGGATATGCTGTCATTGAATGTCCCAATTCATCAAAGATGTCCTTAACTCACGCAGTCAACTGGAAGTTTTCTTCCATTACAGACCTGCAAAACAATCAGGAAGATCGCAATTGTGATTCACTTGTTTACGCTCATTGGAGATCCATGCCTCCTTATTGTAGATATTGTCATAGCTCTCATCACGCTATTGCCGACTGCCCCGTTAAATTAAGTCTTATCACTTGCTTTCATTGTAACGAAAAGGGCCACATGTCCAGAGGCTGCCCCCGAAAGAATGTTCCTGCTAATTCTAGTACCCCACACAAAAAATCTCGTAAGACCCCCCCTCAGTCCTCTCCATTCTTTCGCAAGCCTGTTGCCTCGACTGACTCTTCAGTGAGTGATCCCAGTCCTTTGCCTGATTCAGGTACCGCTTCCATAGATGACTTGGAAAGAACTAATCCAGCTGAAGCGACGGTTCTTCCCGTTCCTACAGCTGCTTCTACCGCACCTTCCACTAAAAAGCTAGGTACGGCGGCATCCCGTTTTGCTACTCCTCGCGTTACACGCTCACAAACGGCTCAGTTGACTCATAGCAGCTCTTTGCCTGACACTGCCATATCCTCAGATCCAATTGCAGCTGTTTGTTCTTCTTGTCGTCAATCTGACCATAAGACCAAAGCTAATCGCCGTTGCCCTTTCAATGCCAAAAACTTGGCTTTGATTGAATCTCTTGTTGATTCTGAAATGAATGCTGATCAAATGGAGCTTGATGCTGAGTCCTCGTTACCTGACCACCCACCTGCCCTCTCTCCTCCATCTCACCAGGAGATGAATGAGAATAATGTTTCCAACCAACAATAATTTTGTCTTAATGATTAATCAAAACATGCTAGGCCAAGATAGTTACACTCACTATCCAAGAGTGTCAACTATCGCAACAACATCAATCCCCAACCAAAACTTTACAACTAAACCTAATTTTAATATCTCTACTCTAAATTGTCGCGGTCTCCGTAAATCTTCTAATATTACCTTACGTAGTCACTTTATTTACTACCTTCGTACGCTTTCACTCGATCTGCTTGCCCTTCAGGAGACCCATGCGTCTTCAATCTCATTGCAACAGATCTTTCATACACAATTCCAAGCATCAGATAGTCTGTGGTCACAACACTGTGGCCTTGTATGTTTCTCTCCTGACTTATCCCTAAGCAACTCATCTATTAGCATTTGCGGTCGTCTCATCACGACCACTGTCTCATAAAAATAACGCATTTGAACCTGTTTGTGTAAGTGTTATATATGCCCCAGCTGCAAGAGGTGAACGTCAGGTATTTCTGTCACAACTTTTGTTTAACTCGTCCAATCTCAATACCATGCCTAATCGTCAAATACTCCTTGGCGATTTTAACTACTCTTATGCTTCGCATTTATCTACCACTCCGCCTAGGCAGGCTCCTTCATCTTGGCTCCATTATATTGACAATCATTACCTTGACGGCGTTACTCCTTCTGATCATCCATCTGAAGCCACGTTTCATAACTCTCGCTCCAGATCCTGCATTGATTATATCTTTGTCTCTCATGATTTGATTGACTGCAAAGTATCATCATCTACTACTTTTGTTCAGCCCGCTTGGACTGACCATACGTTAGTGAGTTTGCGTCTTCATTTGTCCTCTCCTGTCTCCACCTCTTCAGCTCCATCCCCTCGAGTTGGCAAAGGCATATGGAGAGCACACCCCCGTTTAGCTCTGTCCAAAGACTTTCGCGAACAGCTATCCATCGGAATATCATCCGCTCTGGCTTCCTTCCCTAGCACTATGTCTGCTCAAGACAAGTGGGACTCGTTGAAGATAATAACCACCTCTTTGGCCAAAAAATTCTCTAGAAAACAAAGCTCTCACCTGAAATCAGTTGAGAAAATCCTTCAGGGCAAACGCAATAGTATTAATCAATCCATCCGTCGATACCCTTCCAACGCTCCTAGTCTGACCCCCCAATTATTTGTCATTGAAAGCCAACTTTCCTCGATTCAGCAGTACCATGCAGAAACTTTGGCCCTGCGGTCTGGGCTGCGATGGAGAGAAATGGGTGAAATTTCAGCTGGCTATCTAAAACGAACCATTGCACATCGTCAATCTCGTCAATTGATAACTACACTTAGCCATCCTTTTACTAATACAACATGCTCATCCACGACAGAAATGCAGAACGCTGCTATAGCGTTTTATGCCGATCTGTACTCACCAGATCCTATTGACGACCATGCAGTTAATGACCTGCTTGACTCGTTGCCGAATTCCTTGCGTCTTACCGCTATTGATAGCTCGTATGTGTCTAGTCCTATCCTCTGGGATGATCTCACTGAAGGTGTCCGTCGATGCCCGTCTAAGAGCATTCCTGGTTTGGATGGTATACCCTACGAGATCTTACGTTTACTTTTTTTCCACCCTGAATGCAAGGAACTAATTTTACAAGTATATAATGATGCTCTCTCTTCTAGCGTCTTCCCAAAAACTTGGTCTAATACTTGTGTGTCACTCTTACCAAAAAAAAGGCGATTTATCGAACCTCAAGAATTGGCGACCAATCTCGCTCATAAACACCGATGCCAAAGTGTTCACGCGCATCCTCAACACTCGTATCATAGAGTGTGCGGATGCCTTGGTATCACCGTTTCAAACAGGCTTTGTCCGGGGGCGTTTCATTGCTGACAATGGACTAATGATGAAACTTATAATGGAAGAGGCCCGTATCTCCAGGTCTACCTCTATTGGACTCCTACTCGACCAGGAAAAAGCTTACGACCGTGTTCACCCTGATTACCTTCGACGTGTTTTGTTGCATTTCGGTTTTCCCCCATCCATCGTTCAATCCATTGGTACATTATTTTTCAACACCACACTCCAGCTGAATATCAATGGTTTTCTTTCTGAGGCTGTCCCCCAGCGACGTGGACTTTGACAAGGAGATCCTCTCTCTCCCGTTTTGTTCAACCTGGCATTTGAGCCTCTATTGCGACGACTTCTGGGTGACCCCTTCCTCAAAGGTTTCAGTCTGCCTCGTCCGATTGATTCTTTGTCCCCGCCTGCGATGTCTACCCCAATCAAGTTGCTTGCGTATGCCGATGATGTGGTCTGCTTTCTTCAAGATCCGTCCGACCTAACAGCATTGAACCACCATCTTCAAACATATTTGAAGTGTTTTAAGTATTTTAAAATATGAAAAAGAAGAATTAACGAGACCGAACAATAGTTCTAAAGTCGAGTTACTTTTATTAAAGAAAGATTCCAAGGCTATTTATATTAGTTGAGCAAGACCTGAGATTAAATGACAAGAGATAGTTACGACCGATATGATTTGACATGTATAAGAAAAATTATATAAACTGATGTTCATAATCAACTGTTGAGATGAAAGTGATACTTGGCTGTTCAGAGCAGTGATAATTATCAGGATCTATTCTTATTCAAACTCATTTGTAAAGATTTAGCTTAGAATGGTAAGACTGTTATCTTATTGACATGTCAAAACATGACAATATTCACGAGCGTCTAATGCTTTAGTCAATCTCAACAAAACTGAGGCATTTCCTTTGTCCGGTTCTCCCTCGGTGTATCATTCTTTGTGGCGTTCCCCTCTTCTCAGTAATCGGATCTATTCCTGGAATGACCGTACTTCGGATTCACCAGTGGTATATTTGGGCTTTCCCTTACATCTCACAGTGTCCCAACGTAATCAATTTCTTGATACACTCTTCAAAGGCATCGAGTCCTCCTATCGTATCCACTCACAGAGATCGTTATCCATTAGAGGTAGAATTACCATTGTCAACTCGCTGATTCTATCTCGTTTATGGCATGTATTGCGAGTGCTGTCTGTCCCTAAACGCTTTCTCCACCGGGTACGTTCAGCCGTATCTTCTTTTGTTAATCATCGCGCCTTCCCAAAAATCAGTTTCTCGTCGCTACGCCAACCTAGGCAGTACAGGGGACTTGGGCTGCTTGACCGACACATCCAACAAGGTGTACTTCAACTTCGATGGCTTTTACCTTTATTACAGTCATGTCCTCTGTATGATCATCCTGCTTTGTGGTCCCAACCCAGTATCCAGTCATCGTTTGTTATTGCCCGTCTGACAAACTGGTTTTTCTACTATTGCCAACAATCTTTCCCGACCACTCCTACCAATTGTGATTACCGGCTCCACCTGCTTTTCGGCCCCCATCGTCCAGCAGCAGCAAAACATATAGACAGCGCCTTTTCTCTGCTGTTCCGAGCGATTGATTTACTACCTCGTTCATTCTCGTCAGTGGTCATTAGCAAAAATACAGCTTTGTGTCTTCCTTTGTCTGCTGTGGCCTTGCCTTCAGACACTTTTCATCTATCACGGACTACAGCTGGTTTGCCTTCCTCCATGGCGTACATCATTGACCCCACCAATAACCGACTGCGTCCTAAAACGCATGAGGAACTGCTGACACATCCTCGCCTCTGTCGGCAATTCTTGAAACACGTGTCGAAGGATGAGCTCAAACTAGTACCTTTTTTCATTCGTTCTCTTCTTCCTGCATTCGCCGCTTCTCAAGCTGTTCATCCCTATGTTCCTGTCACCCATGATCGCATAGATGCTTCACCTTTTGTGGAAGCCCTGGCTTTATTACCTTCCCCTGCTCGACCTATAATCACTCCGAAGCATTTTCGCCAACTTTGCCTTCAGCATGACAAGCTCTCAAGCTCGCACCCTCAGCTGTCGCCTCGCTCTTGGAAGTCTTTTTGGTCCTTTCCACTTCCTCATCCTAGTCGCACTGTCTGGTTTCTCGCTGTCATGTTTTGACATGTCAATAAGATAACAGTCTTACCATTCTAAGCTAAATCTTTACAAATGAGTTTGAATAAGAATAGATCCTGATAATTATCACTGCTCTGAACAGCCAAGTATCACTTTCATCTCAACAGTTGATTATGAACATCAGTTTATATAATTTTTCTTATACATGTCAAATCATATCGGTCGTAACTATCTCTTGTCATTTAATCTCAGGTCTTGCTCAACTAATATAAATAGCCTTGGAATCTTTCTTTAATAAAAGTATTCGACTTTAGAACTATTGTTCGGTCTCGTTAATTCTTCTTTGTCTATTTTAAATACTTAAAACACTTCACTCCCATATCAGTTAAAGAACAATAAGATCTATAAAAACAACAAATTAAAAATTTTCTTAATCGATTCAGTGATCATTCTTCAATCAAACGTGTCAATGATTGGATCTACGCTCATAACTACTCATTTACCCGCCAACTGATAGAAGAATATAAATAGTAGATTTTGTAATGATTTCTTTTTAACAATCAAGATTGTCTTAAATAAAGTTCAGTCTCAAAAAGTATTCTTTAGTTTACCTTTGTTATTGCCTTTTACTTTACCAGAACATAACAATAACAATTATGTCCCCCTTTAGCATTAATAACTGTTTTGTAACAATCAGATATGCTATCTATATATCGTCTACACTCGTTCACTGTAAAAGTATTCCATTTTTTTTCAATTCTTTCCCATAACTCATGTACACCTTTAGCCTTAGTGTCATATACACTCAGCTTGAGTTTAAGGTGATGCCATACGTGTTCAATAGGGTTTAAATCGGGAATTTGAGCTGACTAGCTATAGATATGATCACAGTTGAAGTTATTATCCACAAACCATTGCTTAACAAGCTTCAAAGTGTGCTTAGGATCCTTATCTTGTTGAAAATCGATATCCTCAGAAGTGCATTCATAGTACTTTAAGCTGTCCATAAGGGTAGTTTCTAAGATATTTACATAATTCACAGCTTTCATAGTTTCATCATGTATCCAACAAGCATACCCAGGTCTATCGTAAGTGATACAACCCCATACCATGACGCTTCCTTGACCACCTTTTACTGTAAGATCTAAGTAATGAGGCTGCAATGCATCGTCTGGTCGACTCCAGTAATACTTGCAACCGTCTGACCCGAAAGCATTGACCTTAGTCTCATCACTAAACACCATACGCCTCCAGTCATCGGTTGTCCAGACTTTGTGAGCCATAGCCCATGCTAAACGTTGTTCCTTGTGCTGTTTACTAAGCAAAGGCTTCTTGGCTTTAATTTTAGCTCTGAAGTTCATACTTTTAAGAAGCTTCAAGACTCCAGAATAACCAATAGTATACCCCAAACCGTTCAGATATTGATGTACTGCTTTGGATGTCTTGAATTCACCCTTTGTTACTTGTCTACGGATGTATGACTTGGTAGTTTCACCAATAATTGCTCTTCGACCAGGGGCTGCCTTCATTTGGTTTGGAAAAAACTTGTTGGCATACGTACCTAAAGTGGACTTTTTCAACCGGGAATGCCTTCCATAACTTGTTCATACAGTGGCCGTCAAAACTGGTCGCATGTTTTCATATTTTGCCTATACGCACTATCTTCTTCTTCATTTCTTAGTCTATAGCAATGAAATATAGTTCATTCGAAAGAGCAAACTCTGGACAATTATATGGTAGCACAGACATCACAGTAGAGCCAGTATACTGGTAGTAATTGGCACTTAAAGTCCGACGGTACATGCGACCAGTTTTGACGGCATTAATAAGTCAACATTTTTACACACTTTATTTAAAAAAATTAATATTTAGTCCAACGACCTTTTGCTTTAATAACTGCAGCACACCTTTTCGGCATACTTTCGATGTATTTTTGGCATTCTTCTTTGGAAATGGCATACCAGGTCTGACCTATACGCTCCCATGGCTCATGCATACTAGTTGGTGGTGCCTCATAGCTATGAAATAGCTCTCTCTTTAAATGAGCCCACATATGCTCTATGGGATTTAGGTCTGGTGATTGAGGAGGTCATTCCAATGCTTCGAATGACTGCTGGTCAATCCATTCTTTCACTACCTTCGATGTATGCTTCGGATCATTGTCCTGCTGAAACACCATTTTGGAGGAATCCAAGCCATAACTTTCCATTGTCTTGAGTAAGTCATCTTTTAAGACCTCAAGGTAGCCTTCGCGATTCATACGATGACCTACATCAACTATCCACCCAACTCCTTCCCATGTAATGCAGCTCCAGACCATGATATTGCCGCCTCCATGCTTGACGGTTTGCTGTACATGTCGCGAGTTCAATTCCTCATGGGGTAGTTTCCATGCATAAGCCTTTCCGTCGGATGCAAAACGATTTACTTTAGTCTCATCTGAGAATATGACCCGTTTCCAGTCATCCACAGTCCAATGTTGGTGCGATTTGGCCCACTGAAGGCGTTTCACGATGTTTTGGCTGCGTAGCAAAGGTTTTTGAGGCTTGACAAACGCTATAAAGCCAGCTTTTTTAAGAACGCGGCGTACGGTACTGTCACTTACAGACATTCCAAATTCTTCTTTTAGAGCTTTTTGGATCTCTACAGCGTTATTTTTTCTTCCTAAGGTGACTAATCTCCGGATGTAGTTCACCATGCGTTGGCTAATTAGAGATGGGCGACCACCTTCATCAACATTTCCACTCATCTTGAGAGATGAGCGGTACTTCTGAACAGTGGTACGACTAACACCAACTTGTTTTGCTATTTTGCTGTTTGACTTCTTGGATCTCAGCAATGAGTAGATGTTGTTTGCTTTGTCATTTGAAATTGCACGCATGTCGGATCTGCAATGGTATAATGTCTTAATGGAGTGCTGCAATTTAACAAAAAAACACTTACATGTAAGTAATATTACGATGAAAGAAGAAAGAGAAGAAAAAAATATGAAAAAATTGCAATTAAGCCACATTTTTGTGACTATATTATGTTACTTACAAACGCCGTCAAAACTGGTCGCATGTACCGTCGGACTTTAAGTGCCAATTACTACCAGTATACTGGCTCTACTGTGATGTCTGTGCTACCATATAATTGTCCAGAGTTTGCTCTTTCGAATGAACTATATTTCATTGCTATAGACTAAGAAATGAAGAAGAAGATAGTGCGTATAGGCAAAATATGAAAACATGCGACCAGTTTTGACGGCCACTGTATGTCATGCTGCTAACCAAGAGCAAATGGATTTGTATTTGAACGGATTTGCTGATAGTACGAGTCATTTGAGACAAGGTAAAGCTGAGAAAGTGCAGTACAGAAACAGACTAAAAATATTGTAAAGAAAAACACATAATGTAAGGCTATTTATACTTTGAAGGTATAAGTCATAGATTGTCATAAATAAGATTGGTATGCAAATTCCGGTGATTCCTGATTGACAAGAAAGCGATGTTTGGAATGTATTGCAAAATAAGCGGGTAGCGGAAAAATTGTCCCAGTGCGGTGTTTTTTTTTCTATTGCTGCTTAAATCAGAATGTGCAATCTCCAAGCGCTGAGCTTTTGATATTATGTAGTACAAACTGCGTCCTTTTTAATGAGCATAGAACTAGCCTCATAGCCTAAGAATTCGTTGAGTTATGGAGTCAAAAGTAAAAAAAGTTGAAACACTGGGACAATTAGTCCACCCACTGTAGATGGAGTACAGGTGGGGACTTAGGACAGAGCCTTGGAGTACACCTGTACTCGGAACGAAAGGAGTGGAGACATTGTTTTGAAGTAGGACAGACACCGAGACATCATCAAAGAGATTAGCCAGCAGCGAGACCAGACAGAAAGGAGCGGAGGAGGCGAGCATAGATTGCCATATGATACGTCTGTCGACAGTATCATAGGCGGCCTTAATATCCAAGAAGGCGACAACAGGGTAATGATTATGACGATCGCGGTAGGCACGCATCAGGTCATGCAAGCAGAGGGCTTGATCCAACGCACTACGTTGATGTCGGAAACCACCTTGCGCAACATCCAAGGGAGGAGAGACCAGCTCAACAAACGGAAAGAGACACATTTCAAACAGCTTACGGACAATAGAAGTCAGAGAGATCGGACGGTAGTGTTGTAGAACAGTAACTGATTGTAGTTGACATTAACAAATATAAGTCTTAATACAAGATCATAATTAAAATAAAATATAAGTTTATTTAAATAAGATCATACAATCAATTCCAATTAAACATATTCTAAAAGAATATGTATTGTATTCATGAGAGTTCTTTGATAAGAAGAAGTATCAACTAAAATAACCAAATCCAATCCAATGTCAGGAACATTGCTAATCTTTCACATAATTGAAATAACGCGTAAAATAACGTTATTCAAATCAGTGAGGAATTCTCAGAATAAAAGATGATCTATGACAGACATACAAAAGAACAAATGAAAAGTTTTCATAATCATAATTAGAGATTGTCGTATTTACCTTAATAATTTTCTTAATGTCGTGTGAGATCACTCAAAAGATTCTTCAACTAATAATTTGACTGTATATCATATATAGCCCAAAGTGCTATATACGATAAAAACCCCACACAATTTATACCGTACCACCTCGGACCCTAAATCACATTATTATATTCTAAAACGTAGTTTGCATTGAATGGGCTCTCTCTCTCGTCCTTACTCAATAAAGAGGTTCAAGAGACTCATCGATTATTCGACTTATTTTTATTACTTTTATTAATCGAGAGAAATAACACGCCTATTCCACAGAGATGACACTTGCTAAAGTACCTGAAGATTAGAAGAACGATCACAATAGAAGATATCAAGCCACTCACTCAATAAGATATAAATACCTGCCTTCAATTAGAATAATTTTTACTTTAACTTAAACTGAAATAAAGATCAGTCTCAAAAAGTACTCAAACTGTTTCTTGATCTTTGTTTCCATCTTTTCTTTTACTACCTAAACCATTATACAACAGGTAGTTCCCTGGCGAGGTGGGATCACCTTTCTTGTGGATGGGGACCACCTGTGCTTGACGCCAGAGAACTGGGGTATAAGACCATTGGCAGCAAATGTTGAAAAGCAAAGAGAGGATGGGAGCCAGAAGAGACTTGATAGGAAGGAGCATCTCCGTACGTACAGTGGGTCAAAAAACTGCACCAACGCAACTCAGTTTTTCGGAAATACCAGTATATCTCTGTCAGTTTAACAATAAACATTGAGATATTTGCAGATAAAAATTTGAGAATTAAAAGGAGATAGTACTTGAAAACTAGTGAATGAGTCTCTATGTAACCTCTTTATTAGATTTCAAGACGAGAGAGAGAACCCATTTAATCAAACTACGCCTTTATATAGGAAATAAAATTATTCAGGGACCGAAGTGAGTTCAAGGTCAATTTTAGTATTGAACTTGAATAATATAAATATTGTATATGGTTAATATTGTAAATGAGTCTTAGAGAATATGTAATATATAATATTATGTATTCAGTACTTGTTATTTTTTATATAAGATTTGAGTAATCTCATACGAATAATAAGTATTTAATGGGGTAAATACGACATAGCCCCCGACCAGTATGAGATTACCTTAATGAAAATCTCGTGACTATTTTGTTTTGTTTTTTTTTTTTTTTTTTTTGTAAATGAAAAGTAATTTACTTATGAAGAGATTTAAGTCGTTTACTGGAACGAGTGGCTGTGGAAGGAGTATCACAAGCGTTGTTAGTTGGAGGCTTATTACGACGAGTTCTTTTAACAGGCCGTGCTGAAGAGCCAACATTAGATTTAATTGTGGATTTTTTATCAACCAAATTAGAATTATTTTCATCATCAGAAGAGAAATGTTTCATAGCAGTACTTATAGTACCAGATGGAGTGGATTTTAGTAGTTCAGATGAAGATGGAGAATTGGTAATTGGAGCATTTTTTGGAGGAATATATTTTTTACCAAGATTTTTCCAATAATTGCGTAGTGTGTTAGGGTCATTAAACTTATCTGCAGATAGCCATTCATCCCACTCACTGCTATAGTTTTTCCAACGTACAAGGTACTCACGGTTTTTTGGAGGGCCACGATGGTTTATAACTGCTTCGATTTCGAAATTTATGATTTCATTACCTTCATCATCCAGTTCGATAACTTCTTCATTAGAGATTAATTTCAGCTCAACGGAAGTGTAGGCACGAGGCATAAGGACACCAGTTTCGTCACGTAAGATATAGGCATTTCCTTTATTTTTACGTACGACAGTATATGGTCCTTCGTAAGCAGGAGCGAGTTGACCAGATTTATTTGGAATACGAACCATGACATGAGAGCCAGGTGCATAATCAACAAGCCTATGAGAATCATTGAACTTTGCTTGTTCAAGTTCGATTTGTGCTTTGGTTTTATTAACGATAGCTGGGAATACAATATCAGTCATATAATCAATGCGTTTCATGAGCTCTTCATGAGACATTGGTGGTTTATCTTTAACTTCTTTGAGCTTATCTTTGTCAGATCGAAAACCATAAGGTTCGTTCATTTTACGTGCGAACATAAGAGAGAAAGGTGTTGAATTTAACCGTTTGGATATACGATTATTCATAGCAAGTTGAATAGATGGAAGATATAAATCCCAATCATTGCCAACACCATGTGTGGCTTTAGCCAGTAATTTTTTGACTGATTGTACAGTACGTTCACTAATTCCATTAGCAGATGGGTGTAGAGGAGTGATGAATCGATGATCATAGCCCATAGCATCAGCTAAATCTTTGGAGAGCGAGTTCTTAAACTCTGTTCCATTATCGCTTTGGAGTTTTGTAGGAAAACCCATAGTTGAGAACACGTCAATAAGAGAACGTAAAATTGTATCTGATCTTTTATCAGGTAGAGCACGAAGTATACAAAAGCGTGTGCAAACATCGATAATAACCATAAAGTAATTATTATTGTAAACGGAGGTAGTATGCATAGGACCACCAAGATCAATAGCATAATGATCACCAGGATAGTAGCTATAAATGCTACGTAGAGGATGAAAGCCTCTTTTTTCTATATTATGCTTCATACAATCTTTGCATTGCTTAATGAATTTAATGCAATCACCTATCAAGTTAGGCCAATGGATACCGTCATTATGGAGACGTTTGACCATTTGTTCAGCACCATAGTGACCAATTTTATTATGGGCATCTATAAGTAACTGTTGGTGTTCAGCCAAAGGAGGTGTAAGATAATCCGAATATAATGGCTGTGCAGATTGTACATAAAACAAGTATTGATCATTAATGTTATAATCAATATCTCTTATATCAGTATTTTCTTTAACTTGTATGATGTCCTTTTGTGCATCAGAAGTTGTAGTTTCTTGAATTACTGAAATAATGTTTATAGCAGCATTGTATTTAGAATAAGCTCGATGTTTTTTCTTTGTATTAATTGTCTCAGAAATAGCATGATTCTGTCTATATGAGGATAATCTTTTGCCTTTTTTAATATCACTTTCATGCTCGAACGTATCCTTTGGCGGATATAATCTGGATAGTTTGTCAGGTAAGACATTTTCCAAGCCGGGAACATGAATGACACTAAAGTTATAGTCAAGAATGACGTCAAGCCATTTAATAAGCATACTATTGGCATTCTTCTGGGAATGAATATAGCATAAAGCTTTATGGTCAGTGTATAAAGTAAATCGTGTGCCCCATATGAATTTATGAAATTGGGTTAAGGCATAAACTACACCAAGCAATTCACGCATTGTAACACTATAACGTTTTTCGCTTCTTGACAGGGAACGGGACATGAAACCAATGTATCTTTTGATTTTAGATATTTCGCCATTAGGTTTAGTCACTTCGAACTCTTGATATAAGCAACAACCAGTACTGTAATCTGATGAATCAGTAGCAATACAAAATGGTTTTGACAGATCAGGATGGGATAACATCAATTCTGAAGACAAAATGTGCTTGATACTATCAAAGTGCATTTGATGCTCTTTTGTCCATTCGAAAGGACCTTTAACTTTTTCATCATGACAACGCAAAGCATCTAAGGGAGCCATGAGAAGTGCAGCGTTAGGAGTATGTTGTCTAAAATAGTTGACAAATCCAAGAAAACTTTGCACTTGCTTTTGAGTAGTAGGACGAGGCCAATCGAATATATTTGTTAATTTTCGGGCATCAGTCTGCTTTCCTGAGGCAGAAATAGAATATCCCAATAAATAAACGGCTGATTTTGCCAAATAGGTCTTTTCAAAATTAATTTTTAAATTAGCATCAGTTAATATTTGCAGCACTTTTTTAACATGAAGAAAATGTGCATGTATAGATGAACTGAATATACAGATATCATCCACAAAACATTTTACATAAGGAAGATCTTTAAATAATGTTAACATTATACGAGAGAATAGCTGACTTATTGTAGATATTCCAAAAGGAGCACCTCTATACATATATTGTAAATTATTGGGCGCAGTAAAAGTAGTTTTAATTTGATCATCCTTATTTACAGGAAACTGATTAAATGCAGATTTTAGATCTAACGTGCTAAAAATGACTGCACCAGACATAGAATTGAATATATCGTTAATTAATGGAAGTTGATGATTATCAACTGGTAAGACCTTATTTAACATTCTAGGATCCAACACTAATCGAATTTTATCAGTCTTAGTGCCGTCTAGATTTTTTTTATGAGTTACTGTCATAGGCAGATTCCATCCAGATGGAGTTGCTGGAATGATAATACCTTCATCTAACCAACTATTTATTATATCCATTACTTTAGGCTGTAAAGTATATGCTATTGGATATTGTTTTACAGTGGGTGGACTAATTGTCCCAGTGTTTAAACTTTTTTTACTTTCGACTCCATAGCTCAACCAATTCTCAGGCTATGCGGATAGTTCTATGCTCATTAGAAAGGTCTCAGTCCGTGCTACATTATATCAAGCGCTCAGTGTTCGGAGATTACACGGTCTGAGGTTATCGGCAATAGAAAAAAACCACCGCACTGGGACAATTTTTCCGTTTGAACATAAATTTTATTTAATAACGGGTATGTCCCCCTTTAGCTTTAATAACTGCTTTGCAACGGTCAGGCATGCTATCTATATATCGTCTACACTCATCCACTGTAAAAGTATTCCATTCTTTTTCAATTCTTTCCCATAACTCATGTACACCTTTAGCCTTAGTGTCATATACACTCAGCTTGAGTTTAAGGTGATGCCATACGTGTTCAATAGGGTTTAAATCGGGACTTTGGGCTGGCCAGCTATAGATATGATCACAGTTGAAGTTGTTATCCACAAACCATTGCTTAGCAAGCTTTGAAATGTGCTTAGGATCCTTATCTTGTTGAAAATAGATATCCTCAGGATTGTATCCATAGTACTTTAAGCTGTCCATAAGGGTAGTTTCTAAGATATTTACATAATCTACAGCTTTCATAGTCCCATCATGTATCCAACAAGCATACCCAAATCCATCGTAAGTGATACAACCCCGTACCATGACACTTCCTTGGCCACCTTTTACTGTAAGGTCTAAGTGATAAGGCTGCAATGCATAGTCTGGTCGACTCCAGTAATATTTGCAACCGTCTGACCCGAAAACATTGCCTTCGTCTCATCACTAAGCACCATACGCCTCCAATCATCGGTTGTCCAGACTTTGTGAGCCATTGCTCATGCTAAACGTCGTTCCTTGTGCTGCTTACTAAGCAAAGGCTTCTTGGCTTTAATTTTAGCTCTAAAGTTCATGCTTTTAAGAAGCTTCAAGGCTGCAGAATAACCAATAGTATACCCCAAACCATTCAGATATTGATGTACTGCTTTGGATGTCTTGAATTCACCCTTTATTACTTGTCTACGGATGTATGACTTGGTAGTTTCACCAATAGTTGCTCTTCGACCAGGGGCTGCCTTCATTCTGTTTGAAAAGAACTAATTGATATACCTATCTAAAGTGGATTTTTTCAATCCGGAAATGCGTTCCATAACTTGTTCATATGTCATGTTACTAGCCAAGAGCAATTGGATTTGATTTTGAGCAGATTTGCTGATAGTACGAGTCATTTGAGGCAAGATAAAGTTGAGAAAGTACAGTATAGAAAGAGACAAAAAATATTGTAAAAAAAACTGACAACGTACGGTTATTTATACTTTACATTAAAGGTATGAGTCATAGATTGTCATAAATAAGGTTGGTATGCAAATTCCGGTGATTTATGATTGATAAGAAAGCGATGTTTGGAATGGATTGCAAAATAAGCGGGTAGCGGAAAAATTGTCCCAGTGCGGTGGTTTTTTTCTATTGCCGATAACCTCAGACCGTGTAATCTTCGAACACTGAGTGCTTGATATAATGTAGCACGGACTGAGACCTTTCTAATGAGCATAGAACTATCCGCATAGCCTGAGAATTGGTTGAGCTATGGAGTCGAAAGTAAAAAAAGTTTAAACACTGGGACAATTAGTCCACCCACTGTATTTAATGGGGTAAATACGACAAACATTACGAAACTTGGAACAAAAAGAGTTAATGCTGTTACTATTTATTGACAAAAGTTTCAAATTCAGATGCGGAGAATTGATCTAAAAAGCACTCAGCAAAAAGAGGAGGTCGGTTGGTGCAGTTTTTTGACTTTTTTAATATTTAGTGGATCCACCTTTTTCTGCTAAGACTGCTTGTATTCTGTCGGGCATACTGTCTATATATTTGATGCATTGCTTCTTAGTAAACGAATTCCATTCATTTTCGACTCTTTGCCACAGTTCATGGACACTGGTCGCCCTACTATCATACATGCTTAGCTTTAACTTCAAATGATGCCATATATGTTTAATAGGATTAAGATCTGGACTTTGTGATGGCCAATCGTCAATGTAAATCATGCCACTATCCTTCATCCATTGTGTCGTGGACTTTGACCGATGTTTAGGATCATTGTCGTGCTGAAATACCGACGTTTCCCAGTTCAGACCATAGTACTCCATAGTGTCTTTTAGACTTGTACCAAGGATTTCTTGGTATACCTCTGAATTCATGGTACCTTCATAGATCTGACATGCGTATCCAGGTCCTTCGCTGGTTATACAAGCCCATAACATGAGACCACCGCCTCCATGCTTCACAGTAACGTCGATATGGTGAGGCTGTAAACGATCACATTTTCTTTTCCAGTAATACTTGCAACTGTTAAGGATACATAAGATTATAGTCACTTTATTTTAGTAGAAGGAATCAAATATGATCCTGAATAATATGTTGACATAACTTGGAATCATTTATAACATTATTCCCAACACAGATCAATAAAAGACTTTGATTAGATTTTTATATTAAGCTTTATCCATATTAACTTCACATAGTCAAATAATATGACATGGTTGTAATATAGTTTATTGATGATATGAGCATGTTGAATAAGGAATGACAATTACTTACCGGATCATCTTTAATCATGTAAACTGTTGTAAACATAGTTATTTTCTATAAGATATCAGTTGTATTAAAATAATAACGATACACAAAGATTAAACTATGATTGAACAAATCCACACTTTTCCAAATTTAGAACAATAAGGTCAGTATTTATCATCCTAGAGAGTCTAATCAATTGTCAACCCCAAAAGTAATTAGATCAAAGTTAATTGACTGGTTATTATTTCTATTGTTCAACTTCAGATGCATATATTAGAACATCGACAAGCTTTAGCTTAATCATTGGTTCTTCAGCACGACATCGTTACCGAGTCTATATCTTTTATATCTACGCTCACAAAGAATATAAATAGATGCCAACTTTTTATCCATTAAACGGGGCTCTTTTGGCAATATAAAGAAATCTGCAATAAAGAAGGATTTTAATTTTATATTGCTGTTATTGTTTTTTTGTTTAATTTTTTATTTAATCTTACGATTAAAACATAAACATTTATCCTAACTGAGATATTATTATTATCCATAATATCCAATCACGGAACTAGAGGATTTTATATTCATCCGTACCGTCTCCTAAATAGTCCTACATCCAGAGTTATCTGAAACCATCCCAATAGCATAATTGACAATACAAACTAGGAACAGGCTAAACTAATAATTAGAAATAGTAATCATCTATTCTGTCGAATTGATCATAAATCTGTCCTAATTCTTTATCCGTATCATGTCTATAAATACTCTCACTTTTTACATGTAGAATTTATCATATTCAATCTTAGTTATCTTAACTTAATAAAGAAATACCAAGTTCTAACAGTATTTCTTTATCTTTGTTGTTATACTATCTTTTACCTACAGTAGGTCAAAAAACTGCTGCAAGGAATCCATTTTTCTTGGTTTTTGTTGCGCACATCCTGTTACAATGGCACAAACTGCCTCTGTTCCCACATAGTAAATCTTCTACATGTCTTGAAAAATCCGAAAGAGTTTATGCCCTATTGGATAAGTATTGAAGGAAGTATGAGATGCGCAATTTGAAAATTTGGAAAAACGAAAATTTGAACGGAATGAATTTATTTATTAATATTTAGTTGACCCTCCTTTTTTATTAATAACCTCTTGAATCCTTGCCGGCATGCTATCGATATACCTTTGGCAAAGATCTTTGTCAAAGCCATTCCATACTTTTTCTACTCGTTCCCAAAGCTCATCCGTATTCTTTGCTCTACGTTCGTAACAGCTAAGCTTCAACTTCAATTGATGCCATACGTGTTCTATTGGATTTAAGTCCGGACTCTGAGCTGGCCAATCGCTAATATACCGCACTTGATGATTATCTAACCAGTCTATTGTAGATTTTGCCTTGTGCTTTGGATCATTATCATGCTGAAAGTAAATGTTGGACCAGTTGAAATTGTAGTATTGCATAGTATCACGAAGCGTAGTGTCCAATATATGCTGATAAACATTCGCGTTCATTTTCCCATCGTAAATTTGACAAGCATATCCTGGTCCTTCAGAAGTTATACAGCCCCACATCATCAATTTGCCTGCTCCATGCTTGACTGTAAGTTCTAGATGATGCGGTTGAAGAGGATCATTTGGTCTTTTCCAATAATACTTACAGCCATCAGAGCCCCATACGTTGATCTTGGTTTCATCAGAAAAGACGACTTTTCGCCATTCTTCTACTGTCCAATCCTGATGCTTCTTGGCCCATTCTAATCGATGCTGCATATGAGCTTTTGTCAAAAACGGCTTCTTTTTTTTTATTGAAGAATGGAACTCCATTGATTTCAGTACGTTAATTGCTGACTGGTATGAGATATCGTAGCCAAGTTGAACCAGCTCCCGGTGTACCTCTTTGGCAGTCTTTAGAACCCCTTCAATGACTTTTCTTTTTATTAACCGCTTCGTCACTTTGGAGACTACTGTAGGTCTACCACCTATGCTTTTTGTCCTATTTGGAAACAACCGTCTAGAGTATCTACTGACAGTTGATTCATGTACTCCAATTTCTTTAGCAATATCGTACGTTGATGTGGATCCAGTTAATGCTTGCTTGAGATCGTCTACTTTTCCTTCTGGCAGTCGTTTAGGCATGCGATTGGTAATAAGGTAAAAAAGAGAAATAATTTAAGTAAGGAAATATAAAATTTAAAATAAAGGAATTGTAAGCGCTTTTATATACTGGCAACATTCTAATCATGTCAAGAATGTGAAAAATTATGATAGCAACCGGTTGGGTCGTATTAAAATTCGTCATTTCAAACATATCTGAACAAGTAAAAAATGTCGGATGTTCATAATACTACCTTTAGCGATCTCAAATTCCACCAATAACCATTGCCCATATCCGATAATCGACGAATAAATGCATTTTCCATTGAGGTACAAACAGTCAAAATTTGGGATAGTTTGGTGCAGTACCCATGGAAAACCAGCTGTAAAACCGGAATTTTGCAATTCCTTGCAGCAGTTTTTTGACCTACTGTAAAACCCCCTATCCTAAACAGCAACCATCAGAGCCCCAAATGTTGATTTTCGTCTCATCAGAAAAGATAACACGTCGCCAATCATGTACTGTCCAACATTGATGCTTTTTTGCCCATGCTAATCGAGCCTTCTTGTGCTTTTCAGTCAATAATGGCTTCTTTTTTTTTTTATCTCAGCATAAATTTCAACTGAATGTAATACATTAATTGCTGATTGATACGACATAGGGTGTCCCAGTTCCTCCAACTTCATTTACACATCCTTCGCAGTCTTCAAACAACCTGTGAGTACTTGTCTCTTGATATATCGACGTGTTGGCTCTGCCACAATGCTCGGTCTACATCCTCTTTTACGTATTCTATTGTGTATCCATGTATTTGCATACCTACTGACGGTATTTCTATGCACTCCAACCCGTTTCCCAATGACTGCGGGGTCAACGTCATTCTCTAATAATGCTTTGATACTGTTTTGAATATCGTGTTTTAATCGTAAGATTAAATAAAAAATTAAGCAAAAAAACAATAACAGCAATATAAAATTAAAATCCTTCTTTATTGCAGATTTCTTTATATTGCCAAAAGAGCCCCGTTTAATGGATAAAAAGTTGGCATCTATTTATATTCTTTGTGAGCGTAGATATAAAAGATATAGACTCGGTAACGATGTCGTGCTGAAGAACCAATGATTAAGCTAAAGCTTGTCGATGTTCTAATATATGCATCTGAAGTTGAACAATAGAAATAATAACCAGTCAATTAACTTTGATCTAATTACTTTTGGGGTTGACAATTGATTAGACTCTCTAGGATGATAAATACTGACCTTATTGTTCTAAATTTGGAAAAGTGTGGATTTGTTCAATCATAGTTTAATCTTTGTATATCGTTATTTATTTTAATACAACTGATATCTTATAGAAAATAACTACAGTGACTCCCAAAACTGTCCCAATGTTTTGTAATTTTGTCTTTTACTGTCAATGGTGCGATTGCTGATTGTATAAAATATGCCTTGTTGTACCTCATTTGAAAGCTACAGTAGTGTAGATGTACGTGGTGCAAACTAAATCTCAATGATTGTAGCACAGACGGAGATAATGCATGTAACAAATGACCGGTGCATTGGGACAGTTTTGGGAGCATATTTAAAAAATCAGAATATCTACAAAATATCCATCCACAACTTGCATACAATCACCAAACTGCATATATTAGCGCCAGCAACGTCTCCGATGTCCCAACTATCATCTGCTTAACTTTTAAACTCCTACTCTGCTATAACTCGCTCATTAAATCTCAACGTGAAACAAGTCCCTCAAGATATGGTATTTCAAGCTATTACTCTCCTTAAACAAGGTAAGTCGGTTCGGGAGATGGAAGAAATGACGGGTTTAAGCAAGAGTACGGTTGGTAAACTCCGAAAATCCCATTGTTCTAGTGTTATGAAGCCGAACGGGGGTCGATCCAAGGCGTTGTCTGCAGCTAATGAACGTTACTATGTACGCAAAGTCACCAAAGATCGTGTTCTGAGTACTGTAACAGTTACAGAATGTCTTGAAAACGGTATTGGAAAGAAAGCAGGTGTTGAAACTGTTCCTTAAGCCCTTCGGAAGGCAGGCTTAGGTGTGATTGAGAAGCCAAAGAAGCCATTACTCAGCGCAAAGAATATCCGCAACAGACTTTCTTGGTGCATTGCTCACAGTGACTTCACAGTAGGAGACTGGAGAGGCGTTATTTGGTCAGACGAGACAAAAATCAATAGATTTAATTCGGATAGATGCACCTGGGCTTGGATTCGATCAGGGGAAAGCCTGAAATCCCATCATGTGAAGATTGCTGTTAAGCACGGTGGATGCAATAATATGCTGTGGAGTGCCATTACCTATGCTGGGGTTGGTTGGATATGCAAAATCAATGGTAATATGGACAAAGCATTGTACAAAGAGATATTGGAAGGTAAGTTGGAGCGTACGATAGAATATGGTGTCGATAAACTAGGCTTCGAACGTCATCAGGTGATTTGCCAGCATGACAACGACACTAAGCATACATCAACAGTAGTAAAGGAGTACCTTCAAAAACACTCTTATGATGTTTTACGATGTCCTGCACAACCTCCTGACTTAAAGCCTAACAAAAACATGTAATCATCGGTGAAAAGGAGGCTTAATGACTATGCAACTGTATTAAAAGGCATGAATGAGCTTTATGAACGTATGATCAAGTTTGGTATGAGCTTATGATGCCGGAAAAGTGACAAAAAGTTACAGAAAGTATACCACAGCATATACGTAAGTGTATTTAGAACAAAGGACGTTGGTTCAACTATTAAGAATAAATAAATAAAAAGATTCTGATTTTTCAATATGCTCCCAAAACTGTCCCAATGCACCGGTCATTTGTTACATGCATTATCTCCGTCTGTGCTACAATCATTGAGATTTAGTTTGCACCACGTACATCTACACTACTGTAGCTTTCAAATGAGGTACAACAAGGCATATTTTATACAATCAGCAATCGCACCATTGACAGTAAAAGACAAAATTACAAAACATTGGGACAGTTTTGGGAGTCACTGTATGTTTACAACACCCAGCAATACTCCCAAAAGGGCAAGAATTTCTATGAGCATTGCTGGATCATCATCCACTGTTGTTTCTACTTCTGTTCCCGCTTCTGTTCCCGCTTCTGTTCCTGCTCCTGCTCCTGCTTCTGCTCCTGCTCCTGTTTCCGCTTCTGCTTCTGCTTCTGTTCCTTTTCCTGCTCCTGTGTCCGTTCCTGTCCCTCTGTCCGCTCCTGTCCCTGTGTCTGCTCCTGTTGCAAGCTTTGGCAGCTATACTGGTGCAGAGGCCATTGGAGCAGCCTCTGGTTTCACACCAGAGATAATGGCTGCCCAAATGCAGTTTTTTGCTCAAATGTGGCAACAGCAACAGCAACAACTGCAGCAGCAGCAGCATCCAGTTCAACAGCCACAGCAAGGGCATCAGTATATTGCTGTGGATGAGATCAACAGGATCAGAAAGCAGTGTAGTGTAAGTCTAAAATCAAAGTATCAATTAGCAAATACAATTTAATAACTTCATTTCTTTTTTTTTTTTTTTTTTTTTTCTTACATTATAGGATCACATAGCTGATCACTACCGTGAATACTTGGTTGGCCGTGGCATCAAGTTTGATACGCTCAAGTCCATCACCGACAAGGCCAACAGAAAAGTAAAAAATCTGTTGCGCGATGAAGTCAGGAAGCATCAACGCTTCAATGGCCTGACTGATTCGCAAGTATTCACCATGATTAGAAGCAAGTTCTATTACATGGTGGATAAGGCAAATGGGAAAGCTGTGACGACACCAACGTCAGCCTGCCGCAGCCGCCTAAATGCAGTAAGTACTTGATATTTAAAAATTGGGATATAAAATGTCTATAATACTTACATCAATACTTTATAATAGAAACTCCTTAACAGGAGAGTTGCTTACAACGCTAACGCAGCTGCATACCAAGCCCGGTTCCCATTTGCCGAAAAGATCTTGACGGTTGATTGGACCTCTGATGAGGAGAATGGCCCAGAAGATGAAGATGGCCGTACGTTTATTGTCAAACGGCCATCATTCAGAAGTGAAAGAGTAAGTATGACATATCAATAAATCTCATTTTCTAATATACCTTAATTGTCTACAGGTAGTGGAATTCCACAAAGAGCTCCAGAAAGGGTACAAAGAATTACAAAAGAAAAAGGGAGCTCCACCAACAATTAGAAGAAGAGTGCAAAATGTTGAGATGGAGTTCCCAGATAAACTCGATCATGAGTATTACCCTTCCTGGGCTTTTTCTTCCCCTGCTCTTGGCTTCCCCACTTCTGTTTCTGGTTCTTCCTCCTCTGCTTCCGCCAACCCAATGCCATAGGCATCCACTTTTTTGTTTCCTTTCTTTTTTGTTTCTTGTTTTGTTGCCTCTTACCAAATTGAATAAACATTTGTTAAAAAAAAACTGGTCTATTGAATGATTCTTTAGTAAAATATATAAAATAATAATAATGATAATGATAAAAATAATGATAAATGATTGAATTGTTTTTCATATTTGTTACATATAAATCTTTCTTGGAAGAGAGAGAGTGAGAATATGATTGTCAATGTAAGGCTTGACAGCAACAGGATTGTAAATGCGATGAATCGGAAGTATATTTTGTCTTGACACTGGTTCATACTGGTTCTTCCACACTTGGATGCCAGTACCATCAAAGGAGGGGAAATGTTGGGTCGCATGGCTGTACCAATTGACAAATGCAAAGTAATGATTGTTGTTACCAAATGAATGAGTAAAAAAATATGATATTTGACCAATGCGCAGTTGATTGTCGACAATGGCCTGAATGAATGATGATGGTGATGATGATAATGAATTGGCACTTGATGGCTGGTAAAGCTGTCCAAGCAAAGTGATTTTTTTGAATGAGTGTATGGTGGTATCAATGTATGTATTTGTGATCATAGGTGCATAGGTATTCATATAGTAATTTCTTAAAGCATCATAATGCTCATGGCA